>NC_042618.1:129422885-129729952 GCF_901001135.1 Rhinatrema bivittatum
TCCTCCCTTCCCCCCCCACCCCCCATGTAAATGAGTTAAAGCCCCTCCCCAGCCAGCGGGCTGCAAACTTTATAAATTCGTCCTAACAAGTTTTTCTGGGCAAGTTACAAGGCAAGGCAGAGTGACTTTCTAGAGTGGGGCCGTAGAGGTAGGCTGGAGCCTGCGCCTCTTAACAACATACTGTGACAATTTTTTTTTTTAAACTTTATTACTATTTTAAGAAAAAAGTCCCTGCCGATCGCCGAAGATGTCTACAGCTCTGGTGTCTCCTACTATCTTCGAGCTGAACGAAGTTTTATGCAAGGTAAAAAAAAAAATAATAATACCCTGGCTTATATAATGACTTTAGACATTCTTTCCTAAAGTTATGTTTCTGGTCCAGAAGGAACGACACGTTTTCTCTTGTTTTAGGAGCTTAGAAATAATTTTGGCTGACTTTACAATTTTTTAAGTTAACCAAAGAGAGACGACTTATGGCTAATAGAGTATCCCCCCCTCCCTCCCACCCAAAAAAAAAAGAAATTCTTTGCTTTCTTCTCTAAAGTTAAAACCATGATATAAAACTATATTAAGTTTACTTGAGACTCTTTCTGCCTCTTTTTACTGGCTCTGAAGTCATGAGGTTCTGCATGCGTTCTGCTTGTCTGACCTAGTAGCGTGATTATGGTCGATGGGCTGTATCCACCCTTAAGATATGTAGATATATCTTAATGAACGATTCAAAAGTTTAATCACCCTGTGGAAATTTTGCAAAACTAGAGCGCTGTATTACTGCTTTAGTTTCATGGCACCTTTTGCCTTCGGTTTCCTGTTGCCAGTACTAAGTACCGATTCATATTTTTCTGATTACATCTTAAACAGTATTGCTTTCTTTATATTAAAATAAATCATTTTTATTGCAAACAGAGTTGTTGAAGTCTCTAAGCACCTATATTCGTTGTTAAACGTTTCCATTTTAAAAGGTTGGATTTGTACAGACATTTTATGTCCCTGCATGTGGACGTGCATGTGCTGCAAACACGAGCGCGCAGACATATAGAACAAAAAACCTCACCTAAGTTTAGGGAACATTACATATATTTTTTATTTATTTTTTTAAGGAAATATCGGATTGGGATCTCGCCTTCTTCTAATACTGTGTAATCTTTGATGGGCGGCCTTCACTAGTTTTGTAGGCTGTCGCACTCTTGCCCTAGTTAAACGTTTTTTTTAATAGCAGGGGTTGCAATCTCGGGAGCTGGTGTCGGCCCATGTGTGTTCAGCCTGTCCACCCCTTGAAATCTTTTCCTTTCCCCGAAAAAGACGCGTGTAGCAAACGGGTCTTGAGCGCGATGACCCCATTCAAAATACAATCGAATGGATGTTTTTGAAACAGAGGGCACTGCTTTGCGAAGGCATTTGTAACTCGCCTTGAGCTTGGTTTTGGAATGGCGAGTACTTAAAATAAGTTATATGAATTGAACGGCTTTCTGCCTTTTGTTTCACTTTCAAATTAAGCCTATGGTTTTTAAGTTAAGAGAATGGCACATGGAATGTGCCACCACTAGGGTGATCTGTCCCAGGTTTTACTTGCAGCCCAGAACGCTCACTGCAAAGGAATTCTTTCTGATTAGGAAAAAAATGGGACATGGGTCAAATTCATTTGCTTTATGCGGGGGAAACGTGAATGTGCTTCATCTGTCGCCCCTTTGGCCAGAGCTAAACGTTGGAAAGCTTTGCTAGAATTATAATGGGTACAGAGTAACCCCCTAAAAGATCAAGCTTTTTAGCTCAAGTATTTTTTTAGCCATATGTTGTATTGTGTGCTTATGCATAGTAATCTGCTTCTGTAAGCTTCCTTGCTTGTTTGAAATGCCAAGTTATAAAGTACTAAAAATGAGTAGCTGCATAGTGCTTATCATGTATTGTTCCATCCACAGAGCAACAAAATGCTGAACTATAACAACAATATCATTAGCCCCACACCTACAAATATATCTCTGCTGGACAGGAAAGCAGTGGGAACCCCAGCCATGGTTGGATTCCCCAGGAGACACTCAGTCACACTGCCTAACTCCAAGTTCAACCAGAATCAGCTCCTGAACAGCCTCAAGATGGAGCCATCCACTGCCATGGGGAACAAGGAGAACAAATTCCGAGACCGCTCCTTCTCTGAGAATGGTGAGCGATTGCTGCAGAAGTCAGGAGGGCAGGTCAACTCCAGTCGATACAAGACAGAATTGTGCCGACCATTTGAGGAGAATGGGTCTTGCAAATACGGTGACAAGTGCCAATTTGCTCACGGCATCCATGAGCTGCGGAGCCTAACCAGGCACCCCAAGTATAAAACAGAGCTGTGTCGCACTTTCCATACCATTGGATTTTGTCCCTATGGACCCAGATGCCACTTCATCCATAATGCGGAGGAGAGACGGTCTGTGTCTGGACGGGACCCAACGCAGTTCTCTCTCTCAGCTTGCAAGATGGAGAGACCCAGACTCCAACACAGTTTTAGTTTTGCTGGCTTTCCCACGACTAATGGACTGCAGGACAGTCCTACCTCCATCACGCCTCCTCCCATCCTCAGCACTGATGATCTGATCAACTCTCCCACCTTGCCAGATTGTGCCAGCAATCCTTTCACCTTCTCGAGCCAGGAATTAGCCAACTTGTTTGCTCCAAGCATCGGAATGCACCTGCCTCTGACCACCTCAAATGCACCCAGCTCCCCAACATCCTTCCTATTCAGACCCATGTCTGAATCACCTCAGATGTTTGACTCTCCCCCTAGTCCTCAAGACTCTCTTTCAGACCAGGAAGGCTATCTGAGCAGTTCCAGCAGCAACAGTGGGTCAGAATCGCCTATCCTTGACACCACTAGACGTCTTCCTATATTCAGCAGACTCTCCATTTCTGATGACTGAACTGGGCCTGGGGGGTCATCTTTCCCCTAATGTTAGTTAGCCAGCTGAACGGATCCCTTTAGGAGGGGGTTAGACGTTAACAGTGATTTAGTCTGCTTGCCTTGCATTTGGCTCACTGGCTTTAAAATAAGTGCCAAATTACAAAAACAGTTTACAAAAACAATTAGTGCCTTTAAATATTTCCACTGTGACTGTGTGTCCTCGCTAGAGGGCACCACTTCATTGAATTGTCTGTGTATTTAAATTAAAAAAAAAAAAAAAGTGGGGAATATTATGTAATATCCCCCTCTAATGGCCACTTAAGTCCCTGTTTATTCACTTTCCCTTTACCTCACCTATTCCCAAGGGCCAGTGTAGACAAATGTTAACATTCAGCCCCCTCTTTCCCTTGACTAATTTCTTGATCAGCAGGAAGGAAAAGCTGTGGATGAATGCAGATTGACACCAGTGGGACTTTGTTAATGGGGAAAAAATTAAGCCAGATGGACTATGAAAGCCTTAATGACTTTGGTGCTAAAAAGTTCCCCATGTAGACATGTGACATCTTACAGAGGGGATGGGCTAATGGTATTCATTCCATAGAGAAATTAAGATGTAAAATCGAAGTTCCATTAGAAGGACTCTAGCTTTAATGGTTTGCTCTAGCATACATTAGGCCTATCTGTAGAGCACTCGCGCCAACCATTTTTTTTTTCCCTCCTGGGTTTTTAATTTTGTATAACTTTCAAAAAAAAAAAAAAATTGGAGAGCAGATTTTTGCTTGTCACTGCACAACAATATAAAAAAGCTTATTTAACTTATCAAAAAATGTATTTATTGCCGAACATATGCTTTTTTTGTTAATTTTGTTCATATTTATCGGGATGACGAATCCATAGAATATATTCTTTTATGTTTTAAATTATGATCTTCCATATTAATCTTAAGATTGTGAAGTCTGTTTTTTGTTTTTTTTTTCCTTTTTTTCCACAGTTTAATATATTATACTACAATGACATTTTTGTAACTTTACACTTTTTTGGTTATTTTATTTTAAAAAAATGAAAATTAATTTAAAAAAATGCAAAAGCCGTTGAATTATTTATTTTAGAACTTCTCCCCCCTCCCCCCACCCAACCCTTATTTGTTGGACTGCAAATTGAGTTAAATGTGGTTACTGCTTTTTTTTTTTTTTCTGTACCCCTTCTCTCTCCCCCCCCCCCCCCCCCCCCCTGTTGCTGGACCAGTGGGCCTTCAACAACTGAGCTGTAGAATGTATCCACATTGTGTGCTGTTAAACAGCACAAAAGTAAGATTTGAATTGTCTTTGTATAGCATTTTTGGGGTGGTGGAAGGGAGGTGGGGGAAGACGCCTTGTGGACTTCCAAGTATCTTGTTTTTGAAGACATTCCAAGCAGCAGTATCTTCTGTTTCTTCCATATTTTTGGAATTTTCCTTGTTGGAGGTGAACGTAACTGGCACTAAGAATTGAATGTAATATTTTTTTTTCCCTGTTGCTGTTCACTACAGTTCCTCTTTTTTTTTTTTTCTTTTGTGTGTTTATTAAAGAGAAAAAGCTTTTTGTAACGACTGTTTGCAGTTTAAATCAATAAACCCCAAGTTTTTTTTCTTTCAAGAAGAGACCCTGAAGCTTTATTTTCAATTGCATAAGCAAATGTGTGACTTTTTCAGAGCTGGAATTATGCTAGTTTAAATGGATGTTAGCAGGCACAGCAGGTGCCCCATCCTCTTTATTATGCACTTATTCTCCCCTCACATCTTACCCTCCCCCCCCCCCCCCCCCCCCCCCCCCCCCCTCAAGAGAACTATAGCAGCCTTGGCTATCTTCAGTCCTTGAGAGCCACAGACAGGCCAGGTTTTCAGAATACCCTCAATGAGTATGCAAGAGAGATTTGCATACAGTGGAGGCAATGCATTTAAACGTATCTCCTGCATATTCATTGTGGATATCCTGAAAGCCAGGCCTGCTTGTGGCTCTTGAGGATTGTTTGGCTGCCCCTGTTCTAGTAACAGCAAAGTTTTAACCATAGTACAGTGATGCAAACTATGCTATGCATATACATTTTTCTGAAAGCAAATCCTTACACAATGCTGTGTATTTCAAAAGAATCTATGGCAAACTGTGCTGTTCAATTGGTAATGGCAATATTACTTTGCATTTATTCCTTTAAATGGCTGCCTGCCAGTTCTGCTAAATCCTGAGAGTAGCCATGTTGGAGATTATATTGGTCTTTGTGGTCCAGGTTGCCTATGGCATCATATGCACTGCATGAATTAAATGGACCTTGCTCATTCTAAGATTGTTTGGTTGTGTGGAATAACTTATAGTTTCTTGGGCATTGGTTGATTACAACTTCAAAAACTTATCTAGTTTTGCACTAAATATATATTTTAAGAAAACTAAGTATCTTACTGTTAAGAGTACTGTGCCAAGTCCATGCTGATGGATTTTGCATGTAATTGTAGAATCCCCTTGAGAAAATCATTAGAGAAGATAAAGCTGCAATGTGTTCTAAAAAAAAAAAAAAAATCATTGATTTTCTAATTCAATCTTTCCACAAACTAGCTCACTCCTAAGACCATTTAAGTTATCCATAATCACATGCAAGTTATGCTAATAATGGAACTGTTTGAGAAGCAGACAAGGAGCCCTTCAAACGAACACATGTGCAGTACTCTTTGTTTCACTAAGAGAAACTATTCAAGTATGGGGATTGGGTTTAAGGGTACAACATTTGGCCTCTCTGCAAGGCATCCTATAAAGCACAGCATCTAGGAACTGGAATGTGTGGCCCGGCTTGCAGAATTGTTCCCAAGAGTGTGAAACTAGGTTTTGTGGTAGGGTGGAATGTAAGTAAATATTCTCTAGCACTGAAGTTCTTAACTTTTTTTTTCTTTTTTGCTTTCCAATTCACACAATGTTCCATGGATGTGCATTTCATCAGGGAGAGGTAATGAGGAAGCTTTGCTTTGGCAGTGCTCTTGGCACAGTGTCCTGTGCTGCTCAAGCTAGAATACTTCCCTTTCTAGGCCAAGAGCGTGTTTTCAGTTCTGCAATGCTTGCTTCTCACAAACATTTCTTCATGCTTAAGTTGCTTTCCTTAAGGTTGCTTTTAATGATTCTTTAAATGCTGTCTTCTGAGGCAGCTGTGCAGGTCCTGCTATGTAACTTTCCACTGACTGCAGCTGTTTTTTCAGGAACCAGCTAAACTAGAGAACTCAGAATTGGCTATGCTGGGTCGAACCACCCTCCTCTCTTCTACCCCCAGAGCTCATGCTGTACTTTTTTTTTTTTTTAATGCATTCCTTTTAACTTTTTTCTTTCCCCATTGGGAGCTAAAAAAAAAATTGGAATAGCTTCTGAGGTGTTAGCAGTTTATCTTCACTGGTCACAGGCAAGATACCAGTCTGTCCTCGAGTGCTTGATTGAAAATAAGGAAAGGCAGTGCTCTTTCTAATGTGTGCCATTCAGTTAATTCTGCAGATGGCCATTTACAAAGTAAAGGTAAAATCTTACCACCTCTTTATCATTAAGCATGCTCCCTGTGTGTTCAGGTTTTAGCAGAGCTGGTACCCAAATAAAAAGCAAGAGGCAATGTGTTCTAAGAAGCCAACCTAAACAGCTGGGCTTGTACATACCTGGCTCACCGCTTGTGTACTTTCTTCCTGTGCCTGCACTGCTTGTGGATGGGAGTCCCTGGGAAGCTGGAACTGGCCAGTACTGGGTGTGTGGCCTTGACAGTAGCTTAACAGCTCATCTTGGTCAATAGCAGACCATCTGTTCTATTTCCTCAAGCGTTTTCATTTGAGGACCGATAGCAAATCCTTAAGTTTTTTAAAGAACCATCCTTTATATTTAATTTTCAACATAAAATACCATGGAGGGGCCATGTCAATTGATTCTTCTTGCTACCATATGTTTTGTAATTAAACTAAAGCCTAAATACATACATTTGTTCATTAAAGGTTTACAGAGAAGTCAAGACGTTAATGTTACTTCTACTGAACCAAATGGGTCCTCTGTTGGTTTAACCTCTCTGGAAATGGGCTTCTCATATGGGTCCTGGTAACCCAACAGCCAGTTGGGTTTTTTAGGAGATTGACTGACTGACTCATACTAGGTCTCGTGTGTATGCAGATCATGTCCTTACTGCCCCAACAAAGTACTATAGCTTTTTTTTTTTTTTTTTTTTTCCAGCTAACCATTAGAAAATGAAACTAATTGTACTGAGCTGGAAGGGTCCAACCTTATCTAGACTCTGATGTCTTAAAGGGACATGGTCTTGTACGAACCTCTTGAAAGCCTACTGCTAACTTTATCTGAAAACAGCTTAATATGAGCAACTAATCTGCAGCTAAACATGACCTTATGCTGTGGTACAGCAATGTAGATGTAAGCAGGAGAGGAACACTGTCTGCATGCTGTACTGGTGTAGGTTTTATTTCATCTGAGAGTCTCTTCCTAGCTCTGCTTGTAAGATCCCCTTGTGTCCCTCCTCTGCCTGCTTAATTCTGTCACTGTGCTGATTCCTATCACCTCTGCTGCCTGTACCATTTCTAGGTCTTGATTACCATCTTTTGGGGTTGGGGGGGGGAGTCTTGCTTTCCTTTTCAAGGTCCTTCCTTTAACTTTATATGATTCTCCCTTGTTCTTGAAGCCTCACCCCCAGCATTTTTCACTTTTCAGCTCTTCTCCAGTACACTCTGATCGCCTTCCCCATCCCAGGCCTCCTCTCATGGACCTAGCCACAGCCTGCCCTGCCCTCCCTATCCCATCCCATCCTGACTTCAGCATACAAACCCACCCTGTGCTGAAGCCTGACCCTCAGCTCACTAGGAACTGCCCCAACCAGGTTTCTTCTCAAAATAATTCCAGTCCTAGACTGTCCCTTTGCAACCCAATCCACTTGGCCAGGGCTGAATTTAGGACTTTAGCCGGGGCTGCATTTCACACTGACCTCACTGGTCATGCCCCTGACCTGCACCCCATCCCTGCCCTTGGTGCAGCTCTGGGCCTTTTCAGGGCAGCAGTAAACCCCACTTGCTTCTGCCCCATTGCTCCCATAGCAGAATGGCTGGCAGTCCATCCAAAGCCAGTGCTTTTATGTTCAACATAATGGTGGTGGCCTCATCTTCACCAGTGGCTGTGTTGAACTGGCAGAGCAGCTCCGCAGGAGCTTAGTCTGTACAGGGGGGAGATTGAGGGAAGTGGTGGTGGGGGCAGGTGCGATTAGTTTGAAAGGGGTTGGCAGTGGGATGGTGGGGAAGTAGGACCCCCCTCCCCTCCCCTCCGAATTGGTTAGCTGCTGTTCCACTGTCCATGCTGCTGACATATAACCCCCTCAAACTTTCTGCCTCAAGCTGCTGTTTTGTTGTCTCAGAACTTGCCAGGCTGTGCATTTGCACCCACCAGCTGGCAACACTGACAACTACCAGCCCAAGCGTATTCTGTTTAAAGATGGAAAATGCTACCTTCTCATACTTGATGGAAGCATACTAGAAATATAAAAGCTTAATCATTTCTCTTCTTCTAGAAAGTAGATCTTTAGTTAGTGCACTGTCTTCATGCAGGCTTATCACCATTTTCAGAGCAGAACACAAGACCTTTGTTGCTGCATTAGGTAGGGTAGCCAACTTTTCCACAGACCTGGACTGGACACTTGAGGGGCCCCCTCATTTTTCATAACTTGCTCCCAATGCCCTTAAACCTGGATTCATATTAAGTATCATCTAGTTCTTGCTATTCATGCTCTTACATACACACATTGTCTGGCTTCTCTCGCTGTCATTCAGAGACAGGCACATGCTTGCTCTCATTTAGGCCTGGCCTCCCCATACAAAATTCACTTGCACCTGGTGACAAGTCAGAGACAAAGTACAATTCTGCCGCAGTATCACTTCGCCCTGCATCTTTATACCCTACTAGTTCCATTAATCTGACTGAGTCACACACACACTCCCAGTCCTGGTCTGCACCTCCTGCCAGTGGCTGCAAGGTATCATGGTTGATTGGCTGATGTCTCTTCCCCTCATGCAAGGGGAGTGAAATGATTGGCAGGAATGCTTGAATGACAGGTCTTCCTCCTTTGACCACTTTCATAGGGTGGGTTGGAGTCTGCTGCCATTCCTCCTTTCTCCCCCCCCCTTCTGAATGCTGGGTTAGGCATAGTCCCAGTAGCGAAGCACACACTGTACATTTAGTTTAAAAATTTGGCCAGAACAGGGCAGTTGACCACCCACTACTCAGACCATGGGTCTATGAAGCCTAGAAAGTCACAAGTACCTAGTATATTCCTAAATATTAAATGGATTCCTTACAGCTTCCACCCACTGCTAAGTAGTGGCTTTCCCTAAATCTACCTGCCTAATAATTGTTTATGGACTTTTCTATCAGGAACTTATCTAAGCATGTATTAAATCCAGCTATGCTAACTACTAGGTTTACCTTAGCCTGAGATGATGAATTTCAGATTTGTTTTAAATGTGCTACTTCATAACTTCCCAGAGTAACATCTAGTCTGTATTTTTTTTTTTAAAGTAAAAACTGATTTGTGTTTACCCATTCTGCTTAACTTATTTTATAAGACCCCAAACGTCTATGCCCTTGGCCATCGTTTCTCTATTTTGTCAATGTCCTTTGTACATATAGAAGAGAATTTTAAAAGCCTGACGTGCATTAATTAGGGGGATGCCCGAAGAAGTCAGGCTTGTGCAGGCAGAGTGGATTTTAAAAGCTGCCGAGCTATGTGTTTTTCCTGCACATCTTGAAAGTTTTAAAGGTGTGGTATGGGCAGCGCATGGGCATTTTGGGGTGTCAACCAAATTATATGTGCATAAGTACTGTCACAAAACACTACATGTCAAGGCTCCCTGCCGCGTAACTTTACTTTTGCTATGTATGTTCAAATTTAAAGAAAACTAGATAATCTCCAGGGTTTTAAGGGGTGGGGCTAACTGGGGGGCATGAAGGCTATCAAAGCAGGAGCGTTGGAGGACTGATCTCTTAACTCGGTGATGTGGAGATGAAGTGGTAAAACGGAATAGCGTGAGCATGCACTTTTTAAAAAAAATGCAATTTACTCCATAGAATCTGTATTTGCATGCACCCATTTAAAATTTTGTGTACATGTGTGTGTGGCCAGGTTATTTTATAACATGCATGCATATAAGTGCATATGTTATAAAATAGCTGCCTATGTGGGGGTGAGCTGACGCATGCACCCACGGGCTGGTTTGAAAGTTAATTCAGTCTCCAGAACTGAACATAGTTCTCAAAAAAACGAGATCTCACTTGTAGAAAAATTACTTCCATCTATCTCTCTTTATTTATCAAATTTCTAAACCATATTCCTGGCCTCTGGTTACCCAAAGCTGTGTACAATCAAAATTATTATAATTAAAAAATCCACAAATATCACTGACCTGCGTGATCATCATGCCTTTAGCTCTGGCCCCAGCCACCATAATACAGCAGTACTCTATTATTCAGAGACTACTCACAGGCATGTCCCTCTTCCATGCTGGCTGACTGATTTATAATCTCCCACTTAAAGATGTCCCTCTGATCAATAACCTCCCAGACCCTGCCTCAGTCCTCTGCCTCCCTCCTACTAATGATATCTCTTTATTCTTCCAAGTATACTATTAGCTCTCTTAACTGCTTTGTCACACTAACTGGTGACCTTGAAGTCATCAGAGTTGAGGACCTCCAGCCATGTTTCTTGTATGGCTGCTAGTCCCTCTCAAAATGGTATTTGGGCCCTTGAATATTTACATCTCAAATGCATGATTTTATATGTAATTTAAAGTGTAGTTGCCATTTTCTGCATTTTTAGTTATCTATAGCTTCTCTGGCATGTTTACTCTGTTACGAATCTTCATATCATCTGCAAGAAGGCCCATTTTCCCTTCTACCCCTTCAATCATGTCACTTATAAAGACTTTGAAGATGACAGAACCTGGCACTGATCCCTATGGTACTCCTGCTGCTCACTTTCCCTTCATGGTGTCATTGAGGACCTCTTTGAGTCCTATTGCTAAACCAACTTTACGCTCAGTTTATTCACTTTTTTTTTTCTTTTTTCAAACTTCAGACTGGCTATGTTGAACATTAAAAAGCTAATCCAGTTAGGCCAAATCTACTACATCAAGCCCCTCCCCCCATTACTACTCTAGTATATTTATTTTAGTAATATTTAACATTGTTTAATAGGTCTATTTGTAACTTTGATCCTTTCCAAGGAGCTCCCACCTAGTGGAAGGCAGTATATTTTAAAATAATACTGGTTAGATAATTGAGACATTACTTTCTAGTCTGAATCCTTTATGGATCCTTTGCTGTTACCAGGCAAAGTCTACCCTAGCTTCTTAATGTCCTCATGATGATGAGATGACCTGAAATGGGTTCTGCTAAAGTATCTAAAACATTTATGTATAACTTGCCCTGCAGAGCTGCAACCAGGGCTCACTTTAACAAATATGCAAATTTAATTTGCCTCAACCCAAATGTACACTAATCTATCTCGAGGTCTATATTCAGACACAGACCAGATAGCAAAGTTAGGGGGTCATTTATCAAAGTGCTATATGGTGTTTTTGCATGCAAAAAATGCCATTAACACATGCAAAAGCACCATAACGCATGATGCGATGCAAATAACAAAGAGGGGAGGATTTGTGGGCTCACGGTTTTGCAAATTCCTATCGCACAGCTTTACGCAAATGAAAAAGGTGTAGTTAATTAAAATTTGCGTTAACGCTGTGCGATAGGGCTTTGCAAACCTGTGAGCCCAGCCCACTTGGCCAAAAATCCCGCCCCAATATCCTCCCCTTTTTCTTATTTGTATCACACCATGCGTTATGGTGCTTTTGAATGCGTTACTGGCGTTTTTTGCATGCAAAAATGCCATTATAGCACTTTGATAAATGACCCCCTTAGCCGGATAAATTTATCAACAGGGCAGCCACACTATGGAGTATAGCTAGATATCTTAATTAGTTACCTGGATAACTATAACCACCTAACTTTAAGCCAGCTCTTTGACTCGACCAGACTTAGCCAGCTCAGTCATCCAGCTAACTCTGAATATCCTCCCAGTTACGCCCCTAACTTAACCAGTTAAATTCTAGCCTCCTAACTTATTAGCCGGCTAGAATTTAGCCCTTTAATGGCTGAATATAGCCATTTAGATGGATAATAATAGTTATCTGACTAAATGGGTTTAAAATATGGACCTCCTCATGAGCATTCTTTGTAGATATTGTGAAATTCAAAACATATTTGCTGTTCTGAAGGATCAGAATTGTGCTCTCCTAATCTAAAGGGGAATGTACAATCACTACATTTCTCAGAAATTCTATCTGTACTTAATAAAAACATGTTTCCTATTTCTATGGATGTTTGTCTTTCATCAATCCTGTGAGATAATGTCATGGCTGTTTAAGGCCCACTTTATTTTACTTTTATTTATTGCATAATCCATCTTTATTTTTTGCGCTTCTCTGCATAAGTTAATGAGTTTTTTCTATGGCTTGCTTGGAACCTCAGGATAACATGTAGATACTTTATCTGCAGTGTACAACTGCACACTGTTTCTGCTGGTGGTGAAAGACTTATCTCATGACCTTGACTGTTCTCGGTGATCATTTAATGTATGGAAATTGAGGGCTAGACATGATATGACAAAAGCCCAGACTTGGAAATTTCTAAACGGTGAGTCCTTGTCTAATATCTGCTATGTGCTATTTCATAAGCAGCAATGGCATTGTTGAGACTTATAAGTTATGGGAGGTTTGAATGGTAATTCATAACTAGCACATATTTGCCATAAAATACAAATAGATGATTGACTTCATGGTGTTAATAGATCAAGAAAAGTCAATAGTGGTTCTTTAGGTTACTTAGCACAAGAACTCTATCTGCATTTATACTGGGCCAAAGAATTACGAGGGCAGTGTTCAAAGCCATTTACCCAGGCAGGGCTGATGCAAGGGGATTTGGCGCCCTAGGAGAGCCTTCTCCCTTCCACCACCCCCTGGTCTCGGCCCAGACTCTTACCTCATTCTCGATCACGCCCGCCGACTGTGTGGTTTTCTGGGTCACGAGCATAAGAACATGCCATACTGAGTCAGACCAAGGGTCCATCAAGCCCAGCATCCTGTTTCCAACAGTGGCCAATCCAGGCCATAAGAACCGGGCAAGTACCCAAACACTAAGTCTATTCCATGTTACCGTTGCTAGTAATAGCGGTGGTTATTTTCTAAGTCAACTTAATTAATAGCAGGTAATGGACTTCTCCTCCAAGAACTTATCCAATCCTTTTTTAAACACAGCTAACTGCACTAACTAACTGCACTAACCACATGCTCGGGCAACAAATTCCAGAGTTTAATTGTGCGTTAGGCACTGTTCGCGGCCTGCCAAATCTCCACTCCTCTTTGCCACCGCTTGCGGCCCCCTATGGCGTGTACCAAGGGTATCTGGTGCCCGGGGGCCCATGCATTTGTGTGTCTCTCCAGCATCCCCCTTTTAATCCTTCTTGTACTAATGCTTAAGGTCACAGAAAATCAGTGGCATCTCTAGATAGAAGAAGTTTGGGGGGGGGAGCCAAAATGACATTTCTTTATCACACCCACCTCTTTAGCATGGATCCTGCTTTAAAATTGGTTATAAAAAAAAATGTATTAATTGAAGCCCAAAGGATCTTCTGCGTAATTTTAAAAAGCTGGCCAGTTTCACACTTCTAGTAAAACTACTATAAAATTATTTGATAATCTCATTCAACTAATTCTATATGGCTATCAGAGTGAAGTCTGGAATATATAGGAAGGGACAGAATGTCAATACAAATCCTGCACCTCCAGTTCTGTAACTCTGTGCATCCACTGAAATTCCCCCAAACAATGGAGCTTGGATGTCTCCCTTACAGCTCATCATACTAAAAGATATTTTCAAATTCTGGTGTCACCCCACAGTAACAGCAGCACAAACACCTTCCACTGCCAGGCACATTGTGAACTAACACAAAACCCCACAAAAAAGACACTCAAAATCTATACTGCAATCTCATCGTAACATAGCAGTAATAACACCAAGGACTCGAACAACAATAACCCTACCTGTGAAAAAGCAAGGGTAAATATTACACTGGGTCCTAGAATACCAATACACCACCTACTGAGCAAACAAAACAAACCCAATTGCTATAGATTCCTATACAGACACTATGGGCCAGATTTTTAAACCTACACATGGGCGTAGATTTGTGTGTGCAACCCAGCGCACACAAATCTATGCCCGATTTTTTAACATGCGCGGGTAGCCGAGCGCATGTTATAAAATCCAGTGTCTGCGCGCACAAAGTGGTGCACACTTGTGCACCTTGCACGCACCGAGCCCTAGGGGAGCCCCAATGGCTTTCCCTGTTCCTTCAGAGGGAACTTTCCTTCTGCCCCCCAGCCCTATCTAAAACACCCCCCCCCCCCCCGCCCTGACCCTTGTTGACGAAGTTGCGCCTGCTGGCACCACCGCTGTGCCGGAGGCCTCGGTCCCGCCCCCAGCCCGCCCACACCCCACCCCTTTTTTCAAGCCTCAGGACATACGCGCGTCCCGGGGCTTGCGCGCATCACCGAGCCTATGCAAAATAGGCTCGGTGCTCGCAGGAGTGGGTTTTCAGAGTTACAGGCGTAATTCCTTAAACCCACCCCTATTTGTTAGCAGAATCTCTCATTATGGTCACACACACAGAGCAGAGCAGACCCTCACCAAATACAGAATACAAAATAAAGGAGCACAAATTAGACAAAAATAGAAATGGAAACCACAAGAAGCCAGATTCTGTGTGTAACAATGGAAAAACAGAACCACTATTCCTCATAAAACAAATAAAATCAAGAAACATAAAGCATCAGTTATAATAGTAAAACCATGCTAATAAAAGAATATTTTAAAACTACTCATAAAGAGAATTTCAATTAATTAAAATCATATTCAATTTTTACAATTTCCTAAACACCAATAAAATATTTCAAAACAGCACATATATCAAGTAACACTCAATAATTAAAACTAATAAGGATTTTAAAAAGCCCCTGCTGTCCATATGTGGGAGCTCTTGATTTCCAGTCACCCTGAAATTGTCGAGGATTAGGAGGTTATCCTCTCTCTCACACATACACTGTCACATACATACACATTCATGTACTTACACCCACCATAACCTCTCACAGACACTGACACACTCTCAGGCTCTAAGACACACTCTCCCCCTCAAAACACCCCACACACACCAACTCTTACTCCCCTGGATTTTCTCATACACACTCATGCTCTCACTGGCTCCCTCACACACACACCCACCCAGGCAAGCTCCCAATCATTCTCACACTCACACACACACACACACACATACACACACTGACCTCCAGGCAGGCTCCCATTCATTTTCACATCACTCCCTCACCATCCCCAGGCATGCACACATTCATTCTCACATAAACAGACCCCCAGACAGGTACCAATTCATTCTCACACACACATACACCACACACAGACAGGCACCTATTCTCACACATACAAACCCCAGGAAGACTCCCATTCATACACATGCACACACTAAAGGCAGACCCCCTCTCTTTCTTTTGCCAGCAACCTCGGAGCCTCTCTCATTCCTCTGCTGCCACTGTCACTGCTGCCGCATGACTATTGGGGAGGCACTGATTGCTGCTACTGGCACTGAAGCCCATTCTGCTGCCTCCTCTGTGCAGGCCCCGTGGGTTTCCACTTCCTCCATGCTGATCTCGTACATTGTGAGATCTGCATAGAGAAAGAGCTACTCTTGCACGTTCCCAAAGATTACATGTGCAAATCAGTAAAAAGTAATTTATTTTTTTTTTTACATTTGCTGTCTGATCTTAGTTTTCTAATTGGTTGGTCACAGGCTTTTTTTTCCACCTTCACTTTCTTATTATTTTTGCCAATTCCTTTTATATTGTCTTTTTTTTCTATTTCTTTTCTCTCCATCTATCTTCTTCCCTCATACACAGAGTCAGGTTCTCATTCTCACATGCTCCCTCTCATACAATAATTCATACACCCAGCCTCTCTCTTGCACATGCTGTCTGACTCTCTCACACACACAGGCTCTCTCTCACTCCCACATGCTGTCTTGTTCAAGCACAGGCTCTCACTGTCACATGCTGTCTCTCTCACACACACAGAGGCTCTCACATGCTGTCTCTGCAAAATTCAGGTCCTCACTCCCACACTCAGTCTCTCAACTCACTCTCATACACACACACAATCTCTCAACTCACACTCACACACACATACACACACACACTCTACAAACCCTCAGCCTCTCTCTTGGCTCTGGGCTTCCTTTTCACGGGTCGCCACAGGATGGGCTCTGCAGCGGCCCTGATCTTCTCGGGCCGCCCACGATGTGGGATCCGCGGCGGCGGCGCTGCTACCAGGCCTCCTCCTCTTCTCAGCCCGCTGCGACTTGGAATTCGCGGATGACTATAAACGCTGCTCTTCTTCTGCATGCGGCTGATGCTCCTCCTTCCTGCCTGTGTGGCTCCGGAAACGTTTTCTTCCGGGGTCACACGGGCAGGAAGGAGGAGGAGCACCTGCAGGTTTGGATGTGATCTTTTTTTTCGGGCTGTGCTGACATGAGCTCCACCACGGCCCTGCCGATCTTTTTGCTGTGTGTGTCCGGCACACAGCACAGCACAGCGGTAGTTCACCGCTCAGCCACCAGTGGGATGAGGTCCACCGGCGGCCGCATTGGCTCCCCCTGACCTCCCCTCGGTATACCACTGCTCAGCGTGCCCTAATCCCAGGCCTAGTTCGCCTAGTGCTTCCGCCGGCCCTGTACCCAGGTAAATAGTAGTTGATCTAGGGCAGGGGTGGCGAACTCCAATCCTCGAGGGCCACAAACAGGCCAGGTTTTCAGGATAACCTCAATGAATATGCATGAGATAGATCTGCATGCTCTGCCTCCAATGTATGCAAAACTATCTCATGCATATTCATTGTGGATATCCTGACAACCTGGTCTGTTTGTGGCCCTCGAGGACCGGAGTTTGCCACGTATGATCTAGGGGCAAAGGAGGGAGAAAAATTGCAAGAACTTGGAATTTTCCAAAGCATGCATGCTAATTTCCTGCCCGTCTCAGAATAGAAGCTGTTAGAAGTACCCATGCACTCTAGTTGTGTACTTTACACTTACTGATTCTCAAAGAGATACCATGCGTGTAATTTCTCTTGGAAATTTAGCTACAAACCATGTGGCAAAAGTAAACTTGTATTTTTGAGACTCTGCGGGTTATTTGGAAGTTGTTTCCTAAATCTCTTGCCAATCTTCCAGACTTTTCCATATGAAGGGGCCAATTATTAAACTGCACCAACGGTACTGTCGGCCTCAACGCATGTACTGCTAGCTGCATAAACTAGCTTGTGTTAAAGTGTGATAGGCTGCTGCTTGCATCTAGCCCTGGCCCCGTGTCAGAAAATACCAGAAAAGCATACAAACCAGACAATCTAGCATAAACTACCCCTTTTATTTCCATTGCTCAGACTGAGGCTTCACTGGCAACAATACAGTTCAGTTCCTTCTTTGTAATGGAGCTCTTATATCAATACAGCAGATGTTATGTATGGGTTTGTCCACATTCTTAAGCAATCGTCTTACATTTCTTTTAGAGCTGCATGATGCCCGCCCACCTTAGGTCATAGGCTTGGAAGAACTTATACTCACCTGGCTTGGTAGATTTAAGGTTTCAATGGTCCTCCCTGACCACCTGCTGCTCTTGTGGGTGCTTCATATTTTGTGTAGCAAGTCCCTGCCCCTTTCAGGCCCTGCCATCTTTAGCCTCTGAAGTTGGCTTTGGGCTTTTTTTCTTTTCACACCTTTGTTAGATTTCATTTGGCTCCTGGGGTGCTGGCTCTGTCAGAATACATTACCCACAAGCCCTATCTGCATGGCCATCCTTCTATGCTTACTTGTGTCTTAACTACTACAGCGTGGGGTGTGTGTGTGTGTGTACACACGTGTGAACATTCTTCTGACACTACATAACCCAAAAGACTCCTGTGTTTTAGTTATACTGTTTTTCTCCTGCAGCCTTGCTATTACTGATAGGCTGGCTGTTCACTTTGCTTTGCAGGGCCAGTTCTGAATGTGCAGAATACCTGATCTGTCACATAGCATCAGCCAAAAAAAAAAATATATATCTATGCTAATTAAGTAATGAGATGCAAAATATGCAAAATATATAATTACCTATTAGAGAAAAATAACGTGTTTAAAAAGTACAAAATTTAACACACTAACACACTATACCTCAGGAAAGTGTAATTAACTTTTTGTGCTACAGTATTTGTTAATGCATGTACTTTGCTGACTGTGGTAATGATGAATCTCATTTGCATCTCATTAACAGCTGTTAATACATGCATTAAGGGTTGATGTAAGACAGGGTTTTTGGTTTTTTTTTAACATTGACTGCATAGTCCCTGCTGCATTCTGTTTATTACTTGTTCCCGTTACAGAGAGGACTATCCATGAGTTTTTGAATAGGATCCCATGTTACTCCTTCAACCACTGAGAAAATCCATGGAGCAAATGAAAGACCAAGGCTCACAGATGCCCTTTCAAAAGAAAAGAAAACTAAGAAAGTCACTAGCCTCTGCCGCCAAGCTATGCTGCTTTAAAACAATTCACTCTTGTTCACTACCTCGGCTTTCTAGCTGACCTGGGAGGAGGTGGATTCAGAGAAACTATAAGATCAGGAGATGAAAAAAAGGAAGGCAGGGAAGAAAGGGTAAGAGTGGAAACAAGCAAGCAATTTATTTAATTACAAATTTTAAAAAAGCCAAAGCATATCAAAAGCAGGATATAATTAAAAGTAAAACAAATCCAGTGGGTATTACTGTTAAATCTGTTTCCCGTCCCATCTGAAAAGCTCTTGGACAAGGAGGGGGATGAGTAATAGGACAGAGGTCCATGTCCTCTGAGGCCATGCTCTTTGATTTCAGTTCCAGTGCAAAGTCCCTTTGTGCACATTCACTCCCGAATTTTCAAACTTTGCAAAAAAAAAAAAAAAAAAGATCAAAATCATCCAAAAACAGAAGCTCTTTGCTGTCTGTATAGGGGAAGAATTGCTTAGTCATCTTACTAGGGGTTGCTTGAAAAAAAAAATACATTGTCCGTTTGCTGCAGCTAATTTAAGACTTTGCTTTCAACCACAGAGCCTACCACAGTTAGTGCTTCCCGCTGTGGGCTGCAAAAATAATAAATACATTAACCAGGATTGACCATGGTTCTGTTTGGATTTAACAAACAGAACAGAAAGTGGCCAAACTAAATTTAGGACAGTAAAGAAGAGGATTTGTTCAGGCTGTTTCCCTGAGCTTACAATAGAGCTGGGGTCTAATATAATAATGCATGTGATCCCTATGCTCTTGTCAGACTGAAACAAGATATCATCTGCATAGATTTTATATTGTACTCCAGGAGTACATCCTGCAAGATCAATCCATGTTCAGGGCTGGATTTAGGTTACCTGTTCCTAGACGGGAAGAGGGAGACACCCTCTGAAGTTCATAGCATGTGCTGGGAGCAGGGAGAGGAGCCTTCGGATAATGTGGATGCTGTAGGCTAACCAATGTTTCCTCTGGCCAGGTAGCCCTCTCTTGGCCATACAGTCAGCTGTGTGGCAGTGATAGACAGAAAGTATTGGGGAGAGAACAGGTGTTTCTTCAGCATGGCTGCTCACCTGTAGCACGGCAGTGCCCCTTGGCATGTGCCTACCTACTCTGCCTAGTAGAAATCCAGCCCTGAACATTATCTAAAGGGCTAGCTGGATGCCTCAGTGTCAGTGCTGCTATGCAAGAGCCCTTGGTTTGGTTCCCAAGTCTGGCTTCTATTTTTGAGGCTTGCTTGCTCTGAGGATCCTGCAAAGGCAATGTTAACAGATCCTGGATGGGGAGAGAGTTCCAGTGATTGCTAGACAGCAACCCTAAGGGCACATATGCCCAGGATCCAGAGAGAGCTGTGATCTGTGAACCCTGGCCAGGAATATTTGCTGTGATAACTAGGCTACAAACGGTTAAAAGTATTGGGGGGGGGGGGGGGGGTGAGCGAGGGGGACTTGTAGGTGGCTGCAAATAAAGCCTCATATCCCAGTACAGGCTGATTTCCATTAGGCAGGAATCCCAAAGGATGAGGTGGAGACTGCTGACATCACTCTCTCTCCTCCTACAACAAAATCTACATATAGACAGAAGTAGGGTTAAAGGATTTGTATGGGATCAGACATTGAATGATGGAGATGGGATTCCACTTTAAATCTCAATACTCTACTCACGTGCAATGCCAGCCCAGTACCACTAGACCCAGCCTAATTCAACCAGATATTTCCTTAGTCTCCTGGCTTCAACCTTTTCTTCTCCCCATTCTCTACAATATTTTCATTCTGTTTTCCTCCCTTCTCAGTCCTGATGATGGTTTTTTTCCCCCCTTTTTCTTATCCATGTATGCTGCAGTGTTCATTTCATTTTCTTTGAATGATTTATGAAACGCTGTCCGTTTGCGCCTGAAACACGACATATTTCAGCTTCAGGTGGTGTGCTTTTTATATTCGCGTCTGGGAAAGCAAGATGAAGGCTGTGCTGAAGGCTTGTCTGCCATGATGATCTAAGATTCAGTCACCGAGACTGCAAATTTACTATATATTACATTTGGTTATTCTGGGCAGGACCAAGCGGAGAACATTTGGATCCTGCGGACATTAGTAAACCATTCACTCTTGAAAAGTTCTAGGGCTTCCTCTCTATGGCACATTCAAATCAAGGTAACACATGAGAATGAAATTATTAGTAAAATGAATTGAAAAGAAATGACAAAATGCTGCAATTAAAGTTTAGCAAATCAGTAATTCAGAGGTAAGGGGCCTATATTTAGTAACCTGTGGGTTATGGCAAAGGAGTGGAGCTTAACTGTACTCTTTTGCTGGGGTACCCAGAGCAACATTTTATGTAAAGGAGGGAAGCTTGGAACTGATGGGGGTGCTATTAAGTGTGGTGGAGTTTTTATTTAGGTCTTACAGCCCCTTTACAAGCAGAGCAGTGGGTGAAGAGGGTGCTCCCAAAAGCATTAGCCTGCTAATGCTCGTGGGAGGAAAGTTAACCATCTTTTGAGGTGTAGTTAACTTTCCAGGATTAATGAGGCTCGCAAAGTTTATTGTGAGCTGGATTGCTCTGTTTTAATATTGATAAGCTCTTTGAATGCATTTGCATGTGAAGCAGCTCATTAATTGGCATGCATTGGCCCTGATTTTTGGAATTTTGGGTTATTTATCCCAGAGTACTTATAAGCACAATTGAGGTAATTATCTAAATCATGGTGTGTTGGCGGGGGAGACCCTATGGACCTAAATCAGAGTACCCAGCAATGCCTCCAATGGAAGTAAAGTCTAGAATCTATTCTGGATGGGACAAAAATTGCAATATGAACTCTACACCTTTTACTTCTATATCATACATCCTCTGCATCCACAGAGATTCCCCCAACAATGGGTATGGGCAGAGTTAGGATGTTTAACCTTATAACTCACCATATAAAAATAATATATTCAATTCTGTTATCACCTAACATCAATATATATGTCCTCCTCTGGCATATTTTGTCAAGTAACACAAAACCCTACAAAAAAGACACTCGGAATCTATGTAGCAAATCTGCCATACCATAATCGAACTTACTCCCAGGACTCAGACAGCAACAACCCTTGATTATGAAAAGACAGCACTGAACATATTACTACAGGCTCTAGCGCACCAATACACCTCACTGGAAAAACTGAACAAGCCTAATACAGAATAAGGCAACACAAATTAGAAACAGAAACATGCAGACAAACTTTGATTGAAAGCCCAAGTAACTAGATTCTGTAAGCAGTGCTGCACACTAGAGAAAGAAAAACAGAAATGTGTTTCTGCCTATGCCTTCAAGCACACAGGGACTTGAAGCAGCAACACTTTGGGACTGGAGGTAGCTCTCTAACGGGCTGATACAGTACAGTGAGCTCCGACGGAGCACTGTTAACCCGCCATTGGACGCGCATTTTCCCTTACCCCTTATTCAGTAAGGGGTGGAAAACGCGCGTCCAACCCGCCGAACCTAATAGCACTCTCAACATGCAAATGCATGTTGATGGCCCTATTAGGTATTCCCGCGCAATTCAGGAAGTAAAATGTGCAGCCAAGCCGCACATTTTACTCTAAGAAATTAGCGCCTACCCAAAGGTAGGCGCTAATTTCTGCCGGCACCGGGAAAGTGCACAGAAAAGCAGTAAAAACTGCTTTTCTGTGCACCCTCCAACTTAATATCATGGTGATATTAAGTCGGCGGTCCCGAAGGGTACAAAAAGTAAAAAAAAAATTTAAAAAAAATTTAAAATGGGCCGGTGGCTGTCGGGTCAAAAACCGGACGCTCAATTTTGCCGGCGTCCGGTTTCCGAGCCCGTGGCTGTCAGCGGGCTCGAGAACCAACGCCGGCAAAATTGAGTGTCGGCTGTCAAACCTGCTGACAGCCGCCGCTCCTGGCCAAAAGGAGGCGCTAGGGACGCGCTAGTGTCCCTAGCGCCTCCTTTTGCCCTTTTCTACCTCCGGGCCTCATTTAAATACTGAATCGCGCTCACAGGCCCCGCTCTCCCGCGGACTTTACTGAATCGGCCCGTGAGCAAGGAGTCAGGAGAGCTAGATGAATAAAATAACCTATCATCAGCCAGGCACAGATCATACTCCGCCTCCCCCCTCCCCCAGCCAATGGTGATTTGCTGGCATAAGGCTGGAAGTCTAATAAAGGCCTGTACTTGTCCCATACAAAGCAAAGGTATTTGCTGGTACGAGTCTGCTCCTGGGTCCAATGGGTCCCTGAGCATTGCTGGTAGCTTTTCTCTCCCTAGAACTTTTGACTCTGCTATTATCTATGCCTAGAATTCCTGATCCTCACCCTGTTCCCATCCGGATACCTTTTTCTGACCATGCTGCTGGCAGGGCCTTAGCACTGGATCTCGGACTCTTGACTCACAGGTACATATCCTGGAACTCGTCACTTATGCTCTGGTCAGTCCAGACATATACTGAGAAAAATACAAAAATATAAGAAATTCACCTTCTCAAAACTGACATATTCCCATCACTGAAAATAAATGCTTTGTTTCTACCTTTATTATTTGAGAATTTTATCTTTCTAATTGGGTTAGTCATGATCTTTTTTTTTACATTCCTTTTGTTGATTTTTTTCTGTTGTCTCATCTTTTTTTCCATTTCTTCTCTCTCCTATTTTCTTCCCTTTGTTCCTCAACAACATTGAATTTTCTAGGGATGTGCAGGCAAAAAGTTTTCGTTGAAACGTTGATACGTTGAAGGTGAGGGTCGATTCCGTTCAATATGAAAGTATGGAGAAATCCATAAGTTGTGGATCTGTCCATACGTTTCCCGGTTCCCTAAATAAAAATTTAAACCCCCCACCCTCCTTAATCCCCCCCCCCCCAAGACTTACCAAAACTCCCTCGTGGTCCAGCGGGGAGTCAGGAAGCCATCCATGCACTCCTTTGCGATTTCCTCACGGCGCCGATAGCCTGTGTCACAGGGGCTGCCCCTGCCATTGGTCAGCCCCTGTCACATGGTCACGGCACCATCTTGTGCTTCTACCACGTGACAGGTAGGTCATGTGGCAGGAGGTCGCTCTGGGACCCCTGTCATGCCGACGTCACGTGCTCCTCCACGCCTCCGCTCCCGGACCCCCGTTGGACCCAACCGGAACTTTTGGCCAGCTTGGGGGGGTCAGGAGGCCCCCCCAAGCTGGCCAAAAGTTCCGGTTGGGTCCAGCGGGGGTCCCAGAGCGACCTCCTGCCACATGACCTACCTGTCACGTGGTAGAAGCACAAGATGGTGCCGTGACCATGTGACAGGGGCTGACCAATGGCACAGGCAGCCCCTGTGACACAGGCTATCGGTGCCGTGAGGAAATTGCAAAGGAATGCAGGGATGGTTTCCTGACTCCCCGCTGGACCACCAGGGAGTTTTGGTAAGTCTTGGGGGGGTCAGGAGGGTGGGGGGTTTAAGTGTTTATTTAGGTTCAACGTATTCAACATAGCTATGTTGAATAAGTTGGAAGTCGCGATGCGTTGCGCATCAAACCTTTTTTTTCTCTTTTAAAAATATAAGTTGCGTTTTACATATGCGTTCAAAACGAATGCACACCCGTAGAATTTTCCCTTTCATGTTTTTCTACATCTCTCTTTTCTGCCCCTCTATACATTCATAGATAGATTTCACCTCTCCTTCTCACTCTCCGGTCGTCTTCCTCTTTTTTCACCTCTCCCCTACCTACCAGCTTTCCATCTCCCACTGTCACCCTTCCCCATTCCTCCCATTTCACCTGCTGTCTCTCTCCTTCCTAGCCTCCTATTCCCCCCTCTGTCTTTCATCTGTTTCCCAGGTCTCAGCTACTTTCCTCAGACTCTGGTTCTCTCACCAGCCCCAGCTCCTTCCTTGGCTTTCATCCCCCTTGCTGGCCTCAGTCCTTTTCTTCTGTCTCTTGGCACTTATCCAGCTTCCCATTCCTCTTTTCACTTCCTCTCCAGCAATCCCATTTCCACAATTTCCAACCCCCTTCACAGATCTGTCCCTTTCTACTGCCTCTCCAACCCTCCCAGCTCTTCCAGGTCCTTCACACCATCTTTCACCCCTACTCATAACCCCCCAGGCCCCAATCACCTAGTCCCCTCTGAAAAGAGGGCAGCGTTTGTGCATGTGAGAGAGAAGAGTCTGATGCCTGGCTGGGTATGTGTGTGTGTGTATGTGCACGTGCGCCAGACTGCGTGGGAGATTAGAGAAGGGATGCAAGGGAGAGAAGGACCAGAGCATGGTAGGGACACTTCCCTTTTACCCCATCTTCCCCCCTGCAATTTATCTCCCTTGATTGTGGAACCTTCCTTCCTTCCTACCTCTCCCTTCTACTAGATCCTGGAATTTCCCGCCCCTGCCAAAAAAAAAAAAAGAAATATCCCCTAATTTAAGATCCTCCCTTCTGCCTCTTTTTTTCATCCCCATACCTGATTCCTGAGCCTCCCTCTGCCTTGAACTTCCTCCATCTCCCTTCCTCCTGATCTCCAGTCATCTCTTCTTCTCACTCTCTTCTCCCCAGTCCTCCTCTCCTCTCCTTATCCTTGAGATCTCCTCCTTGTGTTGATTCTTGAGATCTCTTTTACTCAAGCAATAAACACAAAGGGCCGGATTTTAAATGCCCTGCGCGCCGGTGCGCACAGAGCCCCGGGACGCGCGTAAGTCCTGGGGCTTCGTTAAAGGGGCGTGTCGGGGGCGTGCCATAAATGATGCGTTTTGGGAGCGTGACGCGGCGTTTCGGGGGCGGACCCGGGGGTGTGGTGCCGGCCCGGGGGCGTGGTCGAGGCCTCCGGACCAGTCCCCGGGTCGGGTGTTGGCGCGCCAGCAGCCTGCTGGCGCGCGCAGATTTACGTCTGCTTTCAGCAGGCGTAAATCTGCCAACAAAGGTAAGGGGGGGGGTTTAGATAGGGCCAGGGGGGTGGGTTAGGTAGGGGAAGGGAGGGGAAGTTGGGGGTAGAGCGAAGGAAAGTTCCCTCCAAGGCCGCTCCGAAATCGGAGCGGCCTCAGAGGGAACAGGCAGCGCGCGCTGGGCTCGGCGCGCGCAGGTTGCACAAATGTGCACCCCCTTGCGCGCGCCGACCCCGGATTTTATAAGATACGTGCGGCTACGCGCGTATCTTATAAAATCCAGCGTACTTTTGTTCGCGCCTGGTGTGCGAACAAAAGTACGCGCTCGCGCAAAATTATAAAATCTACCCCAAAATAAATTATACTGACGCTAGCAAGGGTTTAACAACTATTTTTATAATATAAAAGATGGAAATGTTTGCAAATGTGCTGTAGAATTGTCTAATTTCTGCTGCAGGAAACAGAGGGGTTGTGCCTTTGATCTGATCCCTGTAGTCTGACCTTCCAGATAGGGATGGGGAGGAAAGGATGAGAGCAACAGCACTAACAGTGCCTCGGGGCAGCAAAAAAACCTAAAAAAACCCCATCTAAATCTGGCACTGACCTCTTCTCTCACCTGTCCTTACTTTGTGACTGCCCAGGCTCCAATTGGCTTTACAGCAGCACAACACAGATGCTGCCCATCAGCTTATACCAGGTCCCATGGAACCTTGAGGTTGGGATGGGAAACAGGTAAGCCGTTTTTGGAAGGAGGGCACATGCCACTCCTTGCCCACCCGTAACAATGCCAGTTGAGGGCTGGAGCAGAAGCAGCCCCGGATCACCTCCATGGCTCCTGTTAGTGATCTGTGGCAAGGGAGAGGAGGTGAATGCTGAAAGGGTAGTGAGAAGGCCGGGGGGGGGCTGAATATCTGGAGGGAGAGGTGAAGAGGGGAATGGCAAAAAAAAAAAGGGGGTAAAGGGGGAGGTAAGAAGGGGATTGAATGCTGGGGTGAGCAGAGGCATGGTGAATGCTGTCTCCTCTCTATCTCTCAGAATTCAATAATGCTAGATGGCAACTTTTTTCACCCCAAGGTCCACGCTGTTACGTATTCTGCAACAGGTATAAGAAGATGAGGACTGGGATAAGGGGTGGGGCTGAACAAGATGAGAGAGCCAGGGTGCATGAGAACCATGTGGCTGGTTGTGTTAAAGTGCATGGCAGGGGTACAAGAGCTGGGGTGCGGAGCGGAAGAGCTAGTGGGGAAAAAAAAGTATTAGGCGTTAGGGAATGTGAGCTGGAGAGGGAGAAAACCAGAGGTGGTGATGAGAGAAGGGTAGTAAAACAGCCAGAGAGAGTGTGTAGAAGTGCTGATGAGCCACGGCTGATGATGGAAGGGGATGGAGGGGAAGGGTAAGAGACAGAGGTGGTCATTGGGAAGAAGGAAAGGTTTGAGAGAAAAACACAGAGGGGTGATGAGGGTGTGGTGGGTGCAAGAGCCAGAAGGGGTGATTGGGGGAAGACAGAGCTAGAGAAGGATATTTGGAGCTGCATTTTTGTACTTTTCTGTCCATTATTTTATTTTATTGTAATTGCTCATATTTTAGTGTATTGTCAAATTTTATGATTGTTTCACTGTACATCGCCTAGACCTATTTCAGTTAGGTGATTAACACATTTCATTAAATGTAAATATAAATTATGCAAGGGGGTGACGGGGTGAAAGTGAATTAAGAGAGAAGGTGATTGGGGAGCATGAGAGGAGATAATTAGGGGGTGAGGATGTCAGACTGGAGGGGATGGAAGTACATAAGAGGATGAATGAAATGAAATGATTGAGGAGGTGAGAGTAAGGGAGAATGTTGGAAGAGAGTCAATGTGGGGGATGATGGGGAGTGGTGAGAACCAGAGAAGTGGTGGCTATTGGGGAGAAGAGAACCAGATAGCAGGAGAAAATGAGGGGCTGAAGGGGAAAGTGTTGGGACAAGGAGAAGTAGAGGGTAGGAAGAAGGGGTAAAATCCAGATGTGAGCTAAATTATGTTAATAGGTCCTGTTTTGGCTATATAACAGGTTTATAGTCAGTCAGAGACCCGGATCCATAGCCACACAACCTTCCCAAATGCCATATATGCTGTTGTGGCTCAATTTAGGATGCCCTGCTGATCTGGGTGCTCTCTTGTGTAATGTATAGTAGTGCTGTTACTGGAGCAGTGTCGGAAATCTTCCCCTAATATCTGTGCATATATTTCTGAGCAGCTGTTTTGCATCTGCTGGAGAGAAAGCATGAGTCAATAATAGCTTTCTCGATGTAGAAAGGTGAATAGTGGAGTGTCCCAGGGATCTGTACTGGGAGATGGGAATAATAAGGTGATCAAATTTACTTGACCATAATTAAACTCTGGAATTCATTGCTAGAAGATGTGTTAATGTAGCTGGGTTTAAAAAAGGTTTGGATAGGTTCCTGGAAGGAAAGTCCATAAAAATTATTGTTAAGGTGGACTTTGAGAAAGACACTGCTTATCTCTGGGATAAGCAGAATGGAATCTATTGACCTTTTGAGATCCTGCCAGGTACTGGTGACCTGGATTTGTCAGTATGGAAAATCATATATTCTTAAGGCTGACTTCCCCAGGTCTCAGTAGCACTTGCTATGATTGCTCACAAAAATGTAATATTTCAGTTCTGGGAATATATTTACTCCAGATTTATCTTTGCTGTAGCCCTCCATTGGTAGCTATGACAAAATGGCAACCTATTTCCTTTCTTAGCTGCATCCACAGCCACTTCCACTTTTAAACAAAGCCACAGATCACTGGCTGAATATGGACACTCCCACTCAGACTATTGTTTATCATCTGATTCTTAGTTGTCCACCACAAAATCTCATTCTTGTATTTATTTATTTATTTAATGTGTTTTGTATACCTTCATTCAGTTTCACCATCAGAACGGTTTACATAACCATGCAACAGGTTGTATATACATCATCACAGTATCATATCATGTAGTGTAAGTTGATTACATATAATAGTTATTACTTGTAAGGCTCATTATATACTGTAAAGGTATTATTTACAGCAAAGATATTACATACACACTGTTGTTACATATAGGCTTGGGTTAATAAGTGAGGGAGAGAGGAATGTGTATAGGTTGGGTGAAATATTATACATTTGGAGCTTTAACAGCAGGGGGTTTAACAATTCAATGTATCTTTACATGATGTGATATATACTATATGAGGTCGGTTGGGTGATCCATTGTTAAGAGTTCTTTGGTAGATCTGGTGATGTAGCATTTTTCTTGTTGTTGGGTTGCGTGTGTACTTGGTAGGCTGGTTGGTTGAGTGAATTTGTGTAAGCTCTGGTGAACAGCCAGGTTTTTAACTCTTTTTTTGAACATTTTAATGCTTGCTTGAGTTCTTATTCCAATTGGTATTGAGTTTCATATTGTGGGACTGGCGATGGATATGGCTCTCTCACGTGTTGTGTTTAGGCAAATGGTTCTTGCGTGAGGGATTTTGAGGAGGCCTTTATTCATTGAGCATAGGTTCCGTTTTGGAGTGTGTGTTACGATGGATTTGCTTAGCCAATTGTTTTGTTGTCCTATGATTATTTTATGCAGGTTTGTCAGTACTTTGCATTCTATTCGGTATTTTATTGGGAGCCAGTGTAATGAGATGAGTGTTGGTGTGATGTGTTCATATTTTTTTAATCCAGTCAGAATTCTGGCGGCTGTGTTCTGTAGGATTTGGAGAGGATGGATGGTAGTGAAAGGTAGTCCAAGGAGTAGGGCGTTGCAGTAATCTAGGTTGGAGAATATGAGTAGTTGCAGAACTGTTCTGAAATCATCTTGTGTAAGGAATGGTTTAAGACGTCTGAGTGTCAGTAGTTTGTGATATCCTTCCTTTATCTTGTTGGTTATGTGGGTTATAGTCTAAGATCTCCAACTTATACTTGGCATGGCCCTGACTTCTTCTCTTCCTCTCTTTTCTGGACTCCCACCTTATCCTGGCTTTCACATACGGTATAAACACAAGAAAGAGAGCATCATAATTAATGGTGGAAGGGGAAGAAATGATTTGAGCATTCAGGGGAAAACAGCCTCTGCACTTCAAACTCTTCCTGTGCTATAGCTAGTGAAACAGAAAGCTGACACATTTCCTAAATACAATTAGCACAACACATCTGGGTAAGGGCTGACAAAACTCCTGTAACAGATGCGATCTTATCACGAGACTGTTGCAACACTCACAGAGGGATGCTGGAAGACAGCAGAAAATTGTACCTCTGCTGAACTTCTGCAAGCAAGATGGGATGATGGCATAAAGTCTTTGCAAAGAAGATATGGTTAAAACCCCATCGACGCGTCTCATCTGAAGCACAGGTCTTATCAGGCTTATCATCTAAGGATAACAACAAAATGAGGAAACCAAGCTAACGTCATTCAAAACCCCACTCTCATTAACTGTGATAAGGCTCACTGCACATACTGTAATGAGCCTACCAACAAAATTGAGCTGTCTATACATGAAGCAGTGATGTAGCTTATCTGATATTTTTTTTCTCAGCTGACAAAAACAAAATATTATTGCAACTGAGAAGACTATGGAATTAAAAAAGTAAAGCAGGGGGCTGCTCAATGAAAGTGCTGCACATTGCCATGCAGAGTACCTGACTGTGATTCCTGGCTCAGGTTCTATGCTTCCAGAGTCAGCTGGTGCTGGGAAGTCAACACACAGCCTCTGAGGATGAGAAAGTCAAAGGTATTGAACAACATAGGACACCTAGGGTCAGTTAAGTTAGGTTAGTTAAGTTAGGTGGATATACTTATACGGCTAACTCGCTCTGCTGAATATACCTGGCTATCTTAAAGTATCTTAAAGTTAGCCATATTAAGCTGACTTTGAAAATAGCCACTGCTATTACTAGCAAGAGTAACATGGGATAGACTTAGTTTTTGGGTACTTGCCAGGTTCTTATGGCCTGGATTGGCCACTGTTGGAAACAAGATGCTGGGCTTGATGGACCCTTGGTCTGACCCAGCATGGCAATTTCTTATATTCTTATGTTCTTAAGTATAACTGGCTAACGTTAGGAAAGCCCTATGGTGCAACAAGTGTTAGTTGCATAAATTAAGCGGCTAACTCCACCTCTCTCGGAAAAGCCTCCTGCCCGCCTCTGGCCCATCCCCAGTTTATGCCCCTCCAACAGCATTTTCCCTCCCCAGCTGGCTGCTGGCTCCTGTAGCCATCCACACTTCATGGTATGCATGCACGCAGATGTCTAGGAGTGAAGGGGGAGGAGTATATGGAAGGGGGCCTGAGTCCTCTGTGATTCGCCCTGCTTATCTCCATCTTCCAGAAGCCCATCTTGCCTTTCTGTAGCAATGACCCTAGACTGTGAGGACTAGGCTAAATGAGTTGGGGGGGGGGGGGAGCAGATATAAGATAAGGGAAAAATACAGTTACTTGTGAATGAAGGCTCGTGAAACCAAATCCCATCCCCAGTTCCAAATAAGCTGAAAACCAAAAGGAGTAGGTGGAAACTGCTGAAGAGAAAAAAAAAAAACACTTGTACCATATATGATTATGTTGTTGCCATAATCAGCATATAAAAATGTTTGCTTAAACTGAACTTCCAGGAAACATCAAATACAATTATTGCTTTCTTTTCTCAAAAACTAAAAATTGAATTCCATTTCTGTACATTCATTGGATGTGGTTTCCTGCAGTGGGCACATGGCAGAAATCATGCTAGTTGCATTACTTTCAGTAAATTTTCCCAGGTGTCTCATGACAGTTGGTCACTGTCAACCTGCAGGTAGCTATGGGAAACTGCATTATTTTAATGGGTAGTGGTGTGCAGTGATGCATCACAATGGTTGATGATATCCCTCAGCTAGGACACCAACAGTAACAGATCAAAACTAACTTGAAGCAGCTGCATATCACTTAAAGAAAAGGGAAAAAATGTAATTTCTACAGGGCATAAACATGTACAATGTTTAATTGTTCAAAGGATTCTAGAATGCATATAGGGAAATATAACCAGCAAATAATGTCTCTGAACCAATCTTTGGTGAGCCCTCATCTACAGGCCGATACAGTACAGTGCGCTCCGATGGAGCGCACTGTTAGCCTGCTATTGGACACGCGTTTTCCCTTACCCCTTATTCAGTAAGGGGAGGAAAACGCGTGTCCAACCAGTGGCACCTAATAGTGCCCTCAACATGCAAATGCATGTTGATGGCCCTATTAGGTATGCATGCGGGATACAGAAAGTAAAATGTGCAGCCAAGCCGCACATTTTACTTTCAGAAATTAGCGCCGACCGCTAATTTCTTCCGGCATCGGGAAAGTGCGCAGAAAAGCAGTAAAAACTGCTTTACTGTGCACCCTCCAACTTAATATCATGGTGATATTAAGTTGGAGGTCCCGAAAAGTAAAAAAAGTAAAAAAAAAAAATTTGAATTCGGCCCGCAGCTGTCGGGCCGAAAACCGGATGCTCAATTTTGCCGGCATCCGGTTTCCGAGCCCGTAGCTGTCAGTGGGTTTGAGAACCAACGCTGGCAAAATTGAGCGTCGGCTGTCAAACCCGCTGACAGCCACAGCTCCTGTCAAAAAGGAGGCGCTAGGGACGCGCTAGTGTCCCTAGTGCCTCCTTTTCCCCATTTCTACTGTGCCACCTAATTTGCATACTGCATCGCATGCATCGGCGAGGGGCTGGTGTGCGCGCCGGGAGAGCGGGCGTTCGTCCGCTCTCCCGCGGACTTTACTGTATCGGCCCGCTAGAAAACCATCATAGGCATAGTTTGAATTCTACATTTGTGGGAGCACAACCCCTCTCCACTATGGGCCAGGCTACCTTATTTATCCTCAGCTCCTCACTGGCCCGGGCTTGCTTTGCTCCCATCCCAGCACCTTTTCCTGTCCCCCACTTCCCAGCAAGCTCCACTGCCTTCCTCTCCAGCCTTGGTTCCCATCTTCTCTCTCCCCCCCCCCCCTTTTTTTTTTTCTCCAGCCAGCTTCCCTACCTGACAGGCCCCTTTCAATCCCTCTACAGTTGGCTCTGTTTCTACTTCCCACCACACTCTCCCCAGCAAGCTGTCTCACACAGAGAAGCAGAGTGGCATATGGGATGGTATGAGCGCATGCTCTCATCTCAGTGGCTTCCTATGCTGCAGAAGGAGGAGCTGTGGAAAGGGGAGTACATGTTCATAAAACTCCATATGCCCGACTGCCTTTCTGATTGCAGCTCTGACAGCCTTGGAGTCAAGCTGGGAGACGAACATAGCCAGGAGGAAACCTAGTTGCTGTATATATGTAATAACCCACTTAGTGCTCTCACTTTAACTCCTTTAGCTAGGAACAGAGAGGTGGAAATTGTAGAGCGGCACTATTCAGTACAGCCCCTCCCTTTCAGGGAGCTGAGATGGCCACCCCCCTGGTAAGGTTCTAAAAGCAGCTCTCTACTGAGAGACTGGAGCAGTGCTTTTGAATTGAGGGGCTAGCGGAAGTGCAGGCTGTTTTTCCTGATATGGATTTTGGATCTACGGTAACTTGACTGATAGCGGCTTGGGAAACAGCCAGGAGAAATAAGGAGGCAGACTCTGGCTATTTCCTTTATGTGCAATTTATTTACAAGTGCAAAGCAAATCAGAACAATAATAGAGCTCACCTTAAGTTCAGGTGGTACACACATTAAACACAGGAGGTTTTAGCATAGGCTGCCTTCCTCCCAGCATCATGGTGCCTTTCTAACCCTTCTAGGCCCTGAGTTCTTGTACACTGGTGAGGGGCTCCTCCCTTCACCCAGGATTCCTGTGGGTCTGGATCTTAAGAAGGACTGGGCAAGGCAGTTGTGACCAGTCCCTTAAGGTGGTCTGAAAGAGTTTCCTATAGACTCCCCAACATACCCTCACCATCAGCTCACTCTTATTCGGGTGAGCCCCTGCCTATACCAGGGACACCTCTGAGGACAGGAAATCTGCATTGATGTTTCCTTTCCTGCCCTGTGTTGCATTTTGTAGTTGAAGGGCTGTAGGTCCAGGAATCATTTCACCATTCTCGCATTAGACTCCTTATTTCTATTTATCCAAAGGAGAGGTTGGTAGTCCATTACGAGTGTGAACTGCCATCCCAGCAGGTATTAGCGCAAGGCCTCTAAGGCCAACTTGACTGCCAAAGCCTCCTTCTCAACTGTTGAATAATGCCTTTCCTGTGGCATCAGCTTTCAGTTAATGCATGCCTTAGGATGGCCATCTTTCTCCTGGACTAAGACTGCTACCAAGCCTACTTCTGAGGCACCGTGAAGGGTTCAGTGAAGTCCAGACTTATCAGAACAGGTTCAGAGCTTAACACTACTTTCAGAGCCCGGAAGACCTATGCTTCAGCTGACCACTGGACCTTTTCTGGTGGTTTCTTTACCAACAGCCTTATAAGAGGCTTCGCCTTCTCTGAATAATTGGGGATAAATCTCCTATAGTACCCCATGATGCCTAGAAATGTTCTCATATTTGCTTTTTTTTGTGGGACTGGCACCTGGGTAATCGCCTTGATCTTCTGCCTCTGCAGATGTGAATCAGTTCCGGAATCTGTTCCGGTTTCTGCATTGTGGACCCACAGGAAATTGTCCGGCATGCAGGAGGTCGCTCCTGGACCCCCTGGACGTTTGGCAAGTCTTGTGGGGGTCAGGAGGCCCCCCCAAGCTGGCCAAAAGTCCCTGGGGATCCAACGGGGGTCCCGGAGCGACCTCCTGCACTCCGGCTGTCCGATGCCAGTACTCAAAATGGCGCCGATAGCCTTTGCCCATACTATGTCACAGGGGCTACCGGTGCCATTGGTCAGCCCCTGTCACATGGTAGGAGCACAAGATGGCGCCGATGACCATGTGACAGGGGCTGACCAATGGCACCGGTAGCCCCTGTGACAAAGGCTATCGGCGCCATGATGAAACCGGCACCGAGGGTGTGAGAATGCAGGGGATGGTTCCCGGACTCTCCGCTGAACCACCAGGGAGTTTTGGTAAGTCTTGTGGGGGGTCAGGAGGGTGGGGGGTTGTAGTTAATTTTAATTTTAGCTGGGACACGAATAGAAATCACCGTATTAACGCATCGGGGCGCCATATGGCTGAATGCAACATATCTGCTGCCCGACGAATCCGAATCACGAATGCAACGTATGGCGTCCCTCTGCACATCCCTAGTTATCGGTGCCATTGGCCGGCCCCTATCACATGGTAGGAGCAATGGATGGCCTGTGCCATTTTTTAAGATGGTGTTTGAGAGAAAGCCTTTTTGGTTAGAAGAATAGGGAGGAAGAGTTTTGCTGCCTCCTTCCTGACCTAAGAGGAACATCGAGAGCTGTGTGTTCCAGCATGGATCCCTTCCATTATGGGATTCGAGAGAGTGAGAGATAAACATTGAAGAACTGTGAGTAAGACCAAATTGAGATATTTTGAGAATACCCAATTGAAGTCTTCACCCCAAGGGAGAGAAGAATTTGGAACTCTCTGTGCAGGGACTGTTTTACCACTTTTTGCCAGCTTGGAGGGGGTTTTCCTGCCCAAACAAAGATACCTTGCCCACATGGGAAACTCATTTTGTCCATGCCCCAAAGGGTGAGTCGTTTCCCCTGTCCTGGTAGTAAGAGACCCTTGCACAGATAGAGGAAGGGCTGTACACGGGAAGATACCTGCTGTGGTATTAAGAACTGCGTGGAACTTTGCCATTGCTTCACCTTCAGTAAAGTATTGCTTTTGAACACTCAAACTCCGGTGTGTTATTGGCACTGACCTCGGTCACAGTAGAAAAAGAGTTATACCTTTCCCAGGAAAAAAGTGCTACCAAGGCACCCCCCATCACTCTGAGCCCTGAAGGAAAATTCCTTACCCCCCTCCCACAAAGGACTCAGATCCTAGGGAAAGAGACTTGTGCAAGAGCTAGCCTACATGATCCAGCCCCAAGGAAGGACAAATACTTTTATGGCTGCTGTGGTATACAGTAGCCATCCAAAACAGGGGTTACATATTAGATTGGGGGATCGTGGGGGGGGGGGGGGGGGGATGCACTCCCTAAGCCCCATTCTCTCCCTCTGTCCTGATTTGGAGGCTGTAGTTCCTAAAGGGCATAGATGGTGTAGAGAAAGTCCAGAGGAGAGCAAACAAAATGGTGAAGAACTTGCACTTTAAGATGTGTGAGGAGAGAGCTAAGGGGAAATAAAGTCAACATTTCTTTTCAAGATTTAAGTACCTTGTTGTTGACTTACCTGTGATCTGCTTCTTACTATATTTTGTACTTTTGATTTACTGCTACCTTGGTCAGGAAAAGTGCTTTTGAGTTATTTCCTGTTTTTCCTCTTTATTTAACGTGTGCACAGTCACCAAGCCAAGAAATAGTCTTATCATTGGCTAAATGGAGTTTCTGAAGTCCTCCCTCCAGTTTAGTGAATGTCTGACTTAGTTTCTGTGGGTAAAAGTGATGGCACAGTGTTGTGGGAAGTTCATGCACATTAGTGTGTTCTGGCAACATTGGGAAAGCCTCCGGTAGTAAAAGAGGGCCAGGATTCAAGTGAGGCAGGCAGCTAGGGAAAGACTTCCCAAACAGTGGGTCATGACCCCAAAAGGGGTCACAAAACCTTCAGCTAGGATCACAAGTACCTCAAATGGCAGCACTCTTCAGCGCAAGAAGCAGCACCTTTAGTAGTGGAAATTAGCATGGGTCCTGTTAGTAACCACGTGCTCACAGACCCTACGCGGTGGCCCTGCCCTTGCATGAGTTTCTGGGATAACAGGATACCCTGCGCGAGAAGAGATCAGGGTCACTACAGGTCCTGTGAGCTTGCGCTGGCTCACAGGACCAGCACTGACTTTCATTACTACTGCCACTGCCGCATGCGGATTACCGTTGTGCTCAGAATCAGCTATGAAGGGAGAAGAGGGCGGAGTATACATAGACCAGTGGAAATTGCCACTGTTCCTCTTTCCTACCTGAAAAAAATGTTGTCCCTGTCGTCCACCTATCCTCTCTTCACCCCAGTTGTCATCCACCATTGGCCAGGGCCCAAAGAATAATGTTGCTGCTGTCCCTGGCCAGGGAGATGTTTTAAAGGAGGGACTGTTTGAAAGGAGGGATCGCATTGGATTCAGATGACGACAAATGCGGGCCCCAACTTTTACATTCTGGGTACTGATAATGAGACATAAGGGAAAAAGCACAGGATGGCTTCTATGGCCAAGTCCAAAAACAAAGCAAATCAAGCAGCATTTTCTGAATTTTCAAGAAGGCTCCTCACCCAGTAAAAATAATGCTAGCAGTAATTTTTTATGGGTTTGACAGTTGCATGGTTTTGATTGTAAATATTACTACCCTTATCATATGGCTTGGGGATAACTGTACGGAGCGGCAGGTACTACCCTTAAGAGAAACATGGAGATAACTTGCATGGCACAGCAGATGCTATCATAAAAAACTTGCTGGGTAGACTGGATGGATATATGGTCCTTTTCTGCCATCATTACTGTGCCACCATATTACATACAGGAGGAGTTTGAGAATTGCATCATCTGGCTGGGGTATTTCAGAAGTGGAATTAGCTGGAGAGGGTGTGGGGATGAGGGAGAGGATTGGCTGTGGATGGTGAGAAAAGGAGAAGACAGACTAGGGGGTGCAAGAAAGGAGCTGGGATAAGAGAGAATCAGCTGGGGGACGTGAGAGTGTTAGGCTCAATGCTCTCAGGATGGCCAAGATTTGCTTACCTGCCATTGGCATGGGCCTTGGGAACCAGCCCTTGAAGTTGCACCATGGCAAAAGGGGCTCATGCATACATGCTGCCAACAGAGAGAAGGTTTGGAAGATAGGAGGTGAGGCTGGGTGTGATGCTGTCAAGGAAGTGGACCCTTGTGGCTGCAGCATGAATGGTGCCACCTAGTGAGCAAACTCACTAGGCCCATGCCGGAAGCTGGCAGAGAAGCCCATAGGCGGGACTGGCTGGAGCTTTACCTATAACAGCCACCTCCTCAACAGGTTGAGCCCTTGGGTTCTGGTGGCCAGCAGGCTTAGGAGGGTTCCTGGGGCTAAGCCGAGTGAGAGTCCGATTTGAGCAAGGGTTGTGGCAGGCAGCAGACAGCAAAAGGGTAACAGGCCAGAGGTCAGGGCAGGCAACAGACAGTGGAAGATCAGGTGCCAGGCCAGGGTCAGGATCCAGGTAGTCTGAGACAAACAGGATAGACAAGACAGACAAGGCCAACAGGACAAGCAAGGAAGGGAAACAAGCAGGACCAGGAGCAAGGGCAGGGAGGCAAGGAACCAGATAAGGAACAGAACACAGGGAAAGAAGGACAACACAAGGAAACAAAACAGGAACACAGAACAAGGCACAAGTCAAGAACAAGACACGGAAAGCAGCACACACTGGGACACCAGGAGACCTGTTGCTGAGGCGCTGGCTGGTTACAAGGGCCTTCCTTATATATTCATGAAGGATGTGACATCATCAGCCAGTGCCACAGGAAGTCCCTGCTAGGGGACCAATTAAGGCCATCCAGAATTGCAGGAAGTTCTATCCTGTATCCCAGGACAAGCATGCTGCCAGAGGCTATGCTGGAGACGCTTTGGATCAGAGGTAAGGGGCTTAATCCTGGGAGGTGAGAAAGAGAGGGGATGGGGCAAAAGGATCAGTTGGGGGGGTTATAAGAAGGGCTTGGGGTAAGAGGGGATTAGATAGGGGAATGCAAAAAGAAGTGGAAGGGGTAAGACAGGGAACTAACTGGGAAAGTGGAGGAGCTGGAGATGTAACCTATCATTAAAATCATTCATTGTACCCAAAGACTGGAGGTTAGCCAATGTCACCCTGATATTTAAAAAGGACTCAGGGTAATCCAGGAACCTATAAAACCTATAGACTGACTTCAGTCCCAGGAAAAATCAGTGAAACTATTCTAAAAAACAAAATCACAGATTATAGAAAGACATGGTTTAATAGGACACAACCAACATGGATTTACACAAGGGAGATCTTGTCTCAGAATCTGCTACATTATTTTGAAAGGGTTATTAAACATGTGAATAATGGTGAGCTAATGGATGTCGTGTATTTGGATTTTCAGAAGGCATGTGATAAAGTCCATAAGGGACTCCTGAGAAAATTAAAAAGACCCAGGATAGGAGGCACTGTCCTATTATGCATTGCAAACTGTTTAAAAGATAGAAAACAGAGTAGGAGTGGAGAAGGGTAAAAAGTGGAGTACCTCAGGGATCTGTACTGGGACTGGTGCTTTTCAATACATTTATAAATAATCTGGAAAGGGGAACAATATGTGAGGAGATCAAATTTGTAAATGACACAAAATTAGTCTGAATTGCTAAATTATAAGCAGATTGTGAAGATGAAATTTAATATGGACAAGTGCAAAGTGATGCATTGAGAAAAGTAACCCACACTGCAGTTACACGATGTTAGGTTCCATATTAGGAATTACCATCCAGGAAAGAGATCTAGGCATCATAGTGGACAATATTTTGAAATCCTCAGCTCAGTGTGCGGTGGCAGTGAAAAAAAACAAACAGAATGTTAGGAATTATTAGGAAAGGAATGGAGAATAAATGGAGAATGTCATAATGCCTCAGAATCGCTCCTTGGTGAGGCCACACCTGGAGTACCTGATCTAACCCTCAAACCCCTCCTGTATGTAACATAGTAACATCTCAAAAAAGATATAGCTTCATTGGAAAAAGTACAGAGACATCGCAAAAAGATATAGTTGCACTGGAAAAGGTATACAGAAGAGTAGAGATGTGAATCGTTTTCCATATCGTCTTAACGATAGAAATCGTGTGACAGGAGAAGAAAATCGTGTTTGGCACGATTATTTCGTTGAAAAATCGTTAAAAATCGTTTTTTCCGATTAGTGCGCACTAACTCCCCGTTAGTGCGCACTAACTCGAGTTAGTGCGCACTAACTCAAAATGATACAAATAGACACTTTCCAGGTCACTGAAGGTCAGTTAGGAATGAATATGTGTTCCTATTGGCTGGCAGCCCTCTTATCTATTGATGTTACCAAGGTTACCACTGAGGTGATGGTTGGGGGGATGGGAAATGGAACTGGAAACTCATGAACACCAACAGAAAATGAAACAAAGTGTTCACACTTCCCAGGTCAGTAAAGGTCACTTAGGAATGAATATGTATTCCTATTGGCTGGCTGTGCTCTTATCTATTGATGTTACCAAGGTTACCACTGAGGTAATGGTTGGGGGGATGTGAAATGGAAACAGTTGGAAGCTTGACATGTGATGATCAGCACTCACGTGACTAGAACTTCTTTGTTTATTATTTTTGTTAGCAGACACGTGCATGTTGAATTTGCCAATCACTGTGCATTTTAGAAAGGTGGTCCTGGCTGGAACTGTACACAGTTCAAATATATGTAATTGATTGTTGGTAAGTGTATTTTTTAAGTAGCCACACTGGCACAAGTATGTTTACTTTTCCTCCTACTTAACTCACTAGCTCAGCTTTGTAAGAAGGGCTTCTCTGCTTGAGTGAGGGTCAGGCAGCTCCCCCCTGTCTGTGAAGCCAGCCTCTCACTAGTAATGCAGGGAGGGAGCTGTCTCAGACTTCACCATCCTCCCCCCCCCCCCCTCACCCACACACCATTCACTAGCTGGGACATGGGGCAAGTCAGGAGTGAGGGTCAGGCAGCTCCCCCCTGTCTGTGAAGCCAGCCTCTCACTAGTAATGCAGGGAGGGAGCTGTCTCAGACTTCACCATCCTCCTCCCCCCCCCCCCCTCACCCACACACCATTCACTAGCTGGGACATGGGGAAAGTCAGGAGTGAGGGTCAGGCAGCTCCCCCCTGTCTGTGAAGCCAGCCTCTCACTAGTAATGCAGGGAGGGAGCTGTCTCAGACTTCACCATCCTCCCCCCCCCCCCCTCACCCACACACCATTCACTAGCTGGGACATGGGGGAAGTCAGGAGTGAGGGTCAGGCAGCTCCCCCCTGTCTGTGAAGCCAGCCTCTCACTAGTAATGCAGGGAGGGAGCTGTCTCAGACTTCACCATCCTCCCCCCCCCCCCCCTCACCCACACACCATTCACTAGCTGGGACATGGGGGAAGTCAGGAGTGAGGGTCAGGCAGCTCCCCCCTGTCTGTGAAGCCAGCCTCTCACTAGTAATGCAGGGAGGGAGCTGTCTCAGACTTCACCATCCTCCTCCCCCCCCCCCCTCACCCACACACCATTCACTAGCTGGGACATGGGGGAAGTCAGGAGTGAGGGTCAGGCAGCTCCCCCCTGTCTGTGAAGCCAGCCTCTCACTAGTAATGCAGGGAGGGAGCTGTCTCAGACTTCACCATCCTCCCCCCCCCCCCCTCACCCACACACCATTCACTAGCTGGGACATGGGGGAAGTCAGGAGTGAGGGTCAGGCAGCTCCCCCCTGTCTGTGAAGCCAGCCTCTCACTAGTAATGCAGGGAGGGAGCTGTCTCAGACTTCACCATCCTCCTCCCCCCCCCCCCTCACCCACACACCATTCACTAGCTGGGACATGGGGGAAGTCAGGAGTGAGGGTCAGGCAGCTCCCCCCTGTCTGTGAAGCCAGCCTCTCACTAGTAATGCAGGGAGGGAGCTGTCTCAGACTGGTATCAGGGTTAGGGCACTGTGTGCAGGAAGATCACAACACTCCTGGTATTAATAGGGATAGGGCACTGTAAGAGATGACTGTAGTAGATTGAATAAAGATCTGATGTTTCTGCTCTCCTCACACCAAACAAAAACAACACACAAGCAGAGAAGCCCTTCTTACAAAGCTGAGCTAGTGAGTTAAGTAGGAGGAAAAGTAAACATACTTGTGCCAGTGTGGCTACTTAAAAAATATACTTACCAACAATCAATTACATATATTTGAACTGTGTACAGTTCCAGCCAGGACCACCTTTCTAAAATGCACAGTGATTGGCAAATTCAACATGCACTAGCATTTCAGGTGCCTGCTAACAAAAATAATAAACAAACAAGTTCTAGTCACGTGAGTGCTGATCATTACATTACTTTTTTTGTCAAGCTTCCAACTGTTTCCATTTCACATCCCCCCAACCATTACCTCAGTGTTAGCCTTGGTAACATCAATAGATAAGAGCACAGCCAGCCAATAGGAATACATACATACATATTCATTCCTAAGTGACCTTTACTGACCTGGGAAGTGTGAACACTTTGTTTCATTTTCTGTTGGTGTTCGTTAGTTTCCAGTTCCATTTCCCATCCCCCCAACCATCACCTCAGTGGTAACCTTGGTAACATCAATAGATAAGAGGGCAGCCAGCCAATAGGAACACATATTCATTCCTAACTGACCTTCAGTGACCTGGAAAGTGTTTATTTGTATCATTTTCAGTTAGTGCGCACTAAATCGAGTTAGTGCGCACTAACGGGGAGTTAGTGCGCACTAACTCCCGTTAGTGCGCACTAACACGATTTAACGATTTTTAACGATAAATCGTTAGAATTTCTATTGTATCATGTTCTATAACGATTTAAGACGATATTAACATTATCGGACGATAATTTTAATCGTTGAAAAACGATTCACATCCCTACAGAAGAGCGACCAAAATGATAAAGGGGATGGAATGGCTCCCCTATGAGGAAAAGCAAAAGAGATTTAGGCTGTTTAGCTTGGAGAAAAGATGGTTGAGGAAGGATATGACAGCGGTCTACCAAATCATGAGCGGAATGGAACTGGTAAATGTAATTTGTAAATACAAAGACTAGGGGACACTCCATGAAATTAGTAAGTAGCACATTGAAAACAAATTGGAGAAAATTATTTTTCACTCAATGAACAATTTAGCTCTGGAATTCATTGCCAGAGGATGTGTTTAAGGCAGTTAGCATAGCTGCGTTTATAAAAGGTTTGGACAAGCTCCTGGAGAAGTCCATAAACTGTTATTAACCAAATAGACTCATGGAATAGACACTACTTATCACCATGTAATAACAGCGTGGGCTTTATGTGCTGTGCTAGGTACTCTTGCCAGGTACATGTGACCTGGATTGGCCACTGTTGGAAACAGGATACTGGGCTTGATAGACCCTTGGTCTGACCCAATATGGCAATTCTTAATTTTTTTTTTTGTAAGAGGAGATCAGCAAGAGGGCAGGAGGTTAAGAGAGGGATCCTCTGTATGAATGAAGGCTGAAAGAAAGGATAGGCTAGAGAGCATGTAGGTTGAGAGAGGGGATCTGCTAGAGTGCAGGAAGGGTGAGACTGGAGTGATTGTTCGTGGGGAACCAACCTCCTGCTAATTTGTTTTGGTCTTCTGGGTTTATGTGAATCTTCAAGTGCTAAAATGGGGTCACACTGTTTAAAAGATTGGGAAGCCCTGAACCTGGGTAAGTTTAGGCCAGTTTTAGGGATTGGAATCAGTAGGAAACCGATAAGCAGGTAGCAGTATTTAAGGAAAGTTGTGTGATATACATCTTGGGGTAGATTTTCAAAGGGTTACGTGCATAATATACGTGCGTAACCCCCGAAAATCTACCCCTGCGCACGCTGAGCCCATTTTGCATAGGCTCGGCAGCGCGTGCAAGCCCCGGGATGCGCGTATGTCCCGGGGCTTTCAAAAATGGGCGGGCTGGGGGTGGGGTGGTAGGCCAGGGGCGGTCCGGGGACGATCCCGAGTCCTCTGGCACAGCAGCTGTGCCGGAGTTTTGTGTGCTGGCAGCCGGCTGGCAGGCGTAACTTGGCGAAATAAGATGATGGGGGGGGGGATTTAGGTAGGGCTGGGGGGTGGGTTAGATAGGGGAAGGGAGGGAAAGGTGGGGGGAGCTAAAAAAAAGTTCCCTCCAAGGCCGCTGCACCCCCTTGCATGCGCCGACCCCGGATTTTATAACATGCGAGCAGCAGCACACGCATGTTATAAAATTGGGTGTACATGTACCCCGCGCGTGTAGGATTTAAAGTCAGCCCCCTTATGTAGTGATAGCAGGAGATTGGGATGGACAGAAGGTAGGGAAGGGTAGGGACTGAGGTGAAGCATAGGAGAGGAATTTGATGAGCAGTGACAGGAGGGATGTTTGGAGGGAAGGAAAAATTAATGAATGCTGCAGCTCTCAGTATATTAGCATTCTGGTACTACACAGAGAGAAGAAAGCAAAATGACTGTAAGCTATAGGCGTGATCAAACCAAGGTGTAGAATCACAGTAACTTTTTAAAAATTCCAGCCAACATAAAAAAGCCTATTGTTTACAACTTCTACTAAAATAAGGATCATATTATTGTAAATATATACAGCTAGTACATCCCTTTTAAAGATATAAATATATACTCTCTAGAGGGGAGAAATAAGGGGAAGATATGTTATAGACATTCAAATATTTTATAGGTGTAACCAAACTACAGGCAACCATTTTTCAGTAGAAAGGAAGTTCTGGAATAGGGGTCTAGAACTGTGGTCCTTGAGGAATTTTGAGGGTAACCAAAATTTACACTTTCAGACCAAATACATGTATGCAGATGAATCTCATGAATACTCATTGTGGGCATTCTGATAGCCATACCTGTTGCAGACCTCAAGAACTGAAGATGAATATCCCTGATCAGGAACAAAGGGTTAGGCTAAACCTGAAAGGACTTAGGAGTAAGATAAGAAAATGTCTGCTGTACTTGAGTATAACTTGCCTTGAGCAACCAATGAAATCCAAAATAATAAGTAAATATATTCTTCCAGAAAGGGGTGATAGATTTTTTGCAACAATCTCCCATTTGAAATGGTGCAGACAAAAACAGGGTTAGAATTAAGGTGATCAGCTGGCCCTAGTTTTTCCAGGACAGGCTGATCTAGTTCTGGATTTACTCTATTCCATTGATGGAGTTGTATTTCTGCTTTCCTTAGGACAGTGGTTCTCAAACCTGTCCTGGAGGACCCCCAGCCAGTCGGGTTTTCAGGATATCCACAATGAATATGCATGAGGGAGATCTGCATACACCTTCTCCATAACATGCACATTTTATCTCATGCATATTCATTGTGGATATCCTGGAAACCTGATTGGCTAGGGGTTCTCCAGGACAGGTTTGGGAACCCTGTCTTAGGGACATTTTAATTGCAAATCCCTGTACACAGTGGGATAAAGCCATAAAATGCACACAAATATATTTTCATATTAAAAAAAAAAAACCTCCAACCTGCAATTATTCCAAAAGACAATGATCTTAGAATGCGTCCTTAAGGTGTATAGCACTACAATATAAGCACTATCCACCCATGAAAGGAAAAAAAATAAACCTCTTTAATTGAACAGGTCATTTCTCTATGATTTTAGGACTTAGCATATGTCAAAAGAAGTCAAGTTCTCTCCGTGGCTGAATTCCAAGTTCCAACAAAGGCAATCAGGAAGCTTCATGCTCCCACAAGGGCTAAGACAACAACTAGATGTGCAGTCTTCAGAAGAGGGATGTTCTGGAGGGGATTCCAGGGGGTCCTTGGGAGTTCCTTGTTGAATTATTTTATGGAAACAAAATATCTCATTGAGTGAGACATTAGTAGCAAGGAGAACCTCTGTAGCACATCATTTAACCCCAAAAAGCACCAGAATTATCATTCCCTTTTGTTGCCTCCCACTCAACCATTTTCTAACCCAGTCAAGCATTTTATGGGCAATGCCATGGGGACTGAGTAAGGCCTTTGACATGGTTCCACATAGGCAACTTATCCATAAAGTAAGCACCCTTGGTTTGGGCCCTAAAGTGACTGACTGGGTTAGAAACGAGTTGAGTGGGAGGCAACAAAGGGTAGTGGTAAATCAAGTTCATTTTGAGGAGGGGGGCATTATTAGTGGTTTGCCACAGGACTATGGCCTTGGACCAGTTCTTCTTAACATTTTTGTGAGTGACATTGTGGAAGGATTGAAGGGAAAGGTAGACAGGAAGATGTGGAAAACATGAGGAGGGATCTAGAGAAACTCGAGGAAATGTCTGGAGTCTGGCAGCTAAGATTTAATGCTTAAAAATTTAGTCATGGGCCGCAAAAATCCAAGGGAGCAATACAGTATAGGGCGTGAAATTCTTCTACGCATGAAAGAACAATGGGATCTGGGGGTAATCATATCTAATGATCTTAAGGTTGCCAAACAGTTGGATGGCTAAGGCATCAGCAAAAGCCAGAAAGATGTTTGGTTACATCAGGAAAGATATTGGTCATCAGAATAAAGGATATTGCCCCTATATAAGTTCTTGGTGAGATCTCATTTGGAATACTGTGTACAATTCTGAAGGCTGCATCTTCAAAAGGATTTAAACCAGTTGTAGTTGGTCCAGAGGGTGACTACTAAAATGGTCACTTGGTCAATGGTCTTTATTCTAAAGCATATGGGGACAGAATCAAAGATCTAAACATGTATACCCTAGAGGAAAGGCAGGATAGAGGAGATATGATAGAGACATTTAAATACTTTCAAGGTTTCTGGGCACAGGAACCAGACCTCTTTCAATAGAACAAGGGGTCATGGGATGTGGGTGAAAGGGGGTTGACTCAGGAGTAATCTAAGGAAATATTTCTTAATAGAGAGGATGGTGGATACTTGGAACAGCCTCTCAGTGGAGATACTGGAGACTGGAGACAAGGACATATCTGAATTCAAGAAAACATGGGATAAGTGTAGGGGATCTCTGAAGGAGTGGTAGGGATTGTGGAGCTGAGTAGTTGGTGTGGACGTGCAGACTAGATAGGCCATGTGGTTTTTATCTATTGTCACGTTTCTATGTAAAATAATTTTAAAATTAGAAATTATTTTCTCCTATTGCGGATATATAATCATTCAATATATTTTAACTAGTGGAAGTGGCTGTCAAGAATGATGGGGGAAAGTGGCTTCATTTGTGTAACTTTACTCCCCTGACAGTGGTCACTCTATTTCTTCACCAGACAGAGAATGCAAGCACCTATAGCAATAGCTAAAAGTACACAGGCTGTGCAACGGCATGCATACTTTTACCCATAAAGAAGCCACACAGTGCAGCGAAGGATACACAATGCGCAAATACACCTCCGGGCCCATGGAAAAAGTGTAAAATGCCCAAATTATTTCAATTTGATTTCTTCTTTAATATACTCTACTAAGAGACAATTACAGGTGGGATATTGAGAACAAAGTCTAAGGAATCAAAATCAGTCACCAATTGTCCCAAAAAGTGATGGCAAATGTTCTTTTCGAGTGTGACACACACAGTGACCAATCCATGTAAAAAGCAAATTACATATATAGAAAAGCTAGACTATCTCCAGCAGCAGTTTGACTCTGCTGACTTTCTAAGACTGAAATGTCTCTTGTACACACTGTATGAGAATAGTAGACTAAGAATTTTCCTAGGTCAGCTGCCCCTGTTATGTGTACTTATGCACAGCCTAAAAGATCTTGTAATCCTGTTTATCAAACACTCATCATATGCATATATTAGTAAGTCAAGAAGAGTACAGGGACTTTTGATATAAGCCACAATTTAACAGATGTGATGTTATCAGAGTTTCAATGCACAATGTTTATGCTTGCTGCTGTTTCCTTACTGTAAGTTTGCTTTCACTGTTGAAACTGATAGTTTTGGCATCATTTTCAGTTTGAAACAGTTTTTTCTCCTTCTCTAAGGCCAAACCCTTTTGTGTTCTGAATCGTAGGGCCCTATTCAAAAAGGATCTTCCCCTATTCTGAGCCTAGGGAAATAAAATCTTCATTGAATGAGGCCCTTGAAGACTTTGCATAAGTACGGCCTAACAGAGCATTTTATTTACATACAGGGAGGAAAAAAGATTAAATATCATCTCCTCTAACATCTGCTTTTCTAGTTATTGATCGCTTTTAAAGCAATTTTTTTTGACATTGATAAATTCAAATTCTCCACTTCTGAATAGTGTCACCTTTAACTAACCAGCTATTTTTTAAATAAAGAAATAAACCTTGACTTGCCCTTCTTGGCCTCCTGTTCTGTGTATAATCTAGATGTGGAAAAGCAAAGGATTGAAAGTTTCTGAAAGATGATTAAGTGTACGGTAACATGACTGGAAACCTCAATGGCATTACAGCTCACAAATTGCAAACATGCCAATTCAAGCTAATTGGTCCACAAGATGGTCTAGGCTGTATGGTGTCCCTTGCTCCCATCATTGTCTGATATCACATTACATTTATTTTGCAGGGAAAATAGAAAATTATTTTCTACATCATTCAAGGGTATTTAAATGGCCAACTGGATCCATTTTTTCAGGTCAAAATAATTCAGTCCTAGTTTTACCCCACTGCATGCAGGGACTTGTAGTCTTGTTTTCCTTAGGGACTGCACTAGAGAAATCAGAACTACAATAACCTGCATGCAAGGGGGCAAAACCAAGAGTGAATCAACCAGTTGGCTCCAGGTTTTAAGGACAGGTTTTTGGCTCTGGGTCATATATGTTAGATATTCCCTGTTCCCTTCTGGTGACATTCTAATACCCCTCTGAGTTTCTCAAGGAGTTAGTGTTCCAGGAACTACTCCTAGGAAACAGTTGGATTTCAAGCAGTTACAAGGCACTTGCAACTAATCACAAAAAATATAAAGCAAGTATTATTTTATTTTCAGAGTTCTAGAGAATGTCTATTAATATTATACAGCCACATTTCTTGCTGCTTGACTTGTGGGTCAGCTGGATTGAAGTGTTGTTTTAAAGTCAATATTGATCATTATAACATGGGTTTGGCAATTTAAAATACAATGTCCTTGCCTCAAAGAGCTTATTCTCTGAGTTTAGATGGAAGGAGGCCAAATGATTTGTGGGTCAAGGGATCAAACTGACAGCTCTTGGGATATTGCTAATTGTTAGGACAGGGGTGACCAACTGCAGGGCTCAAGATCCGCAAACAAGTCTAGCTTTCAGGATATCCACAATGAATATGCATGGGATATATGTTCATACAATGGAAGCAGTGCATGCAAATCTATCTGTTGCATATTCATTATGGATAGCCTATAAATGCAGGCCTGTTTGTGGCTATTGAGGACTGGAGTTGGCTACCCCTGCACTAGGGTATCAATCCTAATACCATAGTTTATAAGGTGAAAAGCTTTCCAGTTCCTGGAGTGCTTGAAGATACTCTTTGAAACACTTATACTGCATTTAGTACATATACTGTGTTCAAAAATTGTAGCTTTTCCAATTCTCAACCCAATCAACAGCACTAAATAAAACTGTGCCGTACAGTATCTTTGGCTTCAGTGTGCAGGATGGCCCTCTGCATGTCATATCCGCAGCCCCAAAGGATAAAGGGCCATGGTTTCCTTGCAGCAACATTGTAGGAGTGTTAGGTGTAATTAAAGGAAGGCAGCCTTCTTCCAGAAACGCCCTCAGCCTAGTTGTGCATTCCTGGCTGCTAAACTGTTTCTGGAGGGTGCTCCAGTACAAGGGTTGTACCAAGACAGGGCTGTGGCAGTTTCCCAGGACACACATGATTACGACCTAAACTGTATTTAAGCTACTTACAAAAACCCCAACGACAAATTTGCAGACTGCACTAGAAGGATATTTCCATTAATGGACTTCACATCAGGACAGATGTGGTCAATCAATGAACCTGTCGCATTTGTTTATCTGTACAGAGCTCTCAGTGAACACTTTTCAGGAGACTTACATTTAAAGGTGAATTTTCAAAACTCGTGCACGAAAAAAAATACCACTTACATGTGTAAAATAGCATAGAAACCTCAACATACAAGCGTAAATCAGGGTCCCTGACTACATTTTCATGTGAAAAAAGGGGTGAGCCGGAGGTGTTCTGGACAGGGGCTAACATTTATACGAGTAAGTTGCTATTTTATAAGCAATTGACGTATGTAAATTTGGCACCTTTCTTGCATATATTTACTCCTGCTCAATATCTGGAGTAAGTAATTATTAAAATATTAAAAGTGAATAAATGACTGGGTGAGGGGTCTGGGGGAAATTGGGGGGCTTCAGGCTGAAGAGCCAGGAAGGGTCTTCATGAGCTACAAATAGACTGGAATACCTGGTAGACCAATTGGTTAGTTAATTGCCGTGCACATGTTATAAAATCCCCTGACTTATGCATGTAAAAGCCGACTTATGTCGGCTTAAATGCATCTAAATAATGCAAGCAATATCTACTCGCATATCTCTTCAAAAACTGAAGTAAAAATACGTGACTATATAAGTTGTGCACACTTATCCAACTAAATTCCAATTTATCCAGCTTAAGTAGCGCCTTTTCTGCTATTTAGACAGACAGATTTGAACTTAAGTGGCTAAGTAGCACCATTTATCTGTTAAATTCCAATTTATCTGGCTAAGTAGTAGCAGGCAGTACTCGTCCGTCTAAGTAACATTTTTTTGGACTTAATGTAGGATAGCCGGATAAGTCAAAAAAAGTGCTACTTAGCCAGTCTTAAAATGCCATTTATCTGGTTAAATCAGCTAGATAAGTTTAAAAGTGCTACCTATCTGGCTATCTGATTTAGCCAGATATATAGCCTGTATCTGGCTATCTGACAACTGGAAAAGTGTAGGTTTTAGACTTAGACAGATAAGTAGCGCTTTTCAGACTTATCCAGCTAAATAAAATAGCAACTTTGCCTCTGCTTTGCTGGATAAATTGAAACTTATCCAGATAAGTCCAAACTTGCACAGCTCGCAGTTTTTACATACATGAGCATGTTTGCGCACACATGTACCTATATTTTAGAACTTGCACATATTTGCACGCAGGTTTTAAAATACTGTAGCAACTTTGCACACACTCATATATATGCGTATATGGGCACACATGAGAAGCTTTGAAAGTTGTCCTCTTATATTTTAATTCACATAATTACAAAATACAAAATTACCCATTTAATATTTTTCCATTTTCTCTCTGGCTATTACCTGTTTTAGTCAGAAATGGAATGATAGTGACATGGCCTTGCATCACATTGCCATATGGATACAATGGCACAGCAGGGGTCATGCACAGTAACATATGTTATCCCCTTAAGTTGTTCTTTTTAAATAAACCTTTGTTTCTATCACATCCTCTGATGAACATCCCACTTACAGCTACCCTGCCTACTGCAGGTATATCTCCTAGTCTGTGCTGAAATTCTGGGAGTAAACTGGAGTATTTATGTATTTTAAGTAGATGGTGCACTGCAGTTCTTTCTTTCGCCTCTCTGTGTCAGACTTTTTGGCCTGTATGATTTCTTTTTTTCTTTAGCACCCTTCAATAGATCTGCAGGAGGCTTTGAGCAAACACACTTTGTTTGCTGCTGGCGCAGGAGCACTGAATGGCATGAATGCCAACTGGGCACGACAACAGTGTACAGTACAACGCCTGCATGCTGTAGCACGCCTCGTTCCCACAAGCTGAAAACAGAAATTGTCCTTTAAGCATTAGATCACAAGACTAACGAGCATTGTACATCCTGGTTTACCCCAGCAGTTCCTCTTTTTTTTTTTTTTTTTTTATCTCTGCACTGAAGCTGAGATGTGATGTTTAAAGTTCTGGGCAGAGGGGCAGCACATTTTGCTGCCTCAGCACTGTTCTTCCCTCCTTCCTCTTTTATTTTTAACTATGAACTGGCTCCTGGACCCGAAAGGTAGGCTGCTGGAGCTTGCACTGTCAGTTTGCTTTGCTTTAAAGAACTGTTTAATAAACACCATAGTGTCCTGTGAGATTAATCCTGTCGCTTTGAACCCACCATTTTTGCATGTAAACATAAAAACACAGAATATGATGACAGATAAAAACAAAAAGGCACGTCAAGTCTGCCCGATTTATTTCCTGGCGGATATTGTTATGTCTGTCATCCCTGTGCTACCCCCTGGGTTAGGCTCTGGATGAGCTATGCACTCCAAGTCCTTCTTCTCCTGCCTGACTAATCCATTTCCTTCATAATTTTCAATAAAAGATAGTTGTCTGGTTATAGACTTTTGCTCCCAGTTCACCCACTAACTTCCCTTGTGGAACAGTGCAGTAACTGTTTTGTTTTCCCATAAGCAGGGATCTCCATACTTACTTGCCAGTCTGGGAACATAGGCTGTACAGAGAGCTATCACCTTCCCTTCTGACTGCCCAAGACACAAGGGATATGTGCTTGGAACTAAAATTAAATCCTCTATGCAGCACTGGCCAATGCTATTCAACAGGCTATATTGTGGTCCCATTAAAGCACGTATAAACTTAAAAAAGTTCATCTAAAAAGCACAGTGCTATATACAGGACATGTACAATAATAAATTGAACAACACTAACACAGTATTTTAACTTTATTAGCTTTGTTTCTATAGGAAAAAATGGCTTATGAGATTGTAGTGAACGTCTGAGTGTGTCTCCCTCCCTCTCCCCTCGTTCCCTTATAATCTTGAAATGGTGGGACCTAGCTTCAACAAACGTTATGTTGAGTTAGGTCCTAGAAAGCACATCTGACTTTTACAGTTTTGAAAGCTGGTGAGTGCTTTTGGGGGTGCAGGAGAGAGCAAAGTTGGCATTTTTTTTTTCACTAAGAAATGTCCTTGTCCCTCCCATTGTAAGTTTGAAATAGGTGGACCTAGCTGCACCAAACTTTCAGGCCGATGCAGAAAGGTGCGCTCAGTCGAATGTACCTTTCTGCTTGCACTTGAAAACACATTTTCTATGCACAAAACTTGCTGCCAATGCAGCAAGGAGTTTTGTATGCAGAAAATGTGCATTGCTAAATGGGATTACTGCTTAGCATCCTCGCATGGAATTCCCATGCAAATGAAGGCATTAAGCAGTACTCCCCGATGCAGAGAGATTGCCTATGGCCAGTGCATCTTTCTTAGCACTGGAAACTTAACTCCTGGGTCAGAGCTGGAGTTAAGTTTCCAGCACTACTACGCTGGTACTTAAAATCCTTAAAAAAGGGGAAAAAAAAAAGTCTGGAACACTTAGCCAGATAAGCACTGATTTTTCTGGGAAAGCAATGGCAGCTGCCGCCACTTACCTGGATAAGTACTAATTTATTTAGCTATCTGGCATGGTTCACCGCTAGTTAGCTGGAGAAGCATTTATAAGTCTTTATCTGGCTAACTAGCATTAAACCACACCAGTTAGAAGTGGCTGCCATCTTCTAAAAAAAACTCTTTAACACTTTTAAGATTAAGTTTAATATAATTTTTGGAACATGTAAAGTCATGAGGAATAAGCAGGTGCATGCAAAAACAACAACCTTTAATTACAAAATTCTACTCCATCAACTTTGTACTGTTTTAGCAAGTTTACCTCCAACATGTAGGAACTGCCTGTTGACTTTGTTTTCTAATTATGTGATCATAGCAAGCACATTAGGACTCACCACTTTACCCTGCAGGATTCTCGCTCTTAGCAAACTCTAGGAAAACTCATTGCTCTTGGTAGCATTTATATCCACTGAGGCTGAACACCAATTAGAATTCATTTACAGATGTACTGCATTGAGAAAACATTCTTTATTCATTTGGCTGGTAGACAAAACCTGGAATCCAAATTGTTTTGACCCTCAATATGGGATCTGTATCAAGGGTTGCAAACTTAAAATTGAAAGCAAAAAATCACCCCAACAACAGAACTTATAGTAATTTTATGTACTGAAAATACAATGATGACAAACAGCCAGTGTGCAAGTGGTGCTCAGTCTAATATTGCCTTACCATCTATTCCTGGAGCATAGATGAAGTGCGTCACTATGCAAGATTAAGTCACATGTTCTTTTGCAGGTAAATGTTTACTATGTAGGATGATTGAATAGCTCTGTTAACAAACTTAGCAGCGTTTTTCACTGTATGAAAGCATTCCAGGTGTTGCAATTCTGTTCTGGCTGCAGAATGGTAAGAGAGAGGGTACTAATTCTGGAATCTCCAGAGATAAAAATTACGAAAACCTGAATTGGAGGATTATGTCCTCATAAACATGGAGCCCTTAGTGCTTGGGCTCTGCTCATGATCAAATAAAGTTTGTATCCATCTGTCATTCTCCCTGTGACAAGGTGATAGCTAAAGCCAGAAAAATGCTGGGCTGCATAGAGAGAGGAATAACCAGTAAGAAAAAGGAGGTGAAAATGCCCTTGTACAAGTCCTTGGTGAGGCCTCACCTGGAGTATTGTGTTCAGTACTGGTGCCCATATCTCAAAAAGGATAGAGACAGGATGGAGGCAGTCCAGAGAAGGGCAACCAAAATGGTGTGGGGTTCTGTATCGGAAGACCTATGAGGAGAGGCTGAAGGATCTGAATATGTATCCTTGGAAGAGAGGAGGTGCAAGGGAGATATTAAACAGACCTTCAGATACCTAAAAGATTTTAATGATGCACAAACTTTTAACCTTTTCTGTTAGCATAAGACATGGTGCGGCCATTAGCATAAAACATGGAGATTACTAACCTTAACTAATAGTCCCTAATGCTTTTAATGCAACTGCAACATTGCTCCCCGCTTTGATGGCAGGAGGAAAAGGGGAACTGGATTCAGACAACAACAACCAAGAGGGCCCTGACTTCTACGGACTGAGGTACTGATACATAGACGTAAGGGAAAAAGCAGAAGACTGCTTCTATGACCAAGTGTATAAGCAAAGCACGTCAAGCAGCACTGAATTTTCAAGAAAGCTCATTACACAGCTTCAATTTTTATGGGTATCTTAAGGCTTAGAAAGAAGGCAAAACGATTACCGGCATGGTTAAAAGGGGAGGTGAAAGAAGCTATTTTAGCTAAAAGATCTTCATTCAAAAATTGGAAGAAGGATCCAACAGAAGAAAATAGGATAATGCATAAATGTTGGCAAGTTAAATGTAAGACATTGATAAGACAGGCTAAGAGAGAATTTGAAAAGAAGTTGGCCGTAGAGGCAAAAACTCACAGTAAAAACCTTTTTAAATATAGTGTAAATCAGAGAACAAAGAAAGACAAGCAAGTGGGGTCATCTACAGGAGTGTATGTATTGCCATCCTTACTGAGAAGACATGGATGTTTCACAACACGTCAACTTTCCATCACAGCTCTCAGAAACGTGGCAAGCAACAAAATAAAATGCACCATGGATTAACAATCTGAAGCAGAAAGCCTGTGAAGGAGTCAGTTGGATCGTTAGATGATCGAGGGGTTAAAGGGCACTTAGAGAAGATAAGGCCATCGCGGAAAAATTAAATGATTTCTTTGCTTCGGTGTTTACTGAAGAGGATGTTGGGGAGATACCCGTACTGGAGAAGGTTTTCATGGGTAATGATTCAGAGGGACTGAATCAAATCACTGTGAACCTAGAAGATGTGGTAGACCTGATTGACAAACTGAAGAGTAGTAAATCACCTGGACTGGATGGTATACACCCCAGAGTTCTGAAGGAACTAAAAAATGAAGGATTGGATAAGTTCTTGGAGGAGAAGTCCATTACCTGCTATTAATTAAGTTGACTTAGAAAATAGCCACTGCTATTACTAGCAACGGTAACATGGAATAGACTTAGTTTTTGGGTACTACCAGGTTCTTATGGCCTGGATTGGCCACTGTTGGAAACAGGATGCTGGGCTTGATGGACCCTTGGTCTGACCCAGTATGGCATGTTCTTATGTTCTTAACAGCACAGAGTGGCAGTTACTTCCCTTAAGAGAAACATAAGAGTAACTTGCACAGAGTGGCAGCTACTACTTTTAAGAAGCTTGCTGGGCAGACTGGATAGACTATTTGGTCCTTTGCTGTTGTCATGACTATGTTTCTATGTTTTCCCCTCCAAAAAACATAAATACAAACATAATAAATACTACACTGAGTCAGAATAACATTCCATTATTCCATCCACAGCAGTGGCAAAGCTTTGTTGCTTGGAAGATACCCTGAACAGATCCTAATGAGGAGATCCATTCCCTGTTGTTCATGCTCAGCTGCAGGTGTAGCATTCTCCAAGCCTACCTGGCTAATAGTCATTAATGTACTTGTCCTGCAGAAACTTGTCCAAACCTCTTTATATCAAGCTATACTACTTGCCTTGATTAGATTTTATCCTCAACAACCATTATTCAAGGGAACCCTCTGCTGCACGGTCTTGTGCGGTCACTATCTTTAGGGCAATCACTCTGTGGCTGTCCCACTTCATAGCTCCCGTATTTTATTCTTTATTTGCTTAAATCAACTTATTGTTTTTTATTTTTTATTTTTTTTATTTTAGCTTTTTTTGTGCTTTATTTCTACTCCCCGGCTATTTGTCCGACCCGCCTGGGCCTCTTCCACTTGACTGAACAGGTATTCATAAATTCTTCATATTGTCATTGATTATTACCGCTCCTGCGGAGTCAGACGTGCCTGCCCGACATCGACCGTGTTTTGGCAGAGTACTGCCAGCTTCAAGGATCTCGGGAGGGTTCCCTTGAATAACGGTTGTTGTGGATCTTTTACACAAGGGAACGAGGTTGGTAGTTGTGTATTGATTACATTTTATGGCAACAAATTCCACAGTAATTTGATTATGCAAGTGTTAATAGATTTAAAATGGTTATTGTTACATTCTACAGGCCAGATTGAAGTTTCAGACATAACTTGGGTAAAACACATTCAGGGAGAATGCAAGGCAATATGGTCAGAGGCTTCTGCCCCCAAAAGGTCAGTTCCTCCAAGTTCTAAAAAGGCAAACATTCCACAGAAAAAATTATCAAGTAAGCAAATACTAATGCAAAAAGTGTTGAAAGACTTTTCCCATGATTTCTTAAATGTAGCACTTTGGGCTAAAGTTCCACAGCACTTTCTGCACAAGTTTTTTCTTGCAGATTTTTATTCTGTGATTGTTTTTACATTTCTTGGAGCTTAAGGAAATGAATTTCTTTGGAAAAAGGGGTGCCATTTCAGAATTGTGCAAGCATTCTGACTCAAATGGATTTTATTCTTTATTATTTCAGAAAGCTAAATCTGATCTAAAATTTGTTGGGATTCTTGTTTTTATGTCAGCACTATTTCTTTGTTCTCGTATCATCTGGGTAGCTCACTTTAACAGATAAGAGGGTTTCTAAAACCATGGGTCAGAAGTCATGTAAACAGTGGCATGCACAATAAGAGAAAGGTAGAGGGAATGACAGCTAAGGGGTGGAAATAATAGTTCTAATAGTTGAAGATTTAATAGTATAGAAACATAGAAACATAGAAATGACGGCAGAAGAAGACCAAACGGCCCATCCAGTCTGCCCAGCAAGCTTCACACATTTTTTCTCATACTTATCTGTTTCTCTTAGCTCTTTGGTTCTATTTCCCTTCCACCCCCACCATTAATGTAGAGAGCAGTGATGGAGCTGCATCCAAGTGAAATATCAAGCTTGATTAGTTAGGGGTAGTAGGGGTAGTAACCGCCGCAATAAGCAAGCTACACCCATGCTTATTTGTTTTACCCAGAATATGTTATTCAGCCCTTTTTCTTCTCCCCTGCCGTTGAAGCAGGGAGCTATGTTGGATATGCGTGTAGTATCAGTTTTTCTTCTCCCCTGCCGTTGAAGCAGAGAGCTATGCTGGATATGCGTGAAGTATCAGTTTTTCTTCTCCCCTGCCGTTGAAGCAGAGAGCTATGCTGGATATGCGTGAAGTATCAGTTTTTCTTCTCCCCTGCCGTTAAAGCAGAGAGCTATGCTGGAAATGCATTGAAAGTGAAGTATCAGGCTTATTTGGTTTGGGGTAGTAACCTCCGTAACAAGCCAGCTACTCCCCGCTTTGTGAGTGCGAATCCTTTTTTCTTCTCCCCTGCCGTTGAAGCAGGGAGCTATGCTGGATATGCGTGAAGTATCAGTTTTAGTATCAAACAGAGCAGAAAGGAAACCCAGCAAGAAAGTTACAATAGATGAATAGCTTCTTCATAGTACTCTTTCAGGTCACTTGTTTATTTCTAATAGTCCAACAGAAGCCAATTATTTTCCCCTGATAAAACTTTCTTCTGCACCCCGAGAAGATGACTATTGATTGTCTTTAGATCAGCAATTGTTGATTAGAATCTCAACACATTTCTATAGCCCATTATACAATTAACCTCTAATTACAGAGGATGCCTTCTTTTGTTAACGAACTCGAAATGTCTGGCTATTTATTTATTTATTTATTTATTTATTTGTTCAAATTTGATTTTCCACCTTTCCATCATAACTGTAATTTGGCTTACAGTAGAAAATAAATCCATCATACAACAGTAAAAATGTAGGCACTCTTTCAAGACACATATTCCCTTTATCGGGCCTTAAACATAGGGAAAGGACAGGTTGGCTGTGGGCAGGAACAACAAACAAAAAGCTTTAATCACAAAACTCCACTTCATCAAGTTTGTAGAGTGTTTGCAGCAAGTTTACCTTCAAAAGGTAGGAACTGCTGGTTGACTTTGTTTGTTTTTTGATTAGATGGATCATAGTGAGTAAAATATTAGGCTCATCACTTACCCTGCAGGATTCTTTCTTGTAGCTGACCCTAGGAAAACTCATTGCTCTTGGTAACATTTATACCCAGAGGCTGAACACCACTGAAGATTCATCCACAAATGCACTGCATTGAGAAAACATGCTTTATTCATATGGCTGGTAGGCAAAATCTGTGATCCAAACTATTTTGACCCCAAATATGGGGTCTCTATCAAGAGGTTATAAACTTAAATTGAAAGCAAAAAAAGCACCACAAAACAGATCCTATTCTACTAGCTACTTACACATTAGGGTTAGGACTATCGAGTATACCTCAGTCCAATATTTAGACCTCCCTTGGCACTGCAATTTGGGATTTTTAGCCATGCTGTACCTGAAGAAGAATGGCACAAAACCCAACAATTTAATGGAAGAGGTGACAAGAATCCTTAATAGGCAGCCTTGATAGGCCTGGTATGGAATCGTATGGTAATCTTATTGCTTCATTGCTAAAATTAATTTATTCTAAACTTTGTGGAGTTTTATCCCTAATTAAACCCATGATTCCAGGCCATCACAATTCCCCTGAATCCAGCTGTCTTAGCTCATATATTCAACTGTGCGGCCGCGCTACTGAATATATCCGTCTATCTTAAAGTTAACAAGATATGTTTATCCAACTAACTTTAGGAAAACCCTATGGGCCAACCAGACTTAGCCAGATAGGTTATCCGGCTAACTCTGAATATCCACTATGGTGGGGAGTGTCGCTGCGATAGTGGGGACCCCCTTCCCTGAAAAAATGATTGCAGCTCTATGGCGCATTCTTTTGTCTTGTGGTCAAACACCACGGGACAAAAGAACGTGGCAAGAGACACTTTAGGTGCGATGGTGGCCCCAACCTCAAGAGCCACGAGCGCGATCCCAGGACAGGTCATGTGATCCAATAGCGGCGAGTGGCTGTGTTCCAGTCTAGCTCCTGCTCTCTCCTTAAATTATAGCATTTTACATCCCTCTACAAGTTTCAGAACTTAGTAGATAAGGGCTGTGCAGAAAATTTTGTGGGTTGAGAAAGAGGGCAGTGGCCATGAAGCAGTGTTGGATGGTGGGAAGTTCTTCAGATGCATAGTGACATGGTTGCCTATCCCTCTGTGAGACGATGTAGAAGTGGTGTGGTGCGCAGAGAGTGCACTTGCGCTATGTTGACATGATACGGATGGTTTCTATACTAGAATTATAGAAGGGTTGAGCAGATTTTGAGAGGGGGCTGGTCTCCCCATATACCAACCTCGGTAGAGTGTATTTTATTCAAAGAGGATATCCCTAGACAGAGTATCTCTACATTTTACAAGGCCATAATGGGGTGCCTGAGTTCTCAAGATGCACCACTAGCTATAACTTGGGCTTGGAATTGGGACCTCCAACTAGAGTTAGATGAATCAGACTGGAAGATTATATGGAAAACAGCTAAAAGACCTCGATCTGTAAGAGGCAATCAAAGATGATGATTAAATTGTTGCATCTGTGATATAGATTTCCCCTCTACTATATCAAATTTCCAACTAGCTCTTCCAGATTATAGAGGTTGTGGGATGAAGGGTTCTTACCTTCATGTTTGGTGGGATTGTTCCCTGGTGGCTGCCTTCTGGGACGGCATTCGAGCGCCTCTCTCTAGGATGGCAAAAGTGAATGTTGTGTTTATCCCCTTGCTGTGCTTATTGGATAGATAGGGGGATAGGCACCTACCGTCTTCGAAAAAGATATTATTCATATTCAATCATTTGATACACACAGGTAGATTCACAATTGCACTGTTGTGGAAATTTGTGCCATCTGAAATGTGGTACAAACAGGTTTTGAATATTGCCAATACTGAAAGGCTAACACTTGCTGAAACATAACTTAAGGGTTTATTTCTTGATCTTTGTATTGTATGCTCTTGCAGTGAACCACTGTCTTATAAATTATTTGCCTCATCAGTTTGACCAGATTGAGATCATCTGGTGCTAATTTACTATGTATGTAGTTAAGTATGTTAATTTTTTGTTTCTTATTTTTCTTTTCATGACTCTTGAGATATTGTGCCTCTTGTTATAAAATAAAAAGTTATAAAAAAAGAGACCGCCATCGCCTTAAAGGGCTGGCTGCTGAAGAAGTTGCCCGCTGGAAAAAAAAAGGCTGAACAGGGTCAAGCTCCATCCCAGCTCTGACAGTGGTCAATCTGGGTATCTAGGAATTACCCAGCAGATCCCAAAGAATAGATCCATTTCTTGTTGCTCACTCTCAGGGATTAGCAGTGGCTATCCCCCAAGTCTACCTGGCTAATAATTGTTTATGGATTTTTCTTCCAGGAACTTTCCAAACCCTTTATAAACTCATCGATGTGGCATACCATTACCAAATCCTATGGCAACAAATTCCATAGCTTAATTGTGTGTTGAGTGAAAAAATACCTTCTTTTAACTTGTTTTATATCGGATACACGTTTGTATAATGGCATGACCTTTACTCCTTGTACTATCTGAAAAAAGAAATAACTGTTCCCTATTTATCTGTTCCACCTCACTAATGATTTTATAAACCTCTTATCATATCTCAGTATTCACTATTCCAAGCTGAAGAGCCCTAACCTTGTTTAATCTTTCCTCATAATGGAGTCTTCAATCCCCTGTATTATTTGTGTTGTCCTTCTCTATACCTTTTCTAGTTGTGGTACATTTTTTTGTGATGGGGTGACCAGAACTGAATACAATGTTCAAGGTGCAGGCGCACTACAGCTATAGGCAGAGGCAGAACGATGTTCTTAGTTTTTTTTCTCCATTCCTTTCTAAACAATTCCTAATATTCTATTTGCTTTCTTGACCACCGTTGGTCCATTGTTAGTGGCACACAGAGGCAAGGGAGGGGGAAAAAGTATTTCACGGCCCTTTTGCTTGTGGGATGTCTTCTGGTACTTCCCAGGGCAAAAACAAAACAAAACACAACACACAAGGTAGGATTTGTTGCAAACCCCTCCTCTCAATTTACTGGGATACTTGATGGAAATGAACAATCAGGAATACTTTTATCTAGTGCAGGGTATACAATCATGGTATACTTTTGTCTAGTGCAGGGGTGGCCAACTCCGGTCCTCGAGAGGAACAAACAGACCAAGTTTTCATGATATCCACAATGACTATGCATGAGATAGATTTACCTGCACTGCCTCTACTGTACACAAATCTATCTCATGCATAGTTATTGTGGATATCCTGAAAATCTGGCCGGTTTGTGGCTCTTAGGGACCAGAAATGTCCACCCCTGGTCTAGTGCAATCCATACAAAAATAAAAATCCTAACACACGGGTCGATACAGTAAGGCCGCATTAGAAAGAGTGCGGCAGTGCCGGGCGCACCCTCGTTTGCCCCATGCACTGTTCTGATCACATACCGCTCAATACTCTATTGAAATGGCATGCAAATGCAAGCCGCGTCTGCAAAGCGTTAGGCGAAGCGTTAGGCCCGCGCAACCCATTTTACTGTATAGGCGCTTAATACAGCGCCTATACAGTATCCTGGGTGCGCTGGTACCTGTCATTTCAAATGTCATTTCAAATGACATTTGAAATGACAGGCACCAGGAAGTGGATCCAAACTTTAATCCATGAAAACCTAAAAACCGAAAATCCCCTCCTCCCGAAGCGGCTCGTCATGTGCCAACTTACCTTTTGTTGCTTTTCAGCCCCTTCCCTTCTCTGCTGCTCTCCGGAGGGGGCAGCCGGCAGCGAAAACGGCTCGCAGCGGGCCCCCCCGCGCAGGTCCCGGTTCTCCTGGAGGAAAAATCCTTCCCCCTCTCGGAGAACCCAGCTGGGGTTGAGAGACGCGAGTACTGAGTAAATCCCCTTCCCCAGGGCAGTGCCCCCGACAGGGGCTGCAAGGTTGTGAGGGAAGCGAAGCGAAGCGTACTTTCATTGCCCTGAGCGCCCATCAAATTGACGGGCGCTCCAGCCAATGAAAGCACAGACAGGCGTGCTTTCATTGGCCTGAGCGCCCGTCAATTTGGGCGCTCCAGCCAATGAAAGCACATAGACAGGCGTGCGTGACGTCACGGCGTGCGTCACGCACGCCCGTCTATGTGCTTTCATTGGCCTGAGCGCCGGTCCAGACGTCGGAGCCAGAAGAATGGTCAGACGCCTGTCCAGGGGTCGGAGCCAGAAGATCCGTCCAAGGAGGAAGGGAGTGGAAGCAGGAACCAGGCAGGAGGACAGGAGCAGGTCCAAGGAGGGCAGGCAGTGGAGCACAGGAAACAGGAACTCAGGATCAGGAACAACACGGAACCAGGAGCCAAGAAACCAAGGCAACGTCTGAGGAGCAGACCTTGCCTTAAATAGCAAACAAGTAGGAGGAGTCCCCAGGAAGGAGCCATGACTATTTCCTGTCGTGGCCCCTTTAAATATCTAGCTCAGCCGCACACGCGGCTCTAGGGAGGCACTGCAGGGGAGGAGTCAGCAACCGGGATGAAGGCCGGCGGCCATAACAATTAAAGCAGAAAAGAGAAGCATTACAATTTATTAAACAGTTTCATCCAATGATTGTGACTGGCACATTAGAAGAGAAGAGCATCAATTAACAGTTACTACTTTTCTACAGTTTCACTTTCCAGGGGTAACTTAACTTCACTCCTTAAGCCCCTGGGAACAGTACTGGACTGAAAACTATGAACTGAAGGTGCTGTTGGAGGTGCAGACACAAACAGGGGGATTTTAAAAGGTCGGCGCGTGCAAATCCCAGGAAATACGTGTGTGGCTGGGAGCGTATTTTTAGAGCGGCCCGGCCACGCACGTATCTCCCAGTACGCGTGGAATTGCTGGGCCTTTAAAAAGGGGAGGGCCAGAGGTGGGGCCTGGGTGAGGCAGAGGGTGGGGCAGGGGACAGCTGGGACAACGTCATTTTGTGCTGTCCCAGTGAAGCGTGTGCCGAAAGCCAGCTGAGGCGCAGAACCTGCTCCTGCTCATGGACCGGGTAAGTTCCAAAACAAAAAAAATTAGTTTAGGGGTTGGGGAAGAGAGAGGAAAAGGGAGGATGGCTAGGTAGGGGCATAGGGAACTGGAGATGGCCCAGTTGTGTCGCTGTGTGTTTTTTATAAAGTACCCCCCCTTGCACGTGTAGCTCACCTTTAAAAATTTATCCCAAAGTGAGTCAAACAATTTAAAAAAATCATAATGCCATCCATAGCTTTGCCAACAAAAGTGGAGTCTCTGCTTTGTTATATTTGATGTAGATGAAGCATTTGATCGGGTTGACTGGGCATACTTGTTTACCTTCATGGAAAAAGTGGGTATTAGCGGATCATTTCTTAATACGGTGCTGTTGCTTTACTCAGCTCCGAAAGTGGCAAGCTTGATTAATGGAGGGCTGACTCATGAATTTGATTTACAGAGATGAACACGGAAAGGGTGTCCTGGCTCCTCTTTATTATTTCTTCTCTCCCTAGAACCTATACTGTGACGGATTCATTTCATGGAGGAGATTCGTGGAGTCAAATTGGAGCTTTCAGAATTTAAAATTGCTGCATTTACGGATGATATGTTAGTTCATATTACTAGTCCAGTTGAATCTCTGAGGATATTGATGAAGGAATTCTTGGCTTTTGGTTCCTTCTCCAGACTGAAGTTTAATTTAGATAAATCTGAGGTCATAGCGACTATACCAAGAGTGCAGGATTTATGGACACAGAAGTTCCCATTGAGATGGACTGAGGACTCATTTTGCTACTTGGGAATTTTTTTCCCCTCAGATTTTACTAAATTATATCAGTTTAATATCTCATCCTTGATTATGCAGTTGAAAGCTAAATTGCAGCATTGGCAGTCTCTTCCTTTGTCCTTGGTTGGACGGATTCATTTATTTAGAATGGTTATTTTTCCAAAATGGCTGTATATGCTGCAGTTATTGCTAGTATGCATTCTTAAACGGGATCTTCAGGTGATTTTTAAGGTGTTATCTAACTTTCTTTGGCAAAGGTGGAGATCGCGAGTCAGAATAAATCAGTTCATGGATACCTGGAAAGCTGGGGCTCCCCAATCTAGAGTGATATAATTGCGCATGCCAACTATGTCATCTTAAGGACTGGCTTTGGGATACTGACCAATTTTTATTACATGCATGGTGTTCTGACATACAGCCTGGTGTTAAAGCTGGAGGTCTGTTCCTGGTTGTGTGGAAAACTTAACAGAATCTTTGTGATCAAATGGGCCACTCCTTGGTAATCTTCCCTTTTTTACCACTTCAGGTGAATACAGATTTTGTTCCTGGAAACCAGCATGGGGCTTTTAATGCATGGAGGATGAAGGGTATCACTCATTTGAGGCAGATGGTAAGTACGGATGGGAAGATGCAGTCCTTTCAGGAGCTGCAGCAGGCGTTTTCTTTGCCAGCAAGGGACTTGCTTGCTTACCTACAGCTGCGACATTATGTTGGTAGTTTGGGGAGTCCCCAGCTGATGGATGCTTTCTGTGTCTCATTGGAGGAAGTCTTCCAGATTGAAGACTATGAGAGGGTGCTGGTCTCTATGTTATATAGGTCTTTACTCACTATTCAAATGTCCCTGGGTTTTGACTCTCTTTTGACTCAATGGAATAGAGATTTATTAATTGCACTTACAGACATACAAACGCATGCCGGGTTTAAGCATATTAAAACTTTAGTAGCTAATGCAGGATTGAGGGAGATGCAATTTAAATTTTTAAAAAGAGCCTATATTTCTCCGGTTAGGGCTTATAAATCAGGATTTGCAGCCACTGACATATGTCAAAAATACCAGGAGCCATGCTCCCTGCACAAGTCTCCAGGCACATGAGTGCACAATGCACAGAGCTTTAAAGGGCCCGCGGTGGGAAACCAACTCTGGCGCTCTCTGATGACATCATGCGGCTGGGTATTTAAACCCAGCTGTGACTCCAGCAACTTGCCTCAGCAACAGGTCCTGCTACTTCCAAAGTGTGAGTTGGCAGCATTCCGGATTTCTGTCTCCAGCCTTGCCCAGACTAGTCTTGACTCTTCTGCCTCATCCAGTCTTGCCTTGTTTCTTCTGCCTCGTCCAGTCTTGCCTTGTTTCTTCTGCCTCGTCCAGCCTAGCCTTGTTTCTCCAGCCTGCCCTACCTCATTGTATCTACATTCCTAGTCTGCCTGCCAATCCTTCTGTATCAGTTCTCCCTGTCTCCTCCTTGTCTTTCTTTGGACTAACCATTGGTTCTGACCCCTTGCCTGGACTCTGTCCCTCACCTGGCCCTGGACCTTCGTCTACACCATACTGCAAGAGACTATCGCCTAAGTCCTGTTGGTTCTCAGAACCCAAGGGCTCAATTTGCGGAGAAAGGGGCTAGTATAGGTGAAGCCCTAGACCAGTCTCATGCCACCCAGCCTTCACCAGCTGTTCATGGGGGCCTACGGCGTTCACCCCATAGGCTGCGCCAACCTCACCATAGCCATAAGGGTTCACAATGGTTACAGGAAGTGGTCCTTAGGTGAAAAAAAGAAAGTAGCTAAGAGAATGCAAAGCTTAGGAGTCTCTCGGGAACTGAAATCAGTAAGCACTGGCTTAAGGTGTCAGCTAGTTAGACTCCTAAGTCCTAAAATATTTTTACTGTGTAATAACTGGATATATATTAGTGAACTGAGTAAATTTGGCTTGTAAGTTACAGAAGAGCCTCATATAAGAATGGTTTCATTTTTACAAAGTGTTTTATACATCCTGAAAAGCCCCTGTTAGAAGTAGTGTATGAAATATTGCAAAGAACACAGATAGTAAAATTCTGTTATAAAAATTTGCCATCTACCACTGCACAGAATCTAGTCCAACAGTATAATTTAATTTCCCAGATTAGTATAACTAACTTACTATAGCTTGTACCTGGGAGTCAAGCTAGGCTAGTGCACTAAGCAGCCATATACAGAGATATTAGCATGAGGCAACGTCTTGGCTAAATATCAAAACAAAATAATGAACGCCCATAAAACAAATATTTTGTAATAGGAAAAGAACACGTGGAACAGAAGGAATACAATATGTGGTGAATATTTTAAGAAACTGTAGAGCAGGTCAGTCATCTCACTTTAGTAAACAAGATATAAACTTTTACTATAACCTTTTATGATGTAAAATTCAAATTAGGATATCAGCTGAGTTGAAGAGTTGGTTGAATTGATGAGTGATTCAGCCTTGGGGATGTGGGGGGCAGGGTGGTGATCAAGTTGGCAGAAGGCACTTTAGTTGAATCTAGAAGAAAACAGAATGTAAACATGATTTTAGAATAGCATAATCAGATCCTTGATGAGCAAGTACTGCTTTCAGCTCCACTGTTTCTTATTTTTGGGATTTGCTGCTGATCTTGTCAAGCAGCAATGTCTCCTGCCAGTGGCAAACAAAACTCGCTACAAATGGAAGAACAAATGTTCCTTAGGAAAGGGTAAAGAATTACTAGGAACATTTTTTGTAAGGGAGTTCCTTTTTAGAACAAAATATTGTAGTTTGGGAGTAATTAACTGGATCATTTGCAGGTAGTGGCACCCTTTATTGGACCAAAATTAGAATTATCCAAAGATCTGGTTTTATATGAGTTCTCGTGGTCATCCTCAGATGATTCCTCTGTGTTAGTTCATCTTATGTTGGACCAATAAAAGGAGATAAATTCAATTTTTAAAGAATTAACTGGGAGAAGCCTACTTGTATTAGCATACCATTAAGACTGGTCCGGAAGAGATAGTTTAAAAGGAGCCTGGATTAAGAGAATGTCTACCATAACTGGACTGGCTGACTACAATAGCTTGAGTTATCAAATGATATTTACTTGCTGATATTTTGTTGTTTTAAAAATTGTGTTTTCTGAGTTTTCTTTCTGTATTTTTTAACAGAATTAACTGAAAGAAAACCGAATTGGATAAGCATATGAGCTAGACTAATTCAGAAGCATTGTTTGCCACATAGAATCCTTTTTTATAGAAATAGTAATAGTGAAGAGGTTGGATATTACAGATTAGTTAGTCTGACTTTGGTGATGGGAAAATTAATGGAGGCCCTTCTGAAGCATTTGGTGAGTTGCAGGATCTGAGGCAGCACGGTTTTACCTGAAGGAAATTGTACCCCCTTCCCCTTAATCACCCCAGTCCCAAATGACCTTTTTAGCTCTATCACCTCCCCTTCAACCACAGTTACTCCTCCCTCAATCCCGGTCAAATCCATGCGGCTATCTTCTGACAGTATCCCACTATTTGAATTCAGGATAGTCTCTCCCAAAGAGATTGACAAACTCCGTTAGAGGATCAGTAGATCCACCTGCCTGTTAGACCCACTACTTCCTAAATATATCTGTAACTTAAGACAAAACTTAGCCCCCTAACCACCATAATAAATTCCATGCTAAACCAAGGCCCCCTGCCTCTCCCACTAAAAAGGTCCATAATAAAACTTATCTTGAAGAAAAAAGGCTCTAATCCAAAAATGGTCGATCACTATCATCCCAGTCTTCAGCCTGCCTTTTCTCTTTAAAATAGTGGAAAATGTGGTCTACTTCCTAGATTTCCTAGAAGGTGGCAACATTCTCTGCTCTTACCAATCGGGATTCAGGAAAGACTGCACACAAAATCTACACTATTAGCCATAGCCAACAACAGTCTTTCTCAACCCTCTCCTGGAGGCACATCTACCCAGTCAGGTTTTCAGGATTGTTGCAATGAATATGAATGAGATAGATTTGCATCCATTGAGACCAGGTGTTTATAAAACTATCTCATGTATATTTTATGGATATCCTGAAAACCAGACTGGTTAGGTATGTCACCATGAGAGGACTGGGAAATACTGATCAACAGTTTTCACATGAATGTAAACCCAGGTGGCGACTCCATCCTATTCCTACTAGATTTCTTCCCCACCTTTGACACAGTTGATCAATGACTCCTGGTAAAACACTTAAGTGACATCGGCATTGAAGGCACTGTCCTTAAATGGTTTGACTCTTTCTGTTATAACAGGATTCAGTTTGTATCATGTGACAATAAATCATCCTTACCCAAACACTTTACCAGTGGAGTACCACTGGGTTCAGTGCATTTCCCAATCCTTTTCAACATTTACATTTTTCCAATCTGTGACCTCATCTAATCCTTCAAAATCAAATGCCATGTTTTTGCTGATGATGACATCCAACTCTGCATCAAAATAGGATCATCCATCCCCAATCTTAATCACTGTTTTACAGCACTAGTCCAATGGCTCAATCACAAACTCAAACTCAACCCCTCAAAATAGAACTCCTTTAGCTAAACCAACAAGGAAGTCCCTTACTATCCTTGCCTTCCCTTTACAATCTGATGACCAAATTTTCAAACCCCCCTGCATGTAAAGTCCGGAGGTTACGCACATGGCCAGGCCTTGCATGTGCTACACGCTACACGAACAAGAGCCAGGCCTCGGCAAATGGGCGGTCCAGGGGGTGGGACGGGGCTGGAGGCAGCCGGTACTGCAGCCATTTGCCACTGTGCCGGGGGATCACACGCCAGCAGACTGCGCAACTTGCTACTTCTCCTTTGGAGGAGCAAAAGGTTAATTAAAAAAATAGGGGTAGCTAGGATAGGGATAGGGGCGGGGAAGAGAGGGGAAGGGGAAGGGAGGTTAGGGTAGGGGGTAGGGAGGTTCCCTCCTGGTCCGCTCCTTAATTGGAGCTTACTGGGAGGGAACTGGGGAAGGCTGTGATGCGTCGCTGTGTGAAAATTGCACTATTCCAACCCTCCTTGCGTGCACCGCCCTGGATTTTATAACATGCATGCGCCGGCATGGACGCGCGCACATATGTTTCAAAATCTACCCCTAAGGATTCAGTGTGGACTTTGGGGGTTCAACTTGACAACCTTACAATGGAAACCCACATCTCAAAGAAAATAAGGACCTCATTTATGCATCTACACCAGAATTGGTACCTTCACAGCTATTTTGATAAACAGTACACCATAATACATGTGTTAATCAACCAGCCATATTTACTACTGTTAATTCCCTATTCCACAGCACAATCCAATCCAATCTCAAATACCTCCAACTCACAAAGTTGGAGGTCAAAGAAACTTCCCTTAATCTCCTCAGCTCCATTCTCCGAGCGTACCATTTCTTTGTAGTTTGTTAATCCTATTTATTGGAAGTTCCTTGGAAAAGTGCCCAGGTTGCCCAACTTATAGTAAGGATCATATTGAGAAGAAGGAAGAAGATGACTTAGAGCCAACAGGCCATTTCCCCTATGCTTAATAACAGTTTGTACTTTGCATCCCTTGTTTAACCCCCCTTATCCCTGTAACCTTATTTTGTAAACCGTTATGATGGCGTTATTTTGATGTTTCCGAATGACGGTATATAAAACTCATTAAATAAATAAATAAATAAATAAATAAATACATTTTCTTGGCTCCAATTCCTCCTAAACTGTTTTTATTCTTATGGACATGTTTTCAACAATAAACAGCACCAACCAATTTTCTTCCTTATCTGAATAAAGTTTTCTTTCCTACTCTAGGCAAAGATTAATTGTGCTTAAGCCAGCAGGCACAGTTGTTTTCCGTGGACAAGTACAGTCTCCATCTATTCCACTGAGCAAGTCTTGTTCTGCCATAACTTCCCCTCCCAGCTTTATTCATACCTGAGCACTAAGCTGAAATAGTCCTCTACCCTCTTCTGTGATTGTGTTTCTTCTTTCATTCTATAAGATTAAGGATTTGCTTGAATGATCATTTCCCAAAAACTACATCGAAAATGTATCTTGCTTACTTAAGGAAGAAGAGCAGAAACTCTCTTTTACTTTATTATTATTGTTTAAAAAAGCAAATATTTACAGAATAGCAGTAAATTGGTGAAGGTACTATTGCAATCCCAGTAGTTTATAGGCCTGGTTGCAAAGGTGCACTTTAACAGTTGAAGTGTTAGTTTTGCCGGTTGCTAACATAAAAGTGGAAAATTGTTTGACTTTGTAGTTTCGTTTGTTCCAGTTACAGACAATCTTATTTGCAGGGCTCAATAAAATATAATTGTAGCACCAAGGAAATTTGAAATTACCATTGCACTGGTGGCTTAGTGGTAGTGCGATGCTCTGTCCTAATGGAGACTTAGAATTAATTCCCAACTCCAATTTTTGCTCCTTGAACTGGCCAGTGCTAGGGATGATGTGGAGGCAGCAATAACAGTCCTTGGTGGGGAGGGAAACTTGGTCATCACACAATATTGATACATAGTAGAGAAACTCAGGATGCATTCCTACTGGGTTCCAGAAAGAAATGTTGTCAAAAACAGTCACTGTGATGACTGGGTTAGCTGAGGAACAAGTTAGAAGTTGGGAAAGTGCAGATAGATATAAATAAAAGGTTGATTGCACTGTAGTCTAGTAAAGACTGGTTCCATTTAGGCTGCAAGTCCAAAGAATTAGGTAGAAACTGCCATGCTAAAAACAAACAAACAAAAAAAGGAATAATTAAAACATTAATGGTATAGCAAATAATCAGAGCACATGGGTCAATTTCTGCTTGAGTTTAGTTTCCAATTCAGGTTCCTGTTCCACAAGGTTATATTCCAGTAGGTTTAATTTGCTTTTATTATGTCTCAGAGTGTGAGAAAAATCTCTCTTTTATCCCCATCTCCTCTCTGCATCTATACCATAAGAACATAAGAACACGCCATACTGGGTCAGACCAAGGGTCCATCAAGCCCAGCATCCTGTTTCCAACAGTGGCCAATCCAGGCCATAAGAACCTGGCAAGTACCCAAAAACTAAGTCTATTACATGTTACCGTTGCTAGTAATAGCAGTGGCTATTATCTAAGTCAACTTAATTAATAGCAGGTAATGGACTTCTTCTCCAAGAGCTTATCCAATCCTTTTTTTAAACACAGCTATATTAACTGCACTAACCACATCCTCTGGCAACAAATTCCAGAGTTTAATTGTGCGTTGAGTGAAAAAGAACTTTCTCTGATTAGATTTAAATGTGCCACATGCTAACTTCATGGAGTGCCCCCTAGTCTTTCTATTATCCGAAAGAGTAAAAAACCGATTCACATCTACCCGTTCTAGACCTCTCATGATTTTAAACACCTCTATCATATCCCCCCTCAGCCATCTCTTCTCCACATAAAGCCAAATATTTGGCTTTATAAGGGCATATTTGTTAGAGTGTCAGTAAGGTTGCTTTGAAACTGCAAGTCATGCTTAACTAACAAGCAGGCCGATTCAGTAAAGTCCATGGGAGAGCGGATGAACGCCCGCTCTCCCGGCGTGCGCACCGGCCCCTCGCCGGTGCGCGCGATGCAGTATTCAAATTAGGTGGTGCGGTAGAAACGGGGAAAAGGAGGCGCTAGGGACACTAGCGCGTCCCTAGCGCCTCCTTTTGACCCGGAGCGGCGGCTGTCAGCGGATTTGACAGCCGACGCTCAATTTTGCCGGTGTCGGTTCTCGAGCCCACTGACAGCCACGGGCTCGGAAACCGGATGCCGGCAAAATTGAGCATCTGGTTTTTGGCCCAACAGCCACCGGCCCAATTTAAATTTTGTTTTTTGTTTTTTTTTACTTTTTACAACCTTCGGGACCTCCGACTTAATATCGCCATGAAATTAAGTTGGAGGGTGCACAGAAAAGCAGTTTTTACTGCTTTTCTGTGCACTTCCCCGGTGCCGGAAGAAATTAGCGCCTACCTTTGGGTCGGCTCTAATTTCTGAAAGTAAAATGTGCGGCTTGGCTGCACATTTTACTTTCTGTATCCCAAATGCATGTTGATGGCCCTATTAGGTGCCGCGGGTTGGACGCGCGTTTTCCTCCCCTTACTGAATAAGGGGTAAGGGAAAATGCGCGTCCAAGAGCAGGCTAACAGTGCGCTCCATCGGAGCGCACTGTACTTTATCGGCCTGAAGGTAATGTCATGGTATTGCCCCTGGCACCACCTCTTGGCAATGTGATCCCTCTCGCTTTCACATTTCCTCCTTTCCTCCCTTCCTCCCCACCTACCCCTTTCTTAAACTAACATTGGCAAAATGAGTCAAAGGTACAGGGGAATTGTATGACGACTGATTTTTACCAAAATAAAGATTAACAAATAAAAAACAAAACAAAAATATATATTTTTTTTACTGGACTAACTTAATACATTGCATGACTACCATCAAGCAACTCTTGGACCAGGGGAGATTTATTAGGAGGCTTTTAGAAGCAACCAAAGAACAGCTGGTTGGTTTATAATTGCTGTGTTTTCACTTGCCTAATCCCTTTCACATTCTGTAGACGTTTCAAGGTCAGAAATTCCTGAAGAAAGTCAAAACCTTTTTCATCTTGGCACACTGGCTGCTGCACTTTAAATTTCTTAATGGGAACAATCTGGAACAACTTTCCTGGTCATTACTGAGATACTTTCTATCCAACCCAGCTCAGTGGACTAAGAGAAGGGGGCAGCATAGTAATTAAAGCAATGGGCTGCAAATGAGGGTTCACGTCCCACTTCCACCACTAACCTCCTTGTGACCTTTTAGCAAGTCACTTTATCTCCTGCTGTCTCAGGTACCCACTTAGACTGTAAGCTCTTTGGGGCAGGTAATGAATTACCCTACCTGAATTGCAGTGATGCTTAAGTATTACTTAGAAAGGCAGACTAAATCCCCACATTTATTATTATTATTTCTAATTGTATCACTAGCCTTTAGCTTTTCAGGGTTACTGAAAGGCACATAAATTGGGTTTCACCATTATCTCTTAGCATAGCTTTATCAGATTGACAGAAAAACACAGAAGCATGCCTATGGGAGTTTTGTCCAACATAGATTTGTTGCATGAAGACGATGGGGTTCTTTTATTACATATCGAGTACATACTATGCGTCAGTATGGTCTTTCCACTTGTTGCAACTTGTTCCACTTGTTGCAAGTATGGGATTGGGAGGAGGAAGAGAGATGGGATCAGCAGTTTGGAAGGTGTCTTTGTGTGTGTATATGGCCTTAGGTAGGATTGTGGTGCTTACGGGAAGCAGTTAAATGCTGCAGAATGTTGGCATATGTTCTATTACAAAAAAACTCTACCAGCTTTGGCCTAGAGCGAAACTGAAGCAATATCCCAATTTGCTTAGTTGCTTCAAAACATTCTGGTATAAATTCAAACTTTAAAAAGCAAGCAAGGAAGAGTGAGTTATGAACACATACTATATATATACCCACAGGCTCACATGAGCAGTGAGAATCTCAGATGTTTCTATGCAATAGTGTCTGTCTCTGTCTGTGTGAATATGTGTCTGTACGGGGAGTTGTGTAGGTGTGTGTGTGTGTGTGTGTGTGTGTGTGTGTGTGTGGATTAAGTTTGTCTGGGGGAGTATAAATGGGAATAAGAACATAAGAATTGCCATACTGGTTCAAACTGAGGGTCCATCAAGTCCAATATCCTGTTTCTAACAGTGACCAATCCAGGTCACAAGTACCTGGCAATATCCCAAACAGTAAATAGATCCCATGCTGCTATTAAACAGTGATAAATAGTGGCTATTTCCTAAAAGGCAAATTTTAAAAGCGCTACGCACACAAAAATTAGCACATATTTGCATAAATAGCTGCTGCACATATTTTATAAAAGCTGCACGTGCGTGCATACATTCATTTTTGTGGGTAAATATGCACATATATCAAAGGGGTGGTCTAGGGGCATTCCGAGGCGGGGCCGACACATGCGCGAGAAAGTTGCTATTTTAAAAGACACTTACAACCATACCTTTTCCAACTTGTGTATTTTTATACCTGCTAATTATCTGGTGTGACAATAAACTTGTTTATTGTGTAGTGATGACTGGGATGCAGGTCTGGGTAAACTGGGGGGAGTTATTGAATTGGCCCCATAATGTATCTGTGAGGGTGAGAAAGAGGCAGCCTGTGTATGTTAGAGAGAGGGAGTGTGCGAGAGAATAAATGTGTTATTGTGCATGTCTGTGAAAGAGAAAATAAAATTTGTGCAGCCCTACCTCCCCCAATCCATGACAATCTCAGGGTGACTGGAAATCAGATCCCAGGTATGGAGAGCAGATTATTAAATCCTTATTAGTTTTAATTATTGGATGTAATTTGATGATTCTGCTCTTTTGAATTTGTTTTTTTTTTTGGGGGGGGGAATAGAACATTTTTTAATTAGTTTTTTATTCATCAGATTTTTGAAAAATTTTTTGGTGTTTAGGAAATTTTTGATATTCTATTCATTAACTGGTTTGAAATATTCTTTTTATGAAAATGATCTTACTATTATGATTAATGTTTTATATTTCTTGATTTTATTTAATGTTTTATGAAGAATGGTAATGTTTCTATTTTTCCATTGTTGTTCTGCATATATTTATTTATTTATTTATTTAATGGTTTTTCTATACCGCCGCTCATCAAAGATATCACGTCGGTGTACAAGGAACAAAAATACGCAATTGCGTGTACATATAACAGGTATATAGAGGCCAGGTTGTTGTGGGATCCAGTTCAGGTCTTCTTAGCACATTTCTGTTTATACTTTCTGATCTTTTTTCTGTATTTGGTCAGCATCTCTCTATGTTCTGCATATGTGACCGAAGTGAGGTATTTGGCTAGCATGTAATTTCTGTGTAGGATCTATAGTAGCCTGGTTTCCTAATAAGAGCTTTTATTGGTGTTCTAGGGCCTGGTGTAATATGTGCAGTTTTACCTTTTCATGGATAAGGCTGTTAGGGTTGTTTTGGTATGGGAGATTTACTATATTATAATGGTAATTCTGTTTGTTCATGACTTTCAGAGGGCCAAGCGCACAACCAATATGCATTACAAGAAGTCTAATTCCATAGGAGCTCCAAGTGTCTTTTTTGCAGAGTTTTCTGGTTGGCACCACAGGAGTGCATGTAAATATAATATGCATGTTGTAAGTGATATTTTTGCCTCAGAAGACTGTACTCTTGAATACTCTTTTCATGTAAAATGTATTATAAATGCATAATTTAATTGTGTGTGTCTGTACAGGATGTGGGAGTGTGTGTGTGTGTGTGTGTGGGGGGGGAGTGGGTGGTGTATGTGTGCAAGGCTGTAAGGTTTGCCTAAGGTACCTAATACACTTCCTTATCCATGGGTTCTGGGCGGGGGGGCTTATCAGTTTTTAAAAATATAGATTGCAGGATGGAGCTGGGCTTTGATAGGCCCAGGACAAGCACTGAACAAATCGGGGGGGGGGGGGGGGGGCAGCACAGTAAATTTTCACACAGGCAGCAAAAAAACTAGCACCGGTCCTGATTCCCAGTCTGGTTTTTGAACCACTTGCAAGTAATGACACTGCCAGCCAGTGTCAGACACATCACATTCAGTCACAAACAGAGTTTTAGATTGCAGAAACTTTATTGGCACATACATACTGACACACAAAGACACATACTCTTTCTCAGACCCAAAGACACACCCACACACAGAGTGCATGTCAGAGAGAAAGACACCTAAACACACACTCTCTCTCTCAGACAAAGTGTGTATGGGTGTGTGTCTCTCTCTCATACTCTCTGACACAGAAACACAAATACTCTCTCTGACATGCTACAGTTGTGCTGCTGCTTATGTGCTCACACATTGAGTGCTCCCAGTCCAGCACTGCTGCAGCATGGTGTAAAGTTCTTCCATTCTGCAGTAGCCCTCTCCATTTCCCAATCCTATTCTCTAGGAGACTTGCTGATTCTACAACCAGCTGCTTCTTTCAGAGCTCAGTACAGTCACCTCAGACAGAAGCCTCTGCAACACTGCACAAGACTTCATTGGCTTACCCACTTCCTTCATGTGCCTGTAGCTTGTATCCACTTTTCCATTCTAGTGCATTCCCATTGACTGCTGCTTTTATGGTTCCTCAAGCTCTGCTCTCCCTACATACTCCAGAGGAGAGAGGAACAGAAGTGACCCATATTGTTCCCTGGGCTTGTAAAAGAAAAAAATTAAGCCCTGGTCAAGACTAGGGAAAGCCACTAACCCAGAGTAACACAGCTCCAGGTGGAATCCTGTTTTCTCTTGTAGAGCCAGTGCAGTCAGGGCTGATGCAAGGGTATTAGATGTCACAGGTGAACCTTGCAGCTTTGCAAACACTCTTGGCCCCACCTTCCCACAAACAATTAAAAATTATGGATTTATAGTAACAGTTTTTACATAAAAAAGTACATTCAGGTAAAAATATCACTTATAACATGAACATTATTTATATATACGGCTATCATACCAAGCATAAAACTTTGCAGAAAAAGAAACCTGCAGCCATATGGTATTAGGACTATTGTAAAACATGTTGGCCTACAGAATGCTTTGAGTGAACTGAATTACAATACAGTAAAACTCCCATACGAAAACATCACTCAAACAGTAACAACCCTTCGAAAAGGAGGATTGTACATATTATACCAGGCCCTAAAACACCAATACACCTGATATTAGGGATGTGAATCGTTTTCCATATCGTCTTAACGATAGAAATCGTGTGGCAGGAGAAGAAAATCGTGTTTGGCACGATTATTTCATTGAAAAATCGTTAAAAATCGTTTTTTCCGATTAGTGCGCACTAACTCGAGTTAGTGCGCACTAACTCCCCGTTAGTGCGCACTAACTCGAGTTAGTGCGCACTAACTCCCCGTTAGTGCGCACTAACTCGAGTTAGTGCGCACTAACTCAAAATGATACAAATAGACACTTTCCAGGTCACTGAAGGTCAGTTAGGAATGAATATGTGTTCCTATTGGCTGGCAGCCCTCTTATCTATTGATGTTACCAAGGTTTCCACTGAGGTGATGGTTGGGGGGATGGGAAATGGAACTGGAAACTCATGAACACCAACAGAAAATGAAACAAAGTGTACACACTTCCCAGGTCAGTAAAGGTCACTTAGGAATGAATATGTATTCCTATTGGCTGGCTGTGCTCTTATCTATTGATGTTACCAAGGTTACCACTGAGGTAATGGTTGGGGGGATGTGAAATGGAAACAGTTGGAAGCTTGACATGTGATGATCAGCACTCACGTGACTAGAACTTCTTTGTTTATTATTTTTGTTAGCAGGCACCTGAAATGTTAGTGCATGTTGAATTTGCCAATCACTGTGCATTTTAGAAAGGTGGTCCTGGCTGGAACTGTACACAGTTCAAATATATGTAATTGATTGTTGGTAAGTGTATTTTTTAAGTAGCCACACTGGCACAAGTATGTTTACTTTTCCTCCTACTTAACTCACTAGCTCAGCTTTGTAAGAAGGGCTTCTCTGCTTGAGTGAGGGTCAGGCAGCTCCCCCCTGTCTGTGAAGCCAGCCTCTCACTAGTAATGCAGGGAGGGAGCTGTCTCAGACTTCACCATCCTCCCCCCCCCCTCACCCACACACCATTCACTAGCTGGGACATGGGGGAAGTCAGGAGTGAGGGTCAGGCAGCTCCCCCCTGTCTGTGAAGCCAGCCTCTCACTAGTAATGCAGGGAGGGAGCTGTCTCAGACTTCACCATCCTCCCCCCCCCCTCACCCACACACCATTCACTAGCTGGGACATGGGGGAAGTCAGGAGTGAGGGTCAGGCAGCTCCCCCCTGTCTGTGAAGCCAGCCTCTCACTAGTAATGCAGGGAGGGAGCTGTCTCAGACTTCACCATCCTCCCCCCCCCCCTCACCCACACACCATTCACTAGCTGGGACATGGGGGAAGTCAGGAGTGAGGGTCAGGCAGCTCCCCCCTGTCTGTGAAGCCAGCCTCTCACTAGTAATGCAGGGAGGGAGCTGTCTCAGACTTCACCATCCTCCTCCCCCCCCCCTCACCCACACACCATTCACTAGCTGGGACATGGGGGAAGTCAGGAGTGAGGGTCAGGCAGCTCCCCCCTGTCTGTGAAGCCAGCCTCTCACTAGTAATGCAGGGAGGGAGCTGTCTCAGACTTCACCATCCTCCCCCCCCCCCCTCACCCACACACCATTCACTAGCTGGGACATGGGGGAAGTCAGGAGTGAGGGTCAGGCAGCTCCCCCCTGTCTGTGAAGCCAGCCTCTCACTAGTAATGCAGGGAGGGAGCTGTCTCAGACTTCACCATCCTCCTCCCCCCCCCCCCTCACCCACACCCCATTCACTAGCTGGGACATGGGGGAAGTCAGGAGTGAGGGTCAGGCAGCTCCCCCCTGTCTGTGAAGCCAGCCTCTCACTAGTAATGCAGGGAGGGAGCTGTCTCAGACTGGTATCAGGGTTAGGGCACTGTGTGCAGGAAGATCACAACACTCCTGGTATTAATAGGGATAGGGCACTGTAAGAGATGACTGTAGTAGATTGAATAAAGATCTGATGTTTCTGCTCTCCTCACACCAAACAAAAACAACACACAAGCAGAGAAGCCCTTCTTACAAAGCTGAGCTAGTGAGTTAAGTAGGAGGAAAAGTAAACATACTTGTGCCAGTGTGGCTACTTAAAAAATACACTTACCAACAATCAATTACATATATTTGAACTGTGTACAGTTCCAGCCAGGACCACCTTTCTAAAATGCACAGTGATTGGCAAATTCAACATGCACTAGCATTTCAGGTGCCTGCTAACAAAAATAATAAACAAACAAGTTCTAGTCACGTGAGTGCTGATCATTACATTACTTTTTTTGTCAAGCTTCCAACTGTTTCCATTTCACATCCCTCCAACCATTACCTCAGTGTTAGCCTTGGTAACATCAATAGATAAGAGCATAGCCAGCCTATAGGAATACATACATACATATTCATTCCTAAGTGACCTTTACTGACCTGGGAAGTGTGAACACTTTGTTTCATTTTCTGTTGGTGTTCGTTAGTTTCCAGTTCCATTTCCCATCCCCCCAACCATCACCTCAGTGGTAACCTTGGTAACATCAATAGATAAGAGGGCAGCCAGCCAATAGGAACACATATTCATTCCTAACTGACCTTCAGTGACCTGGAAAGTGTTTATTTGTATCATTTTCAGTTAGTGCGCACTAAATCGAGTTAGTGCGCACTAACGGGGAGTTAGTGCGCACTAACTCGATTTAGTGCGCACTAACACGATTTAACGATTTTTAACGATAAATCGTTAGAATTTCTATTGTATCGTGTTCTATAACGATTTAAGACGATATAAACATTATCGGACGATAATTTTAATCGTTGAAAAACGATTCACATCCCTACCTGATATTAGGAAAACAGAAGAAGACAATCTGTTATTGATCCCTACACAGAAACTACACGCTAGCAGAATACCTCACCTCAGTCACACATGGAGAGACACAGACCCTCACCAAATACAGAATAAGGAGACAATAACGTTTAACTAGAAACATGGAAACAAAAACTGAATTGGAAATCATAAAAAGACAGACTCCATATGCAGTGCAACAATGGAAAAACAGAAATATCACCTTTCCTCATTAAACATCAAACAATAAAATCAAGATGTATAAATCATCAATCATAATAGTAAAACCATATTCATAATAAGAATAAATATTTCAGAGCAGCTGATGAATAGATCATCCAATGATTAAAAATATATAACATTGGTTTTTTTAATTTTCTAATCAATAAAATATTTCAAAACTGCATATGCATCAAATAACACTCAATAATTAAAACTAAGGCTAAAAAACCCCCCTTTCTCTCCATACCTTATAAATTCAGATTCCAGTCACCCTGAGATTGTCATGGATTAGTCAGGGATAGGAGGTATGCACAAACTTTCTCCTCTCTATTATATATAAACATGTACATTCTCACACAGACGCCCTTATATTCTCTCTCACACATATGCTGACTGGCTCACAAACTCTGGTTCACACACATGCTCAGTGATTTAAATAGTCCTCTTAATCACACATATGCTCATTGGCTTGCTTGTTCTCTCTCACTCAGACGCATGCTCATTGTCTCACTCTCGCTCACACACATGCTCTGGAAATCACAGTAAAATTGATTATTATGTAGAACAACAATGGAAAAACAGAAACAATATCATTGCTCATAAAACATTAGGCAATAAAGTCAAGACATATAAAACATCATTCATAATATTAAAACCATACTAACAAAAAGAATAAAAATGTCAAGCAGGCAACATCCAGTAATTAAATTAACTCACACATTTCTTCTAATATTTCCCAAACACGAAATATTTAAGAACATGCCATACTGGGTCAGACCAAGGGTCCATCAAGCCCAGCATCCTGTTTCCAACAGTGGCCAATCCAGGCCATAAGAATCTGGCAAGTACCAAAAACTAAGTCTATTCCATGTTACCGTTGCTAGTAATAGCAGTGGCTAATTTCTAAGTCAACTTAATTAATAGCAGGTAATCGATTTCTCCTCCAAGAAGTAATTTTAAACACAGCTATATTAACTGCACTAACCATATCCTCTGGCAACAAATTCCAGAGTTTAATTGTGCGTTGAGTGAAAAAGAACTTTCTCTGATTAGTTTTAAATGTGCCACATGCTAACTTCATGGAGTGCCCCCTAGTCTTTCTATTATCCGAAAGCGTAAATAATCAATTTACATCTACCCGTTCTAGACCTCTCATGATTTTAAACACCTCTATCATATCCCCCCTCAGCCGTCTCTTCTCCAAGCTGAAAAGTCCTAACCTCTTTAGTCTTTCCTCATAGGGGAGCTGTTCCATTCCCCTTACCATTTTGGTAGTCCTTCTCTGTACCTTCTCCATCGCAATTATATCTTTTTTGAGATGCGGCGACCAGAATTGTACACAGTATTCAAGGTGCTGTCTCACCATGGAGCGATACAGAGGCATTATGACATTTTCTGTTTTATTCACCATTCTCTTTCTAATAATTCCCAACATTCTGTTTACTTTTTTGACTGCCGCAGCACACTGAACTGACGATTTCAATGTGTTATCCACTATGATGCCTAGATCCAGGGCCGGCGGAACCACTAGGGGAGCTAGGCCTGTGTCTAGGGCGCCGAGACTTAGGGGGCGCCGAGGCAGGCAGCAGAATTTTGAAGGGGCAAAAAGTGCCCTTTCAAAATTCTGCCAGCCTTCGACTCGCCTAGATGGAGACCAAGCGCCGAGATTTAGGGGGCGCCACGGCAGGCAGCCAGCTCCCGACTAGCCCTGCCTCCCTCCGAGTGTCACCCTCCCGACACCCCCCTACTGGTCCAGCGGAGGTCCCGGGAGCGATCTGCCGCTCCCTGGGCTTCGGCTGCCACTAAGCAAAATGGCGCCGGTTACCTTCAGCCCCTATCATGTGACAGGGGCCAACCAATGGCACCTGTAGCCCCTGTCACATGATAGGGGCTGAAGGCCACCGGCGCCATTTTGCTTAGTGGCAGCCGAGGCCCCCGGGAGCGGCAGATCGCTCCTGGGACCTTCTCTGGACCTCTAGGGGGGTGTCGGGAGGGTGGCACTGGCGGGGAGGCAGGGCAAGTCAGGAGCTGACTGCCTGCCTGCCGCAGCGCCCCCTAAGTCTCGGCGCCAATCTTCTTTCTGTGAGTGTGTGTGTGTGTATGTGAGAAAGGAATCTGCCAGTTTAAAAAAATGAAATATGATAATACATATGGCTGAACTTTTGAAAAGTTGGATGAAAGATAAAATTACTAAATTTTAAGCATCCCTCTTCTGGAAAATAAAATTTAACTTAAAGTGGGTAGAGACAAATACTAAAGCAAAAAAAATTAAAGTATTTAAAATGTTCATCACAGCAAAATCACAAATTTAAGATACTGATGCCAGGTGGGTTTGGTTTTTTTTAAGCATAATTTAAGCATGAAGACTAGAATAGAATCTGAAATGGTTTTGCCTTTTTTTTTTTTAAGCCTTTAGAAAATGTATATTTTTATATGACTATGACTGGAATCTTCCCATTTAAAAGGGAAGAAGACTAAGGATGAATTTCTGTTCCATATCTCCCACATGAATAATCATATGACTGATAGTTTGAAGAAAGACACTTGCTTTATTCCCTGGAAAGGTAAAACAAGAGAAGCTGTACTGTGTGGGTAGCTATCCCTTGGGAGGACAGAACCTGAAGGAAGGGTGTCATTTCACCTTTTGATAGGAATGTGGTTTTCTTATTTAACGGTTGGGAGCATCACTTTCACTTTTAGTAAAAGTGAAAAATGCTGCAAGTCTGAAAGCAAGGTGCTTCTGTGAGAGTGTAATATGTATGTGAGACAGGGAGGGTTCTTCAAGTATGTGAGACATGGAGGGTGCTTCTGTGCGTCAATGTGTGTGCGCGAGAGAGATGGAGCATGTTTTTGGCTGGCTTGTGGCTGTGAGAGAGGGCATGTGTGTGATTGTGCCTGTTTGTAAGTGAGATAGAACATGTGTATGATTGAGAGCTTGTGTGTAAGTGAAATAGAGCATGTGTGTGATTGAAAGCCTGTGTGCAAGTAAGACAGAGCGAGAGTATGTGTGATTGAGAGAGACTGGCCAGAGAGGTGACGTGTGTATGTGTGAGAAAGGCTGATCAGGGAGATGACTGGTGTGTGTGTGTGTGTGTGTGTGAGAGAGAGAGAGAGAGAGAGACTGGTTGGGGAGAGATTGGTGTGTGAGAGACAGAAACTGGTCCTGAGGGTGTGACTGGTATATGTGTGAGAGAGAGAAGAGACTGGTTGTGGTCCCTAAGGAAGAGGTCTGTGAGGACAGCTTCAGCAGCTACTGCTGCTTCTGGTATGGCCTGCAAGGGAAAGGAGTAGGAGAACTGCTGGAGAGGGTAAGTAAAGGTGGCTTTTTAAGTTCATTTTTCTTGATTGACTATCATTTTAATTATTGGGTAGTATGTGATGTGCCTGCTGTTTGAAATATTTTACTGGTGTTTGGTAAAGCTTTCAAAATTTGCATGAGTCTTTAATTATTGGATATTCTATTCATCAGCTGTTTTGAAATTATTTTATTTGTATGATTTTATAATTATGATTAATGATTTATATATCTTTATTTTATTGATTTGTTTCACGAGGAATCGTGAAATTTTTGTTTTTCTTTTGTTACCCTGTATAGAGTCTGGCGTGATGCATTTTACAGTTCAGTTTTTGTCTGCACATTTCTATTTATACTTTATGTGGCTTTATTCTGTATTTGGTGAGGGTTTGTGTTCTGCATGCAAAGACTGAGATGAAGCATTCTTTTAGCATGTGGTTTCTCTGTAGGGATCTGTAGTAGTTTAGCCTGTTCTGTTTTCCTGATAGGAGGTGTATTGATATTTTAGATTCTGGTGTAATATTTTGGTATTCTTTTTCATAGGTAGGGTTGTTATTCTTTGAGTGTTGGCAGATAGTATTGTGTTGATACGGGAGGACCATGCCAAAATATATCATAATAGGTATGATGCCATATGAATTCCAAGATGCAAAGTTTTCTTGTTGGCATCACAACAGTGCATGAAATTATCACAACAACTTGTTTATTAATTTTAGCTCAGAAAGTCATTTTTCATGTAAAATATGTTATAAATGCATAATTTAAAATTGTGTATGGGGAGGGGGACGCCAGACTGTAAGGTTTGCCTAGTTTGCCAAATACCCTTGCACCGGCCCTGTCTAGATCTCTATCTTGAGTAGTAGCACCTAATATGGAACCTAACATTGGGCCTCATTTTCTAAAGTATCGCTGGCCTGTGATACTTTAGGGAATGAGGGGCGGGGGGCCAAAACAGGGGGTGGGCCTGCGCTAGCTAGCAGCGATTGCACCGTTGCGGTGCGATCGCTGCCAGTTTCACACCCAATAGTGCCACCATAGTAGGTGTAGCTATTGGGCGCGAATTCGGACCTTACCTTTTCATCATCCGCGGCATCTTCGGGGAGTCTGCCCCGGTGACGCCCCAACTCCTCCTCTTCCGGGGCCGACTCTGCCCCCATTTTGGTATCGCATATGATAAGGGACTTTTCATGTGCGAAACGTCCCTTATCGCATGCGATCCGGATGGAAAATGAGGCCCATTGTATAACTATGGCATAAGCTATTTTTCCCTATATGCATCACCTTACACTTATCCACATTAAATTTAATCTGCCATTTTGATGCCCAATTTTCCAGTCTCACAAGGTCTTCCTGCAATTTATCACAATCTGCTTGTGATTTAACTACTCTGAACAATTTTATATCATCTGCAAATTTGATTACCTCACTCGTCATATTTCTTTCCAAATCATTTATAAATAAATTGAAAAGTAAGGGTCCCAATACAGATCCCTGAGGCACTCCACTGCCCACTCTCTTCCACTGAGAAAATTGTCCATTTAATCCTACTCTCTGTTTCCTGTCTTTTAGCAGTTTGTAAACCATGAAAGGACATCGCCACCTATCCCATGACTTTTTACTTTTCCCAGAAGCCTCTCATGAGGAACTTTGTCAAACGCCTTCTGAAAATCCAAGTATACTACATCTACCGGTTCACCTTTATCTACATGTTTATTAACTCCTTCAAAAAAGTGAAGCAGATTTGTGAGGCAAGACTTGCCTTGGGTAAAGCCATGCTGACTTTGTTCCATTAAACCATGTCTTTCTATATGTTCTGTGATTTTGATATTTAGAACATTTTCCACTATTTTTCCTGGCACTGAAGTCATGCTAATCAGTCTGTAGTTTCCCGGATTGCCCCTGGAGCCCTTTTTAAATATTGGGGTTACATTAGCTATCCTCCAGTCTTCAGGTAAATGGATGATTTTAATGATAGGTTTGAAATTTCATTTTTTAGTTCCTTCAGAACTCTGGGGTATATACCATCCGGTCCAGGTGCTTTACTACTCTTCAGTTTATCAATCAGGTCTACCACATCCTCTAGGTTCACCGTGATTTGGTTCAGTCCATCTGAATCATTACCCATAAAAACCTTCTCCAGTATGGGTACCTACCCAACATCCTCTTCAGTAAACTGGAATATCGTCTAATAATCCTAACCAACCCACATTAGAGTTTGATTATATCTTGAAAATGATTTGAAATGCAAACTGTCACAAACGTGATGTTTTGCTTTTTAAACATAATCTTTTCCCAGTTTTCTTGTAATTGCACTTGCAGCTGTGATCCTCACAGGAACATTTTTCATACTAGAAAAATTCAAAATTCTTAAATTCCTAGATCTAAAATGGTTCTCTAACAATTCTGATTGCTAGTGAATAATTAAATTGTCTTTAACTATAGCTGACATTGCATTTTGTAAGGACTGTTACCAAAACCTGAGAAGTTGTCATAGACCCCTGACATAATGCCATTTGTGATTCAAGTGTACCCATTGTCAAGTCTAAATTTGACAATTTAGCTGATGTACCCATAGAGAAAGAACACAAATCATTTACAGATTTTGCCAAAGAATTATCAGTTCTATTCACTATTGACCAAATATCCATTCAATGTAATATCCTCTGGTTCCCTAATCAATGTAGACCCCCTTTGCAATTGTACAAAAAAGCAGGAGCTACCAGAGTAGGAACAGGTATCACAGGCCTCTCTATGTCATTTGAAGAAACAACAAACCTCCATCAACAAACCTCCATCAAGTATTAACTTGTGGATCCATAACTTCAAACGCTAAGATAATCATATTTTCTGAAGGAATTAAAGACCCAATAGAAACCAGTTCAGATGTTCCAATATTTCCTGCAGAAACCAAGGCCTCTACTCCTTGTGATAGAGATGGCACCTGTTGGGGGTTTGAGGCACTGAACTTAAGGAGGTTTCCTCTCTTCCTATACTCAGGTTTATCTGCAGTGATGGGTGAGAACAGGTAACATGATTATCCATGGGACCTCTAGCTGGTGCTGACATCATGGGGTTGATAGAGAAGCTTCTCCCCTTCCTTTTACTCCCCATTACAACACCTGGAGAAAAGGACCAAGATTTTCAACAATGGATATATCCCTTTGGCATGCTAATCTTTATTCCTCCGGGAGCCTTGCAAGGACTCCCTCCAGGATCGGGCTGTCTCTCGGCTGCTCATAGCACTTCATCCTCCTCACAGGATCTTTAGGCACCATGGACAGATGGCAAGCTCCACCAGCATGCCCAAAATCTGTTACACTGAGGATCTGATTTGGTGCTTTCATGGATCTATGATGCAATCATATCATTGCTATTTGGGATTGTAACTGCTGTTCCATGCATCTCACCCCAAAGCTTTCTTGGAGGCAATGGTACCACTGCTGTTTAGGCTTGTAACTGCCTCTCAATGCAGGTTACCCAGGCCTCCGTTCCCATCTATGCACATCCCTTTCCTCCTCCAGTTTAAACATATCCCTAGAAACAGCTCCTTTTAATGTGGCTAAAAGCCTGCATGCTGTGAAGCAGCACTGAGGTTGGGCTATTTTCAGACTGCCAATTTATGTGTGTAAATTGCCTTTTATCCACATAAATCACTTTGAAAATTGAGCATCAGCTCATCTATTCCTATTCTGACTCCTTATTCCTTCTTCTGTTGTTTGTATTCTAAGACTTCCATTCTTGCTTGTGTAATGCATGTGGTTTTTTTTTGTTAGCATTTTATTTCTACATAGAAACATATTCTATTTGGAATGAAAGTAATGCTTCATTTATTACAGACATGCCCCTCCCCATGCCACATATGTAAAAATAAAAATCCCTTTCCACCTACTATAATCAGTTGTTGGTATTGTATTCTTATTTACATATATTAGGCTAGTGCAAGCATGTTTTTTTACCAGTAAGCAGGGCAGCACCCTAATTTACTTACATAAAGGTGGGTGGGGATAAGAAAGAGGGGATTTCCATAACTTAAAACACATACCTCATGAAATAAACATCTGACTGTATGCATAATCATTTTTTTGGTTCTAATATTTAAAACCCTTTTCAAACACGGTGCTGTTGCAATAAGTTTCCTTCACTTGTTTTGTGAAACCGTACATGCAAATAAACTTGTAAAGTCACCTTTTCTTCCATTGGTGAATTTACCAGTGACTCTACTGTTATGTAAGATACTCTGTCTGTGGAAGGGATATCTGGAGGCTGACTGAAATTAATTGTTGTACTACTAGTACAAATGACTTGTGCTTTTCATACATAGATACATGACTTGCTGCAGCTGAAAAATTTGAATTAGGACTATAGGTGTATGTGTTTTTAGGTTGTTTAGTTTTTATATAGGTGTCTTACAACATTTTAAAACAAATGGAAACAGCAGTACAGATTAAAGTGCAGGATGGACAAAGGAAGTGACACAAAGCCGAGGAGATTTGGAATTTGGGAAGGCCAGTTTGAAGAGATGAGTTCTGTTTTTATTTCTGAAAGATTTCCATGAAGGAGATCTCTCAGATGCAATGACAGAAAAAAAGAAAACGCTGAAAACAAGACTTGGCCTTCTCAGAATGTGGATTAGTTAGAAGAATATGCAACATAATGGAGACAGTGAGGAGGTATTTATTGGCACATCAAGGCAGAAAGATAATATGGTACAAGCCATGGTTGCATGGAAATCTAGCTTTTGGCTCTTAGTAATATGAGAATATGTCTCCTAAGACAAAAAGTACTGGCTAGTATCCCAGCCCCCCCAGTTAACACTATAATACATGGATTGGAGTTTACAAACTCAGTATTTCAAAGAATAAAATATGGCGAGGTATTCCCCATACCCCGCTTTTCTCAGCAGCAGAACGTGTGCACACTGTCTAAAAAGCATCTTTGCTGTAGAAAACGTTTAAAAAAACGGAGAAGCATTAGAATTATTTTTGTGCTTTTATCTACTGGAGAAAAACATAAGCTATTTTAATTTATTTATTTTCCCAAGTGCAACAAAAATGTTTAAATATGTCAAAATTGCTCCATTATGAAGTAATGGAAGCTGTACGGCTGAGGCAATGCTCCAGCCCAGACTTACACCAGCCTCATGCAGAAGTAAACATACTAGGGTCCAAAGATTGCCGGAGGTGAATAAAAGTCATGTATATATCAGGATGAATAGCAGTTTGTAGACATGGGGCATGAAGATGGGTTTGTGGGTGGAGGCATTTATATAGTGTCTATGACGGATCCTCCTCCCGCACAATCCAAATATCTTTTTTCAGACCTTCAGGAATACACTATAAAACAAAACAAAACAAAACAAACAAAACAGATATTTCCTAAATATCTGCTTTTATGACAATTGCTAATCAGGATTTTCTAGTATTAGCCTTCTAGAAGCCAAAATATACTGTATATTGAGTGAATCGAGCCCTGTGTTACCACCAATTACATACCAATAAATTTGGTGGGCAGTCAATGACAACTTACAGCAGTTTGGTGGCCCAGGTGAAATGGTACCCGTGTGATCAGAAGTCCACATCATTTAAACTATCAAGAATATTGTGAATTGGAAAGCTTGTTGACATTCCCAGCAGACAGGCAGTCTGCTGGGAATGCTGTTGCATGAACCTGGAGAGCAACCAGTCCTTTTAGTCCTAAAAGTTATCCTTTGTCAAGCTTCCATTCTGCAAAATTTGAAGGTGTCCAACAATTATGCACACAAATTTCTGGAAGTCAGAGTGGAATATCCTCAGATTTAATCCAAAAATGTTTTCTTGCAGCAAGAAAAAACATTGTCTAAATCTCCAGAGATTCAACTATTTTTGTGGTTCAAGAATTTTGAAGAAATGAAGCCTAGGTCATAATTTTTACTAATAGGGTCATTTTGTTATGGCTATGGCTGCTGTGCAACCGCCTCACCACCAGGGGTCCTTCTAGAGCAGGCTCTCCTGACGGGCCCAGTCCATCTTCCTTGCTCACTCTATGTTCTGGACTTCTCTTTATAACCCTGCCTGGCAGTTCCCTCAGTGCTTCGGCATCGAGCTCGCCTGGGCTCCCTGCTCTAGCCTTCCTTGCTTGCTGTGCGTGTGGTCTTTGGACCCTGCTTTGCTTTGCCTTGCCTTGCCTTGCGTTGTGTGTGGCCTTCGGGCCTTCTACCCTGCTTTGCCTTGCCTTGCGCTGTGTGTGGCCTTCGGGCCTTCTACCCTGCTTTGCCTTGCCTTGCGCTGTGTGTGGCCTTCGGGCCTTCTACCCTGCTTTGCCTTGCCTTGCGCTGTGTGTGGCCTTCGGGCCTTCTACCCTGCTTTGCCTTGCCTTGAGCTGTGTGTGGCCTTCAGGCTTTCTACCCTGCTTTGCCTTGCGCTGTGTGTGGCCTTTGGGCCTTCTACCCTGCTTTGCCTCGCCTTGCGCTGTGTGTGGCCTTCGGGCCTTCTACCCTGCTTTGCCTTGCCTTGAGCTGTGTGTGGCCTTCAGGCTTTCTACCCTGCTTTGCCTTGCGCTGTGTGTGGCCTTTGGGCCTTCTACCCTGCTTTGCCCTACCTTGCGCTGTATGTGGCCTTCGGGCTCTCTGCCTTGCTGTGTGTGTGTGTGTGGCCTTCGGGCCTTCTGCCCTGCCGTATGGGTGTGGCCTTTGGGCTCCCAGTCCTGCTGTATGTGTGTGGCCTTCGGGCCCTCTTCCCTGCCATGTGAGTGAGGCCTTCGGGTACGCTGTCCTATTGTGTGCGTGTGTGGCCTTCGGGCTCTCTACCTTACTACTAGGTACCCTGACCCAGTCTGAACTCTGACACTGTTGCCTGCCGCCTGCCCTGACCCAGCCTGGACTCTGACACTGTTGCCTGCCGCCTGCCCTGACCCAGCCTGGACTCTGACACTGTTGCCTGCCGCCTGCCTTGACCCAGCCTGGAATTTGACACTGCTTCCAGCCTTACTCTGCTCCACTGTCACCATCATCAGAGACTTTCCAGCCGTCCCTATCTCTCTCTACTTGGAGTCACTCCAGAAGGTGGTGTTCACAACACCAGAACACAGCCCGAGCGTAACACATTTATCAAAAAGCTATAAGGTGTTTTCACATGCATTGAGGTGTTTTCGCATGCATTAAACACCTTTAAAGCATGTGATAGCACCATAATGTATGGTGTGATGCAAATCCAAAAAAGAGGAGGAGTGAGCTTACTATTTTGCAAAGCCCTATTGCATGGCTTTAATGCCGATTTTAGCTACACCTTTTCAGTAGCGTTGAGGGTCATCAAATCTTCACAAGAGAGCAATGTTCTGTTCGTACGCCTCACTTTGAATGTCAAAGTAGCCCCTAACCCCTACACTAATATCTAAACCTCACCTCGAGTTACTAGGTGGGCCTCCCATAGAAATATAAATATCTATCTAGTGTTAGAGTGAGAGACTAGCCATAATACCCTATCTCTCATAGTAAACACCTTTTTCTATCACAAGCGATATTTAGTGCATTTTGATAAATCCAGGCCTAAATTTCTGTTGTGTCCATTGGTCGCAGTCTCACCTTTCTTCCTTCTCTCTCCTCAAGCCTTGGGAAGTTGGCTACTGCCTTGTCTTCATGCCGCTCTCTCTGGTGATTTTCCTGAGAGCCTCCTATGGTGCGCGCGTGCACGCCACCCATGTCTATATCCACGTCATGGTGGGAACCTCGGGGGTGTCCCCTCTGAGTGATGTCATCACATCCTGGTGTTTAGCCTGCCCTTCATTTGCTAACAAGCTGAGTTAGCAAGGATTGGATTGCCTCTGGTCTAAGCTGCTCTGCTGCTTCCCAGCTGCTGCAGGAAGCTCTCTCTGCCCTTCGGGGTATTTCTTCACTAACCTGGGTACCTGCTCCTCGGGGGCCCTTCTGCTCTATTTCAGGTACCTATCTTGGGATACTGGGTACTCACTCCTTGAGGGCCTGCTCTCCCTAATCTGGTGCCTGCCATTAAACAACTTCTGCCTGCCAGGACCTTCATCAATACAGCTTTCTGCTTCAGTGAGTACTAACCTTTCCAGTCTGTCTCACCTTCAGCTTCAGCGCTCTGTGTCTACATCCGGGATCTGTCCCTGCTACGCTGCGCTGCCTATCACCTACTCGATTGTGAGACTGGTCTCCTCTGCTGAGGACCCCTGGACTGCTTCTGCTGGGTTACCTTCACTGCTGCCTACTCCCTGGGTAGTACCATCGAGCTGTACAATAAATACAACTTCTCTGTGTCTGCGTGTATAGAGTCTAGCCTACTACTGCGGTTCCTCACGGGGCTCCTCCCCGTGGGAGTGGCCATCACCGCAGTACACAAGAATCCACTCCAATACCTCATAACCATAACAATTTGTCTTGTGGTTTAAGCTAAAAGTATGACTTTACAGAAAATTATGTAATTTTCTTGTGGGATCTATCAAACACTGCAAATGCTGCCTTGCTATTTACTCTTTTTCTGTAATATTGCCTTATTGTCTGCCTGTTTCACTGCACAATCATCAATTTTTAACAGTTTATTTATTTAATTTATATTCTGCCTTTCAGCCATTTCAAACCAGATGACATTCAGGTACTGTAGATATTCTCCTAGTTCTGCCTAAGACAGTGATTTGAATCTGGTCCTTGGTTCCTTCAAAGAGGACTAGGTTTTAGGATTTCCATAATAAATATTTATAATAAATATTTCTATTAGGGATGTGCATTCATTTGAAATAAATGAGTAAAATGTAACAAATGAGTACATTTTTGTTTAATTTGTGGACCTCCAAAATGAATGGAAGATGCCCCAAAATAATTTTTGTCTCATTTGTTTGTATTTCATTCCTTGCTAATAACATTCAAATCTACGGCTGTCTGAGCAAACAAACAACAATTAACTATAGCAACTATAGTTCTTGCCTATGTGACATCACAGCCTCCTAGGAGCCAAGGCAGAACAACTTGGCAAGGAGACAGAGAGAGGACAAATCATGGTGAAGCATCTTTTTGTCTAGCCTATAGCTGCCCTCTGAATCAAGTGACAGTGATGTTCTCTCTCTGAAAGGTTTGAACTTGGGTAAGAAATGCTGTTTTCCGGCAGTTTGCAGAGAAGCATCTCTTTCCCAGAACCTCTCTCAGAGTTAATAAAAAGCTTTAAAAAAAAATAGGCTTTGGCACTGGTAAAGTGCTTTCTCTGTTTTTTTTTCTCTGCTGGGTGGACTGGTCTCTCTATCTCACTCACTGTGAAAAAAAGAAAGACAAGCAGTGGCACTTTCTGTTTTTCATTGGGGACACGGTAGGAGTGGAGTGGAGACTGAAGCAGTGCCAGTGATTTTTTGTCTCTGTTTCACATAGCATAGTGTAGTAGAGATGTGAATTGGAACCAGAATCGGTTCGGATTCCGGTTCCGATTCACATGTGGTTTTTTTTCCATCGGGCCCGATCGCGGTTTTGTTTATCGGCTGCACCTGAGCCGATAAACAAAAAACCCACCCCAACCCTTTAAAATGAATCCCTTTGCTTCCCCCACCCTCCCGACCCCCCCCCCCCAAAAAACATCCGTGCCATTGGCCGGCCCCTGTCACATGGAGGGAGCACTGGATGGCTGGTGCCATCTTTAAAAATGGTGCGGGCCATCCAGTGCTCCTTCCATGTGACAGGGGCCGACCAATGGCATGGATACCCTGTCACATGGTAAGGGCAAAGGGCCATCTGTGCCATTTTGATTAGTGGCAGCCGACGGCTCGGGAGTGGGAGATCGCTACCGGGACCCCCACTGGACCACCAGGTACCTGTAAAATGTTTTGGGGGGGGGGGGGTTGGGAGGGTGGGGGAAGCAAAGGGATTAATTTTAAAGGGTCGGGGTGGGCTTAGGGTTATTTTTGTGTGCTATATATATAAGAGAACCCCCACGAACAATATCGTGGGGTTTTCCTATCATTTCGGGAGAGCACCCGATTTCAGACGATATTTTCAATCGTCCGAATCCCGATTCACATCCCTATAGTGTAGTGCAGTGAGTTTAGCAGACAGACAGAAGAAATGCTTTGCTAGATACCAACCTTCTTGGTTCTGTTTCTAATAGCTTTTTCTTTCGTGTCTGCAAAAGGAGTCAGTCAGCATGCACACATAAGCACTATATGTATATATATATGTGTGTGTGTGTGTGTGTATGACAGACATATTTGCACACACTAGAGTGGCACTGTGAATGGTGGTACAGTATCAATAAATTATTTTGTGATATCAAAACCCCTAGTAGGCACTTGCAAGGGAAAGGCAGAGGATGCATTAGCAAAATAGATGATTTGCTGCAGAGCCATCCAAACTGTGAGAGGTACCAGCAGTACTAGCAGCAGTGAGAAAAAAGGCAGTCCTGCTCCTAAATTTAAAAGAGAATTTTTTAGCCATAGAATGCCAGCAGTGGAAGCCAACTCAAGCCAGAAGAAATTGAGATTTGGAGAGCATATGCCAGTGCCACCTGTTCCTCAGGAGAGGCATCTCAGACTAGCATTAGCAGAGCAGGGGCATAGACAGGGGTAGCAGAAGTATAACACCCAAAACCAGAACATAATACTCTATGGGTACTGCTGCTGAGGAAATGGAGACACTATTTTTAACAACTGATTCTGATGAAGAATTTATCTAGTACTCCCTGATTCAGAAGCTATTAAAAAGCTAGAAGCTGAAGAAAAGTAGGGAGGTCTAGTCAGTAGCTTCTTAGTCTCCAGTGAGGTGATAGGGTAGAGAAATGATGATACTGATGGTGTTGAGAAGAGCAGTTAGTGCAGGTAGAGAGTGTGAGCAATACTCCTGGCCTTTGTCCTCCAAGTATGCAGACAAGAGATTGAAGCCTCCAAGTATGCAGATAAGAGATTGGGCAAGACATCCCTTGTCTAGAATCACTTTAAAGTGAGGGAGGACCCATATTTTGCTGTGCATTCACTTTAGTAAGGACATCAGTCAAGGGAAGATAGTGGGGCATTTGACAAATGCTGGTATGCTGCAACACCTGCAGCTGCAGCATCTGCTAGCATTGATATCAGGGGAGGATATCAGTACTAGCCTGGGGTCCCCCTCTGACAAAGCAGAGGAAAGGGATTGAAATGGAGAAGACTTTTTCCTGTGCTGATCCCATGGTCTTTCCACCAGTCAGGTGGCAGGTCAACAGTCCTCTGCCATGTGTTTGCAATAGCAATCCACCATAGAGAAAATGGGGAGGTATTTCATATCATTGTCCAAAGGCAAGAGGCAGGCAACATTGAAAATAGTAACAAGGTGCAAAGATTGCCCTAGATGAATCAGTTCTTGTAGATAGTGGGGAACATAGGCTTTGAGCATCTGCAACATGTTTTAGCTCCCAATTATATAGTGACCTCCAGGACTATATTTAGTAGGCAGGTTAATCCCACCCTGAACAACTAGTGCTGTAGTACAGGCACAGCTGGTTAAGACAGAGGGAAATAATGTGCATTTCACCAGCATTATCTGGTCAAGCATGAACATTATACATGCTTACCTCTCACTGAAGGCACACTAGTGGGACCTGGCTGAAGCAGGGGCAGCAGTAGCTCTGGTAGGGACTGAACATCAAGGTGCAGATAGGCTGTACAGCACAAACAGGTGATGGAAGTCAACCAGACCTCATGGAATATTCTATCAGCCATAACAAAGATGTTGGAGGATTGGCATTTAGATCAGAGACACAGGAGTCTTCACGCAGGTTTCTTTGTGTCAGACAGTGGGAAAAATATGTTAAGGGCAATGGAAGATGAGGGCTTTCTGGGGATCCATTGCTTTTCACACTCGCTGTACCTGCAGTGAAGGATGCCCTGAGGCTGGGGCCCAAAGACTATAGGGATCCAGTCCTGATGGACCTGATAGGTGCAGGAAAATAGTAGAGCATTTCCATCAAAGTGTGAAGTGGGGACAGCTTCTCTGTGAGAAGCAGGAAGAATTCAGGATGCCTCATAAGCATCTGATTCAAGATTGCTCCCACTGGAATTCCACCTACATGATGCTGGAAGTTAGTGGAGCAGCAGACACCCCTTCATGATCTGACACTGGAAACAGAGATAGGTGTGGATCACCCCCCTGGGGCATCATGATTGGGTAGTGATGAGGCAAGTCCTGAAGCCCATCAAGAAATCCATGGAGGATGAGTTCCAGAAGTACTACCCTGGGCAGGGTCATGCCTATAGTAAATATTCTGGAGGAAAAGGTAGAGTGTTTCCATGAGCTAAGGGAACAGAAGCAGAGATTTGTAATTTGAGGAATCCTTGCAGCAGCAGGTGTAAGTGAGATTAAAACCTCTGATACAATAGAATACATATATGCTTGCCATACTTTAGCCCTAATTTTCAAAGGACCATGGGCGCAAATACCGGCAGTTACGTGCATGGCCGGGCCCTGCGTGTGCCACATGCATTTTCTAAAGGGCCCGGCCATGCACATAACTGCCAATACGTACACGAGTGCCGGGCCCTAATTGGTAATCGTTCTTGTTTCATTGTTTGGCATCTGTGAAAAATTCACAACTCAGACAATTACTTTCTGACTATGACTTAGCAACTATTATTCAAATAATCCTGACTTGACTATTGTACGCTCCTTATATGTTGGACTCCCTTAAAAAAGGTGCAAAGCTTGTAATGTGGCTAGCATGCCACAGTCTGGATTCTTTTGAGCCGAAGACATTGGAACCACATTAGAACTGCCCTAAAAGAGCTCCACTGGCTCCCTGTCTTGGAATGAACTGTATTTTAAACACTTGTGTATTCACTTGAAACAAAATGGACATTTTAGCAAAATATGCTAATGTAAAAGATCATGTGCTAAAAACAAAATGAAATGAAAAAAGTAAAAGAATAAAAGGAATAAAAAATGAAAGTAGCGAAATGATATAAAAATAAAACATAATGTGAAAAAGCTTTACATATCCCTCCCTATTGCAGATATCATCAAGGCCTGTGGTCTTGCCAGTCTTTACATATTTGATGGCTTAAATGGAGCTTCACTGAGAACTTTGCATGCTGTATTTGTCTTCTGGATAATGGAAGATTTCTATTTCTAGTGCTCTCCATGCGAATCCCAGTTAGTTTAGCAATGAATTTCTAGAAACTTTATACTCCCAATAGAATAGAGTCCCCAAAAATAAAGGAAATGACAGCTTGGTAAATGCAGTTAGTGTTTTAATAGATTCTTTCAAGAACTCTGCTCTCTTCTTCAGACACATCCATCAGGCCAGCTTCTTGAAAGTTAGTAAAATAATATTTTAAGTGAGTCCAAAAGCTATGCATCATCTGTAACTCATTTTCAGTCTTTCCTTTCCATCTCTTTGCCTAAGCTAACACGTTTATCATATTGTTTTGCTCTCGCAATAGATTACGTCGTATGGGATAAAATTTATCAGTATGGCAACTTCTCAATTGGCAGTCTTTTTGCTTATCAACCTTTCAGATCTTACTTGAAGAATATGAATATTGTCAGCTTAAGTTCACTGTAAGGAAAACTGGACTCATTCTATGTGCTATGCCGCAATTCCAGTATAATCTGCTGCTCACTCTTTTCAAGCATTTGGGCTTCTTGCAAATCATTATAATTTTGGAATGGCTCATCTTTAAGTACACAGATAAGTTATACCAATTTTCAAAGCAAATTTACATGGACATGTATACTTTGAAACTTATCTCTCAAAAGCAACCTGCACACTGTTATACCTACTAATTTGTATGCATGGAAATTTTCAAAGAAATTTCCATGCATAATTTTGAAAATCCAAAGTATGCATGTAAATCTAAATTCCTCCCTAACTCCATCCCCTGGAACAACTTCCCTCAGTCCAAGTAAACTTACCTGCATACAGGACATATGCGTATACAGTAAATTCACCCACATATCAGATGGATAATTTTATAACAAGACATTTACACTATTTTACTCAGGGAAATAACTTTAAAAATTACCCTCATGAAGCACAAGAATTGGAAGGAGGACAGAGTGGATGAAAAAACAAACACTCAAGGATCTTGGTTGGAAACTAAACTTCCATGTGACCATGATCATTTATTCAACATGGTTTCAGTATTGTACATTATGCAATGTTAGCTTAAGGGAAAGCATATGTATCCACCTTTGTTTGAGAATGAGCAGAGCAAATGATGACGTTTACATACTGCATGCAACAAAGTCCGTTAACAGCGAGTAGACTGAGATGAATTATAATGCCATAGTATATATTCTAGGCTTATGTGTGGTCACCGATATATAGATACAGCATGTCTCTGCTTTGCATTTTCTAGCTTGTGTCCTACTTTTCATTGTCTGAGAAGCAGATGATGGTTGTGATCCATCTACTTCCGCTATCAACACTTTTAAGTCTCATATATCATTTTTAAGAGGAGCCTACAGTTTACTCAAACTTCCTAATAATACATATTTAATAAAATACAAAAACAACTTAACTACTATGCCAGAAAATTTAAATCATGTTCCATCTTTTAATATGTAACAATCATATCTGTTTATAGAAAATAGGCAGAAAGTCAATAAGAATATAAGATTTGCCATACTGGGTCAAACCAAAGTCCATCAAGCCCAGTGTCCTGTTTCTAGCAGTGGCCAATCTAGGTCACAAGTATCTGGCAGGATCCCAAGGGATAGATAAATTCCATGCTGCTTATCCTAGGGATAAGCAGTGGATTTCTGCAACTCACATTAATAATGGTTTATGGACTTTTCCTCCAGGAACTTGTCCAAACCTTATGCAGGTACACTAACAGCTTTCACAACATCTTTTGGCAATATTTATGCACTGAGTAAAAAAATATTTCCCTCTTATTAGTTTTAAATGTACAATTTAGTAACTTCATTGTGCATCTCCTAGTCTTTGTACTTCTTGAAAGAGTAATCAACTGATTCACATTTACTCATTCCACTCAACTCATTATTTTATAGATCACTATCATATCTCCCTACAGCTGTCTCGTTTCCACGCTGAAGATTCCTAACCTCTTTAGCTTTTCCTCATAGATTATTTATTTATTTTCTTTTTTATACCGAAGTATAGCAGAATGCCTTCACTCCGGTTTACAGAGACAAACAATATTATACATAAAACGTATTCATAACACATATAAATGTGGATAACAATTAACATTTCGGCAAAAGCAGAGAACGACATACGAATCAGACTTGCTGAGATTTAACAAGAGATGTTAGTTAATTAGGGAAATAATTTAGGAATAACATTGCAGGGTGTGTTAGAGCAATTTATTCAAAGGTGAGCAGGTTAGGAGTAAAAGGAAAAGGAAAGGTTCAAGGGAAATAGAGGAGTAAAAAAATAAATATTAATATAAGATTAGATGAATCATTCCATCCCTTTTATCATTTTGGTCGCCCTTCTCTGTACCTTTTCTAACTGTGCTATATCTTTTTTGAGATGTGGTGACCAGAACTGCTCACAGTACTCAAGTTGAGGTTATAACATGGAGCGCTACAGAGGCATTATGATATTCTCTAGTTTGATTACCATTCCCTTCCTAATAATTCCTTGTATTATATTTGCTTTCTTGGCTGCTGCTGAACACTGAGCAGAAGATTTCATATTATGAACAATGACGCTTACATCCTTTTCCTGAATAGTGACTCCTAATGTTGAACCTTGTATTGCTTACCTATAGTAAGGGTTACACTTCCTTAGCTGCATCACTTTGCATTTGACCACATTAAATTTAATTTACCAGTTGCATGCCCAATCTCCCAGTTTTGCAAGATCCTCTTGCAATTTCTCACAATCGTTTTATGATTTAACAATTTGAATAATTGTTTATCTGCAAATTTAATCACCTCACTCTTTGTTCCCATTTCCAGGTCCTTTATAAATATGTTAAAAAATAGTGGTCCCAGAACACATCCCTGGAGCACTCCACTATTCATCTTTCTCCTTGAGAAAATCTACCATTTAGCCCTACTCTCAGTTTTCTATCTTTTAACCAGTTCCCATTCTCAATTCAGAATAGACACTACTGCCTATCCCATGACTTTTCAATTTTCTAAGAAGTCTCTCATAAGGGACTTTGTCAAATGCTTTTTCAAATTCCAGACACACTATATCAACTGGCTCACTTTTATCCACGTCTATTTATACCATCAAAAAAAGGAGAAGATTGGTGGGGCAAGACTTCCCTTGACTAAATCCATATTGGCTTTGTTCCATTAAACCATGCCTATCTATATTTCAGATATTCAGAGGGATAGCCGTTTTGGGCCAGGATTCATCATTCCGTGCAGAATGATGAACCCTCTGCTACAGGGGGGCGGGGGGTGAAGCAGGGGGCGGTGCGGCCAGATGTAGGCTATCGCGGGCATAGCGCCACTGTAAAAGGTGGTGCTATTCCCTGTGCTACTGTCGGCGATAATGTTGAAAACCGCCGGCAGCGGTGCCTCTATCGATTATCATAATTCACTCCCTACCTCCGCCCCTCCTCCTCCTAAATTAAATCTTACCACCACGATAAGGCCTTAACGCACGCAATAAAGGCCTATTGCAGCTTGGAAAATAACCCCCTTAGTCTGGTGTAGCAAAAATGACATGAGGCGGGTGGCACCTTATTGACTAACCAATCTATTGAGGCTCGCGCACATGGACGCAGCAATATTATAACATACGTGCACATATGCGCATATTTTCAAAATGAACTGTATGTGTATTCATGTGTGCTCAATATTATATGGATGTGTGCATGTGCGTGCAAATGCCACGACTACTGTGTAAGTGGGGGGAATTTTAAAGAGGTGCACATCGAGCTACTTACCTTTTTCCCAATTCTTTCCCAGTTTGCCCAGTGTAGGGATAAGACTTCCTAATCCCACTAGTTTTAAAGGCTTCCTTCTCCCCTGATAGAACCGACCCTTAAAGCGCTGCTGGCTAGCCCTGATTTTTTATCATTTGACTTACATGACAGCAATAGCAGAAGTAAAGTTATGCAGTGGGGACCTCCGGCACGTGTTTATGTATGTAAGTATTTTCACACTCATCTCTTGGTCTTCCCCGGCACACGCATGGCCATGCCACACCCAGACCATGCCCACGCCCTACCCCTTATTTGCACTTTTGGATTTGTATGTGAACCGGCAGGTATGCGCTTACATGGGCAAATCTTAAAATTCGTGTGGCGTGCATCAGCCTGAGATATGCGCATATCTCCCAGCTTTGTTGTGCATAGTGCTTTTAAAATCCACGAGTATGATTTGTTTCTTTTCCTCTGAATTGTGAATATCATTTCTAGCATGGGTATCTCTCTAACATCTTCCTCAGTGAAGACCGAAGCTAAGAATTCATTTAGTCTCTCAGCTATGGCCTTGTCATCATTAAGGGCCCTTTTACCCCTTGATTAATCTACTGGTCTACCTGACTAATCACAGGTTTTTCATGTCTAATGTACCTGAAAAACATTTTGAGTTTTTACTTCCTTGTCAAGCCTCTTTTCAAATTCTCTCTTTGTCTTCCTTATCAATGCTTTGCATCTAACTTGCCAGTGCTTGTGCTTATGCTGTTTCCTGTTTTCTTCCCTTTTCCATTTCTTGAAAGATTATTTTTTAACTGTTATAGCTTCCCGCACCTCACCTTTTAACCATGATGGTAATTTAGTCTTCCTTCCACCTTTTCTAAAGTGTAGAATGCATCTGGTCTGGGCTTCCAAGATGGAAACAATGTCTATGACTGATGTAAATTCAACCTTTGCAGCTACTCCTTTCAGATTTTTCCTAACTATTTTCCTCATTTATCATAGTCAGTAGTCACCCTTTTGAAAGTTAAATGCTGTCACAGTAGATTTCTTTAGTATCTTCCCTCCAGTTATTGTCAAATTAGACCATGTTGTAATCACTATTGCCATGGCCTTCAATACAGTTACCTCTTGCACCAAATCCTGTGATCCACTAAGGACTATGTCTAAAATAGTTTCCTTTCTTGTTGGTTTTTGTATCAGCTGCTCCATGAAGCAGTCATTTATTTCATCTAGTAACTTTACCTCTCTGGCATGTCCTGATGTCCTGACATTCACCCAGTCAATACTAGGATAATTGAAATTTCCCATTATTACTGTGCTGCTGATTTTGTTAGGTTCCCTAATTTTTTTAGCATTTCATTTTGTGTTCATTCTGGCCAGATGTCTGTTCATTAAGTTGTAGACTTCTATCTTGGCCCCCCTCAGTTGTCTCTTCTCCAAACTGAACAGCCCTAACTTCTTTAGCCTTTCCTCATAGGGAAGCTGTTTCATGCCCCTTATCATTTTGGTCTCCATTCTCTGTACTTTCTCTAGTGCAGCTATATCCTTTTTGAGATGTGGTGACCAGAATTGCACACAGTATTCAAGGTGCAGTCTCACCATGGAGCGATACAGAGACACTATGACATCCTCCGTTTTATTTGCCATTCCCTTCCTAATAAATACCTAATTTTCTTTTTCTTTTTTGATCGCCACAGCACACTGAACCAACAATTTTGTGTCATCCTCAGATTTGATCACCTCACTGATTGTACCCCTTTCCAGATCATTTATAAATATATTAAAAAGTATCAGTCCAAGTACAGATCCCTGAGGCACTCCACGGTTTACCTTTTTTCACTGTGAATACTGACCATTTAAAACATGAGCTATACATGTGCAAAATCATAAAATTTGTGTCAAGCTGCCTCACCAAATACCTCAACAAACAATAATGTCTTCAAAGCCTTTCTGAACACCTTTAAATCCTATTCCACTGAAGCACAACTGACAACTTATTCTGTTCAGCAACTGCTGAGGAAAACGCTCTTGCTCTCATTTGGGCCCCACTAAATTTTTAACCGAGGGAATGGCCAACAAATTAGTACTTTTTGACCTCAGAGCTCTCGAAGGGGTATATAGGTTAATATACTCCCTTAATGCACAAGGAGAGGGAGTTTTCGCCTGCCTAAAAACAATAGTTGCCAATCTAAAACACACTCTCCTTTTAGCTGGGAGCCAATGCAGGTTCTTCAATACATGTTCTCTCCTAGATAACTCTGTCAATACTTGGGCTGCTGCATTTTATGACAACTGCAGGACATGCATCAACTTTTCTGAAAGCCCAACACACAGTACACCACAATAGTTAAGATGACTTAAAACCAAGGCTTGAAACACCATATGGAAAAAAGCCAAAGGTAGAAAATTTTTCAATGGACGCACCATTTTAAGTTTATAAAAAGCTGTTTTCATAATGGGGTAGATTTTTAAAGAAGCGCGTGCGGGGTAAATTTGTGCATGCTACTCGGCGCACACAAATGTACACCCGATTTTATAAAACTTGAGTCCTCATAGACAACTGAGAGTCCAAAAACACTCCCAAACCTTTTACCTCAGTGTGGACTGAAATAGCTAGGTCTTTAGAAAGCCACATTTTTCCCTGGTTCTCCATTTCAAAATCATTAACTACCCACAAAATTTTAGTTTTTGCATGTTTAAAAATAAGCAATGTTCTGTTAACTATGGGGTAGATTTTAAAAGGTGCGCGCGGGAGTAGATTTGTTTGCGCAACCCGGCGTGAACAAATCTACACCCGACTTTATAACATGCGCGCGCTGCCGCACGCATGTTATAAAATACAGGGTCGGCGCACGCAAGGCTGAGCAAAATCGGCAGCCTGCGTTCGCCGAGCCGCCCAGCCATCCTCCGTTCCCTCCAAGGCCGGTCCGAAATCAGAATGGCCTCGGAGGCAACTTTCCTTCCGGCTCCCCCACCTTCCCCCACCTTTCCCTCCCTTCCCCTATTTAACTCTCAGCCCTAACTAATTCCCCCCCAACCTTTATTTTACAAGTTACGCCTGCCTGAAGCAGGCGTAACTTGTGCGCGGCGGTCAGCGGTCAGCGGTCGGCTGCCGGCGCACCATGTTCCATCTGGGGGCTGGTCCAGAGGATGCGGTCATGCCCCCGGAATGCCCCTGGGCTGGAACCACGTCCGCGGCCCTGTCCCCAGAACACCCCCGATGACGCACCAGCTGTGACACGCCCCCGAACGCCCAGACATGCCCCTCCAGGAAAGCTCCGGGGCTTACGTGTGCCACCAAGCCTATGCAAGATAGTCTCGGCGCGCGCAGGGGGTGGAAGGGGCAGCTTTTCGGGGGTTATGCGCGTATCTTATGCGTGTAACCCTTTGAAAATCTACCCCTATTCTTGCAATCGAGCCTCTGGAACATCACCACTTACACCACATGGCAAAAAAATTGGATGTCGTCTGCATATATAAAATATTTGACATTCAATGAAAAAAGAAGAGCTCTATTGGAGCTCAATAAATATTAATAAGCAATGTGCTGGATTTTAAAACCTGCACGCGCTGGGTACATTTGCGCGCGCTACCCGGCGCGCGCAAATGTACACCCGATTTTATAACATGTGCACGCAGCCGCGCGCATGATATAAAATCCGGAATCGGCGCGCACAAGGGGGTGCACACTAGTGCACCTTGCGCGTGCCGATCCCTAGGGGAGCCCCGATGGCTTTCCCCATTTCCTCCAAGGCCGCTCCGAAATCGGAGCGGCCTCGGAGGGAACTTTTCTTCCGACCCCCCCACCTTCCCCTCCCTTCCCCTATCTAACCTTCCCCCCAGCCCTACATAAATCCCCCCTACCTTTATTTTGTTATTTACGCCTGCCTCTGGCAGGCTTAACTTGCGCGCATTGCCGGCACGCAATCCCCCGGCATGGCCGCTGTGCTGAAGGCCTCGATCCCGCCCCCACCCCGCCCCTTTATCAAAGCCACGGGACATACGCGCATCCCGGGGCTTGTGCGAGTCGCCGGGCGTATGCAAAATAGGCAAGGCACGCGCGTAACCCTTTTAAAATCCACCCCAATGACGATAGTGCTGATCCTTGGGGCATACCCCATCAAATCTTATGCCATGCAGAGTATGTTCGACTCATCTGAACTCTTTTCTTTCTATTAGTCAGATACAAACAAAACCACTTCAACACTGTACCACCTAGGCCATGAGCACACAGGCTTTCTAATAAAATCTCTTGGTGGATGATATCAAAGGCTGCTGATAAGTCTAATTGGATCTGGATACCCAAGGTGTCCTGATCCAAACATCCTTGTAATTTCATAGTCCCATGAATGATTTTTCCCTGCCCAAATCTGCCCTTTCACTTTGGGCTCGCTATTTCAGGGAACCCACAAAACTACTGATATATTGCATGCAGTCATGTTTTGTTAATTGTACACAAAAGTGGTAGCCTTCCAAATTTAGCTTTACTTACAGAATCAAGCCATACATGGGACTAGTGACTTAACAGAAACATATCTCTGGAGTATATTTAATTTAGTGTATTTTATGGGATTAAATTAATTGAGCCAAAATGTATTTAATGCTGTCTATTAGAAATGTGCATTCTGCCCTAGAATTCTCCAACCCAATCTCTGGAGGCTCCATTTAAATGAATTGAATGTCTGGAGAATTTCTGTTGCTAGCCATATTTTTTAGATGGGCAATACTATATTTGACCTCCAGAGCATTACAAATGGCAATGAGAAGATATCATTTAATATTGATTTGCGAACATGTCTAATATTAGTATGTGTCGACAAATTCAAGAACTGTGTGCCAATTATGTGCATACAATTGTAAAACTGATTCAATGAGAACCACTAGTCTATGAAGATAATAGGTAAATAATACTTTATTTTATATATTGATATTGATGGAAAAGACTAAATTGACCAATCTGGTTATTGGGAGTTAGCAATCTGTTCTGTTAGGAGTTAGCAGTCTGCTAGGGAGTTAGCAATCTGTTGTTATTTAGGAGAGTTGTGGGTGGATCCTTGGACCAGAGGCAGATGACCACGCCCCCCGGGGGGAAGATCCCGAGAGGGAACACTGGTCAGGCTCAGAGTATGGAGACAGACACACACTAGTTCTTTTATTAGACAGTATACTAAATCACCAGAGGAGGCAGTAGTGAGCTGGAGTGCCCGGCTGGACTGTAGTCCCTCAGATACTGCAACAGTGATCCCTGGAGGCTGAGCTGTAGCAAAACTGAAATAAGGTGAGTAGGCTGGGTATGCAGAGTTCATGTACCGAACCTAATGGTAACACTCACACAATGTCTCATAGAAGCCCAGGAGCTGGAATGTATAGGCCCTCGAGTAGCGAGTATCTGGTTCCAGGGAAAGCTCTGAGAGAGCGATGGTAACTCACTGATATAGTTGGCAGTGATGACGTCCAGGCAGAAGAGAATACGGAGCAAGTCTGGGAACGAGGGCCCTCGAGGAGCGAGTACCAGTTCCAGACTGTCACCTGAAAAACAAAGGAGAGAGTGAGGCCCCGAGGAGCGGGTACCCCTGGTAAGTCCAAGGAGGCAGAGTAGCTTAGGTAGAGTAACCCGAACCCTTGCTAACTCAATCTGTTAGCAAATTCTAAGACCTTATATATCCGTAGCGGGTGACATCATCTCAGGGGGACACCCCTGAGGTTCGTGCCATCGCCGGTAGTTCAGTCAGGGCTGCGCCGCGCGCGCGCCCCTAGGCCTCCAGGAAACATGGCGGGTTGCAGCATCTAGCCGGTCCAGGGACACGGGAGGACTTTGGCAGAAGGACGCCACGGCAGCCAACCTTCCTGAGGACGAAGAGGGAGTCGCCAAAGAGGTAAGGAGGGCGGAGAGAGGGCGTTGGGAACCAACGGACGCAACACTGGTTTGGCTGATTTGGCCATTTCCATTGAACAAATTCAAGATGCACAGTCAATTTGAGGAACTCATCTGCATTTAGCCTATTTTTTCTGAATGATAAGAATCTGACTTCGACTGTGCTTTCTTAAACCAAGAAGAATGTCTAATGAATGGTGCTACTATGGTTTGCAGACATCTTAAGAGATTCAGTTTAATTGGAAAATTCTATATTAACTCAATATTTTATAATAAAAAATAGCCATTGGAAAATAAGGCCTAGATTTATATTCTATAGAATCAGTAAAAATGATTCATTGCTCGCCTGGGAGTGCAGTTGGCATCAATAATTGGGAACCAATTTAGCAGATGTGGATTATTGCAATCACTTTGTGGCTTGGTGACCTGTCATCCTTGGTTGAAAAAGAGAGATGATGAAAAGCTCTTGGCTGTTGAAGTGACTGTAATGGAGTGGAACACAGTCATAGAAAAGGAAGCACCTGAGAAAAAGTTCATAATTCCAGAGGGGGCTCAACAACGGAATTCAACTTAATCAGTGACTAACAGATGTGAATTCATCAAAAAAACAAACTTACAGTTTAGCCACATGATGAGCAAATAAGCCACATTCCATCCAAACTCAGGAAACCCTAAAACATAACTCCACTCAGGCTGTCAAAGTTTCATATTGTGAGAGTTCACAAAATGTCCAATTTTTAGCTAACTTTCTAGGATCTCCTCTCTCATAATATGTTTCTTTAAGAAGCTGTTAAGCTATATAAAAAGGAGAGGAAGGAGAAAGCAAGCTAGGAGGAAGAAAATTGCTGCATGGAGGTACTTATATTTTGAACTAGGAAAGAATTGTATTGAGTTTCTGGTGTTTCAGTTTAAATTCATGATGTTATTGGTGTTTCATTGATCTAGTTTCCTTAGAAAAGATAAAAGTGAACATTAGGAATTTTTCTCAAATTTAACAATGAGGAATCAAGAGTCAATCTTATTGGGTGACTTCAATTTCCATGTTGATAACACTACTAATATATTTGAAGAATGTTAGCACCAAGTATCAAAATCTCTGAGATCTGACAGTGTTTCAGCACTTACTAAGTCACTCTCTAGTTTTTTTTCGATATAACCCTGGACCAGGTGGCCCCACTGAAACCAGTACAATAGAGATCAAAACATTTAGCCCCTTCGTTTTCTGACGATGTTTACTTACTAAAAAAAAAAAAAAAAAGCTCCGAAATCTTGAGCATAAATAGAGAAAAGCTAAAAATGCTGAAATCAGAGATGCCTCCTGCTATAGGTTGAGAAAATATCAAAATGCCTTTGACTTGACCAAGAAGGAGTTCTTGAACTATCCACATGAGTTATTTACTATAGCCAATGAATTACTACAAGAGCCTAAGAACAAACTAACTCCCCTATCACTCAATTGTGAAGTATTTGCAGATTTTTTGCAGCAAAGAACTAAATACTGCTAATCAAGATATCACAGAGGTTAGTGACAAATCCCCTGGGGAGTCTTTTTCAAATGGTATATCAAAACAGATAAACTAGTACCTCTCAATTATGTCTGCTGGATCCATTCCTTGTAACATATACATTTGTGAAATCCTCCTTCATTGGAACTCTTACTGAATTAGTAAATCACTGGAATGATTTACCCTCCCTTTTTAAAAGAGCTGTTGTAAGTTTTGATGATGTTAATGACCCAAGTAACATAAGAACATAAGAACATAAGAAATTGCCATGCTGGGTCAGACCAAGGGTCCATCAAGCCCAGCATCCTGTTTCCAACAGAGGCCAAACCAGGCCACAAGAACCTGGCAAGTACCCAAACACCAAAATCATCCCATGCTACTGATGCAATTAATAGCAGTGTGCACTATTACGAATGGAAAAATTCCAAAAAGAGTGCAACAAAAAAAAACTTGCAAGCTCCCACTGGCTAAACAAAGGAAAAAGCAAGCATCTAGAAGCACTACAGAGACACAACTCAAAGACAAGCAGAGAAGCAACCCCAAACCAGGCAGGACCAGCATGTGTACAGTGCTGTGAAGAAAGCAGGTGGATTTAGACAACCAACGAAACCAACAGAAGCTGCTGCTTTAAAATCCATACCTAATAGGCATTTTTGGTAAGCAAACAAAATTTCATGCTCGCAAAAGGGCACATGGCTAAAGGAACAGCGAAGCTTGCACGTTCCACGCTAGCCCCACCACAAGAATCCTGCACTGCACTGTTTGGTCAGCTGTTGTAGCAATAGGGATTAGAGACATGCACAAGGGAAGGGCTGCTGCTGTAAAGGCAGAGGCCTGCCGCTACATCACTAAGAGCTGCTTACTTGCGCATCAGGTCTTGGATCCCCTGCTTGACTTTGGTGAAAGTGACCGTTTCGGAGCGGTTGAAGAGCATCCCCACGATGGTATCCATGCTGCGAAACATCTCCACCAGGACTCTGTACTTGTATGGCAGAGTGAGCCCTGGGGCAGTGTCCTGGGCGAGGGTGTGGTATCGCTGGTATGCAGGGGCTCTCCCCCTAATGGCACAGAAGGAAGAGACTTTACACCAGCTAATTTCTTTGAACTAGCAAAATTCAGAATGCAAAACCACGAGCAATCTAATCATCCAAGAAGTAACACATTAAATGACAACCAATTGCTCCATCCATTCTGCCCGGACAAGATTCCTCCACTGGTTCTCTACCACTTTGAATAATAAGCCTATAAACACCAGTTATCGCCAGTGCTATACTTCAACTCTATATCTGTGTCTGTGGAGTCCCCTATTAGAATTTGTTTTTGTCTTGGGTGCCTATTTTCCCCAAATGGGTTTTAGAACCAGTTCTGTGTACTCCCGGTATTGGTCACAACATAAGGGTTCTTCTTCCTATACATTCTACAAAGTGCTATCCAATTCATATTGGTAGAGACCAATGTCCACATCAGGGAGCTAAAATCTCCTTAAACAATTTTTTTTTTTTTTTAAACTCCAGTTTGCAGGTTTGTACCTCTACCAAATGCTAGAGACAGAAATATGGAGGTTCACTCTCTGTTATATAGCAGTGCCTCAAAGTTTTGTTCTCTGCCTCCTCCTCCTCCTGGTAGGGATGCATAAACCCACTTCTCCGGACTGATCTGGGATACGAACAGGAATGTCCTCTAGTACACCAGCAAACTACTGGCCTATTTCAAAGATTCCATTTCTGATCGAGTATGTTATATTTCAACAACTTCAGCATTTTCTTGATAAGCATGATATGTGTTACACTAATTCCAATCAGGTTTTCACACAGCCATAGTAATGAATCCTTGATAGTTTCTTTTTTAGCTCATGAATGGTACACCTGGATAACGAGAATGTTGTATTAGCAGTCCTTTTAGCTATTTCTTCAGCATGCAATCCAATAAATCATATGCTGATTCTAACGTGACTGCAGTCATTAGGAATACATTCCCAAATTATTTAGTGGTTTAAGCCTTTTCTATCAGCCGGGTAGAGCAAATACAGATTTGGTCACAACTGGCTTCGCAAAAAATTCTTATTTCTGGAGTTCCCAAGGATCATTTCTCCCAGTTGTGTTATTAAATTTTTTTTTTGCTTCCAGTTAGTCATCTGCCAACATCTTTATAAGTAGGAGTTTTGAATTTATGCCAATGATATTCAATTGTATTTTTTTCCTTTCTGTGCAAATGATTCCATGGTACCTTCTAAGGTAGCTGTTTGTTATATTCAAGACTGGTTCAAAAGAAATTGCTTGAGACTGAATCCTGCCAGGAGTGAGGCAATATTTGTCATCTTCCAAATAATCTATTAGGCTATCAGATGGAACTAGGAGAGAGAGAGAGAGACCTTTTGCATAAGGAGGTGTGAAACTTTGGTGTTATGATTGATCAAAATCTTACTATGAAAACCCAAGCTCGAGCAATTATCCATGCTGCTTTTTTCAAATTGAAAACTGTAGCAAGATTAAGGCCACTGTTACCTTCCCGTCTCACCATTGTTCAAGTTTTTGTCTTACCCAGCATAGATTTTTGTAATGCCATTTATTGTGATACCTTTGTAGTACTTGTAGTTTCCACAAGTGCTATATATCATTCAGAATGTGTCAGCCAGGGACCAAGATGGCCGACATATAAGACGTGAGAAAGGACCTCTCTTAACCTTAGCTTGAGAATTCTTTTATTTCCTTGCTATTACCTCTGAAATTTGATTTCCTGAAAAATATTTTCAATTATGTCACATATGAAATGCAAAGTTCATCTTAAGGACAATGTTTCTACAAAAGAAGAAGGAATTCAACAGCCTAAGATAGAGAGATTCTTTGAACTCACCCCAAAAATGCCGGAGGAAAGGGCCGCTGAGAGAGAGATCCAGGAGCTCGGTTCACTCTCCATGGCTGACGAGATCTCGCTCAGTCCGGGGGCACCTGAGACGCTGACACCGCCAAGAGTTTAGCCAGGGGAGGAGCAGTTGGAAACATTGAGAGCTCTCCCGCTGAGGAGGAGAGAACTGCCACCCAAGGGATTTGATGAGGAAGATGGTGAATCGGCACCCGGAGTAGTTTGAGGAGCGATGGGAGGAAGGGATCCCTCAACACCGAAACCCCAAATGGCTTTACCGGCACAGAACAATGAAGAAAATGAAGCACTTCAAGAATTGGTAATTTTACAACCAAAAATTATATTTTCTTTGCAAAAACCACCAGTTGTAACCTTAGACTCATTATGGAAAGTGATGGCTTCCATTGAATCGGCTGTCACAACATTAACACTGGCATTCTTGGAACTTAATAAAAGAGGATTAAATGCTGAAAAAGTAACAAATTTATACCAAGAGAAAATGGGGAAATTAAAAGAAAAGGTTACAACAATTGAGAAGATACAGAGTAACTTAATTAAATCAGAGGTAAAAGCAGAAAGGAAATTTGAAAATATAGAGAACTCTTTACGCTATTTAAATTTGTGGATAGTAAATTTCCCAATGGTGAAAAGAATGTCTCCTGTGGATAAGTTTAAATATTACCTGATGGAATGTTTGAAGATTCCCAAAGAAATAACTCTGGTTATTACTAAAGCATTTTTTTGTCTCAAAGAAACCAATACCATCTATGAGTGCAGAGGTAATTCAGGAACAATCGTCATTGAATGTCTCTGAGTTGATCGAGCTCTCAATACATACTGAAATTAAAACTAGAGGGACACTACTGGCTACTTTTGCCTTTGAACAGGATAGAAATCTTGTTCTAAACTTTTTCTTTAGGAATAGAATTGCTCAGACTCATGGGTAAAGTGTTTGTATATATCCAGACTTAGTCCGATCTACTCAAGAACGAAGGAAAATCTTTTTGCTTATGAGGGCTGAGGAGAATAGTTGAGGAGCCATTATGGTGTTGAGATATCCTTGTAAATGCCTTTTAAGGTATCAAGATTAAATATATTTTCCTTGAACTCGATCAACTAAGGGAATTTCTGGACGGGAAGGGATGAAATGCTACATTGATTAGTAGGGGGAGAAGTCTTATGTGACGGTTTATTCCTTTATAATTTGGATAATGTTTCTGGGGATGTGAATCGTTTTAGGACGATTAAAATTATCGTCCGATAATTTTAATATCGTCTTAAACCGTTATGGAACACAATACAATAGAGATTCTAACGATTTATCGTTATAAATCGTTAGAATCGTGAGCCGGCACACTAAAACCCCCTAAAACCCACCCACGACCCTTTAAATTAAATCCCCCACCCTCCCGAACCCCCCCCCCCCAATGACTTAAATAACCTGCGGGTCCAGCGGCGGTCCGGAACGGCAGCGGTCCGGAACGGGCTCCTGCTACTAAATCTTGATGTCTTCAGCCGGCGCCATTTTCCAAAATGGCGCCGAAAAATGGCGGCGGCCATAGACGAACACGATTGGACGGCAGGAGGTCCTTCCGGACCCCCGCTGGACTTTTGGCAAGTCTTGTGGGGGTCAGGAGGCCCCCCCCCAAGCTGGCCAAAAGTTCCTGGAGGTCCAGCGGGGGTCAGGGAGCGATTTCCCGCCGCGAATCGTTTTCGTACGGAAAATGGTGCCGGCAGGAGATCGACTGCAGGAGGTCGTTCAGCGAGGGTTCCGGCGCCTCGCTGAACGACCTCCTGCAGTCGATCTCCTGCCGGCGCCATTTTCCGTACGAAAACGATTCGCGGCGGGAAATCGCTCCCTGACCCCCGCTGGACCTCCAGGAACTTTTGGCCAGCTTGGGGGGGGCCTCCTGACCCCCACAAGACTTGCCAAAAGTCCAGCGTGGGTCCGGAAGGACCTCCTGCCGTCCAATCGTGTTCGTCTATGGCCGCCGCCATTTTTCGGCGCCATTTTGGAAAATGGCGCCGGCTGAAGACAACAAGATTTAGTAGCAGGAGCCCGTTCCGGACCGCTGCCGTTCCGGACCGCCGCTGGACCCGCAGGTTATTTAAGTCATTGGGGGGGGGGGGTTCGGGAGGGTGGGGGATTTAATTTAAAGGGTCGGGGGTGGGTTTTAGGGGGTTTTAATGTGCCGGTTTTGCGATTTTACGTTTTTTTGATTTTTCACGATTTTTCACGATATTTTACCCCCCCAAACGGCAACAATACGATTCCCTCCCCCTCCCAGCCGAAATCGATCGTTAAGACGATCGAGGACACGATTCACATCCCTAAATGTTTCTATTGAGCTCTATAATGCCTGAATGTACATCTTGGTTCCCAAATTTCCTGAAAGCTTTAGAGACCTGTGAAAATAATTATGTACATATTTCCTGAATGTAATGTAGGATCTCTTTGATTATATGATATAATATATCTGAAATTGCATAAATTAAAAAAAAAAAAAAAAAAGAATGTGTCAGCCAGGCTAATTTCACAAGGCCCTTTTAAAGCATATATTACTGCAGTGCCCAACTACAACCTCCATTTGTTCTCAGTAGTTTAATGAGCAAAATGCAAATCGTTGACACTGTTTTTTTGGGCATTATATAACCAAGGCCTTGCATATATGAGAAACCTCAATCCAGATATATGTCCTTCCAGAATCCTCTGCTCTGAGAATGTAATGAAACTACCAATTTCCATCAATCAGCCATGCTCATTTAAGTACTGTTAGGGCCTGAGTCTTCAGCATTGCTGGCCCCACTCTGTGGAACCCAGCCCTGGTAGATTTTCATTTAGAGGAAGCTACTTAACATTTAGGAAGCAAGTTAGTTCTTGGAGGAGAAGTCCATTACCTGCTAATAATTAAGTTGACTTAGAAAATAGCCACTGCTATTACTAGCAATGGTAACATGGAATAGACTTAGGGCCTCATTTTCTAAAGTATCGCAGGCCTGCGATACTTTAGGGAATGAGGGGCGGGGGCCGAAAGGGGGTGCGGGCCTGCACTAGCTGGCAGCGATCGCACCGTCGCGGTGATTTCGCTGCCGGTTTCGCACCCAATAGCACCACCATAGAAGGTGAAGCTATTGGGTACGAACTCGGATGCGAAAAGGGCCTTACCATTTGGTCGTCCAAGGCGTCTTCGCGGAGTCGGCCCCGGTGACGCCTCAACTCCTCCTCTTCCGGGGCAGATTCTGCCCCCATTTTGGTATCGCACGCGATAAGGGACTTTTCGCGTGCAAAATGTCCCTTATCGCGTGCGATCTGGATGGAAAAGGAGGCCCTTAGTGTTTGGGTACTTGCCAGGTTCTTATGGCCTGGATTGGCCACTGTTGGAAACAGGATCCTTGGTCTGACCCAGTATGGCATGTTCTATAAAATCTATAAATCTATAGTTTATTTTTTCCATCAAGCATTTGAGACTCGTTATAAGAAGAATCCTTGTCCTAGTTTTTACATTACTGCTCAGTGATGCTTGATAGTGTTATTTTATATATTTATGACTGTGAATAATGTCTTAATTTTTTGAATTATGCTTGTGAATTACAAATAATTCAGAACTCAGTGGCTCATCTTCTGACTCGTGCAAGGTTGCATGATCATATTACTCCAGTGCTTGCATCCTTGCATTGATTTCAATCATACATAAAGTATTCCACAATGACTCAGTCCCTTGGTTTAAGGCTATACTACGTATTTAAGAACATAACAAATTGCCATACTGGGTCAGACCAAGGATCCATCAAGCCCAGTAGGGATGTGAATCATTTTTTGACAATTTAAAATATCGTCCGATATATTTTAAATCGTCAAAAAATCGTTAGGGCCACGATACAATACCAATTCCCCCGATTTATCGTTAAAAAATTGTAAATCGGGGGAAGGGGGAGGGCAGGAAAACCGGCACACTAAAACCCCCTAAAACCCACCCCCGACCCTTTAAATTAAATCCCCCACCCTCCCGAACCCCCCCCAATGCTTTAAATTACCTGGGGATCCGGCGGTGGTCCAGAACGGCGGCGGTCCAGAACGGCCCCCTCAATAGAATCGTGTTGTCTTCAGCCGGCGCCATTTTTCAAAATGGCCGCTGCAAAATGGCGGCGGCCATAGACAAAAACGATTCGACGGAGGAGGTCGTTCCGGACCCCGGCTGGACTTTTGGCAAGTCTTGTGGGGGTCAGGAGGCCCCCCCAAGCTGGCCAAAAGTTTCCTGGGAGTCCAGCGGGGTTCCGGGAGCGATTTCTTGCCGCGAATCGTTTTCGTATGGAAAATGGCGCCGGCAGGAGATCGAGTGCAGGAGGTCGTTCAGCGGCGGTCCGGAACCCCCGCTGAACAACCTCCTGCAGTCGATCTCCTGCCGGCGCCATTTTCCGTACGAAAACGATTCGTGGCAAGAAATCGCTCCCGGAACCCCGCTGGACTCCCAGGAAACTTTTGGCCAGCTTGGGGGGGCCTCCTGACCCCCACAAGACTTGCCAAAAGTCCAGCGGGGGTCCGGAACGACCTCCTCCGTCGAATCGTTTTTGTCTATGGCCGCCGCCATTTTGCGGCGGCCATTTTGAAAAATGGCGCCGGCTGAAGACAACACAATTCTATTGAGGGGACCGTTCCGGACCGCCGCCGTTCTGGACCACCGCCGGATCCCCAGGTAATTTAAAGCATTTGGGGGGGGGGGGGTTCGGGAGGGTGGGGGATTTAATTTAAAGGGTCGGGGTGGGTTTTAGGGGGGTTTAGTGTGCCGGCTCACGATTTTAACGATTTTTCACGATAGTTTACACACCCAAACGGCAACAATACGATTCCCTCCCCCTCCCAGCCGAAATCGATCGTTAAGACGATCGAGGACACGATTCACATCTCTAAAGCCCAGTATCCTGTTTTCAACAGTGGCCAATCCAGGCTACAAGTACTTGGCAAGTACCCAAACACTAAGTAAATCCCATGCTACTTATAGCAGTAGCTATTCTCTAAGACAACTTGATTATTTATTTAGATTTATATTCTACTTTTCACACTTTTTTCAGCACTTCAAAGTGGATTACATTCAAGTATAGTAGATATTTCCCTATCTCCAGAGGGCTTACAATCTAAGGTTATACCTGAGGCAATGAAGGGTAAAGTGACTTGCCCAAGGTCACAAGGAGCAACAGCAGGACTCAAACCCTGGTCTCCTGGTTTATAGCCCACTTTTCTAACCATTAGGCTATATTCTCCAAGAGCTTACCTAAACCTTTTATAAACCCAGATATACTAACTGCACCAACCACATTCTCTGGCAATAAATTCCAGAGCTTAATTGTGCGTTCAGTGAAAAATAATTTTCTCCGATTACTTTTAAATGTGCCACTTGCTAACTTCATGGAGTGCCCCCTAGTCCTTCCATTATCCAAAAGAGTAAATAACCGATTCACATTTACCCATTATAGACCTCTCATGATTTTAAAGATCTCTATCATATCCCCCCTTAGACATCTCATCTCCAAGCTTATCAGCCCTAACCTCTTTAGACTTTCCTCATAGGGGAGACATTCCATCCCCTTTACCATTTTGGTTGCACTTCTCTGTACCTTCTCTATCGCAACTATATCTTTTTCAGATGTGGCGACCAGAATTGTACACAGTATTCAAGGTATGGTCTCACCATGGAGTGATACAGAAGCATTATGACATTTTTCGTTTTGTTCACCATTCCCTTCCTAATAATTCCTAACATACTGTTTGCTTTCTTGACTGTCGCAGCACACTAAGCTGATGATTTCAATATATTATCCACTATGACACCTAGATCTCTTTCCTGGGTGGTAGCTCCTAATATGGAACCTAACATCGTGTAACTATAGAATGGGTTATTTTTCCCTATATGCATCACCTTGAACTTATCCACATTAAATATCATCTGCCATTTGGATGCCCAATTTTCCAGTCTCACAAGGTCCTCCTACAATTTATCATAATCTGCTTGTGATTTAACTATTCTGAATAATTTTGTGTCATCTTCAGATATGATTACCTCACTTGTATTCCTTTCCAGATTATTTATAAATATATTGAAAAGCACAGGTCCCAGTACAGATCCCTTAGGCACTCCATGCCTACCCCCCTCCACTGAGATAATTGTCCATTTAATCCTACTCTCTGTTTCCTGTCTTTTAACCAGTTTGAAATCCATGAAAGGACATCACCACCTATCCCATGACTTTTTACTTTTCCTAGAAGTCGCTCATGAGGAACTTTGTCAAATGCCTTATGGAAATCCAAATACACTACATCTACTGGTTCACCTTTATCTACATGTTTATTAACCCCTTAAAAAAAGTGAAGCAGATTTGTGAGGCAAGACTTGCCTTGGGTAAAGCCATGCTGACTTTGTTCTATTAAACCATGTCTTTCTATATGTTCTGTGATTTTGATATTTAGAATACTTTCCACTATTTGTCCTGGCACTGAAGTCAGGCTAACTGGTCTGTAGTTTCCCGGATTGCCCCTGGAGCCCTTTTTAAATATTGGGGTTATATTAGCCACCCTCCAGTCTTCAGGTACAATAGATGATTTTAATGATAGGTTACAAATTTTTACAAATAGGTCTGAAATTTCATTTTTTAGTTCCTTCAGAACTCTGGGGTGTGTACCATCCGGTCCAGGTGATTTACTACTCTTCAGTTTGTCAATCAGGCCTACCACATCTTCTAGGTTTACCTTGATTTGGTTCAGTCTATCTGAATCATTACTCATGAAAACCTTCTCCAGAACAGGTATCTTCCCAATTTCCTCTTCAGTAAACATTGAAGCAAAGAAATCATTTACTCGTTCCACGATGGCCTTATCTTCTCTAAGTGCCCCTTTAATCCCTCGATCATCTAATGGTCCAATTGACTCCCTCGCAGGCTTTCTGCTTTGGATATATTTTAAAACATTTTTACTGTGAGTTTTTGCTTCTACGGCCAACTTCTTTTCAAAATTTCTCATATCCTGTCTTATCAATGTCTTACATTTAGGGGTAGATTTTATAAATCTACGTGCGCGAACAAAAGTACGCCAGATTTTATAAGATACATGCATAGCCGTGTATCTTATAACGGGCAGCGCGCCGAGCCCTGCGCGTGCTGCCCGTTCTCTCCAAGGCCGCGCCGAAATCGGAGCGGCCTCGGAGGGAACTTTCCTTCTACCCCCCCTGCATCTTCCCCTCCCTTCCCCTACCTAACCCACCCCCCCAGCCCTACCTAAACCTTCCCCCTACGTCTGTTGCTAAAGTTATGCCCGCCTCTGGCAGGCGTAACTCTGTGTGTGCCAGCGGGCTGCTGGCGCGCCATCACCTGACCAGGGGCTGGTCCAGAGGCCTCAACCAAGCCCCTGGGCCAGTGCCATGCCCCGACATGCCCCCATAACGCCCCAAAATTCGCGCCGCCCACCCGATACGCCCCCGACACGCCCCCCTTGCGAAGCCCCGGGACTTACGCGCATCCCGGGGTTTGCGTGTGCCGCCGAGCCTATGCAAAATAGGCTTGGCGCGCACAGAGGGGGTTTAAAAGGGTTACGCACATATCTTATCCGTGTAACCCTTTTAAAATCCGGCCCTTAACTTGCCAACGCTTATGCTTTATCTTATTTTTTTCTGTTGGATCCTTCTTCCAATTTTTGAATGAAGATTTTTGGCTAGAATAGCCTCTTTCACCTCACCTTTTAACCATGCTGGTAATCAGTTTGCCTTCCTTTCACATTTCTTAATACGTGGAATATATCTGGACTATGCTTCTAGGATGGTATTTTTTAACAATGTCCATGCATCTTGCACACTTTTTACCTTTGTAGCTGTTCCTTTCAGTTTTTTTTTAACTAATTTTCTCATTTTATCAAAGTTTCCCTTTTGAAAGTTTAGCATTAGAGCCGTGGATTTGCTTATTGTCCCCCTTCCAGTCATTAATTCAAATTTGATCATATTATGATCACTATTGTCAAGCAGCCCCACCACTGTTACCTCTCTTACCAAATCCTGTGCTCCACTGAGAATTAGATCTAAAATTGCTCCCTCTCTCATCAATTCCTGAACCAATTGCTCCATAAAACTGTCATTTATTTCACCCAGGAGCTTTATCTCTCTAGCATGTCCTGATATTACATTTACCCAGTCAATTTTGGGGTAATTGAAATCTCCCATTATTACTGCACTACCAATTTGGGTAACTTCCCTAATTTCTCTTAGCATTTCACTGTCCAAAGTGTCCATCTCACCATCTTGGCCAGGAGGACAGTAGTATACTCCTATCACTATACTCCTCCCCAACACACAAGGGATTTCTACCCATAAAGATTTGATTGTGCATTTAGTCTCATTCAGGATCCTGTTGGACCTATGCCAACCCGGACATAAAGCGCCACTCTGACTCCCAGATACTCCTCTCTGTCATTGCGATATAATTTGTATCCCGTTATAGCACTGTCCTATTGGTTATCCTCCTTCCACCATGTCTCTGAGATGCCAATTAAGTCTAAGTCATCATTCACTGCTATACATTCTAATTCTCCCATCTTACTTCTTAGACTTCTTGCATTAGTAGTCAAACATTTCAAAGTGTGTTTTTTGTTTGTATTTTCATTCTGCTTTTTAATTGATAGGGATAAATTGGAATCTTTTAGCTCAGGTGAGTTTTTAATTATAGGCACTTGGACTACTTTTCTTATTACTGGAACCTCACTGTTGGGATACCCTAATTCTAATGCGTCATTAATACCCTTTGAAGATACCTCCCTCCGAACCATGCTCTGCTGAGCGACTGTCGGCTTTCCCCTTTGTTCTAGTTTAAAAGCTGCTCTATCTCCTTTTTAAAGGTTAGCGCCAGCAGTCTGGTTCCACCCTGGTTAAGGTGGAGCCCATCCCTTTGGAAAAGACTCCCCCTTCCCCAAATGGTTCCCCAGTTCCTTACAAAACTGAATCCCTCTTCCTTGCACCATCGTCTCACCCACGCATAGTTAAGCTCTGGAATTCATGGCCAGAGAATGTGGTTGCAGCAGTTAGTATAACTAGGTTCAAAAAAGATTTAGATACGTTTCTAGAGGAAAAATCCAAAAACTACTATTAATTAATAAGCAATAGTAGCTTGACATTTATTTAATGTTTGGGTACTTGCCAGGTACTTGTGACTTGGATTGGCCACGGTTGGAAATAGGATACAGGGCTTGATGGACTCTTGCTCTAACCCAGTTTGACAATTCTTATGTTCTTATGCACTTTGAGTTCTGTTGGTATTAAACATCTAAGAAATTTTCAAAAATCCCCAGTTGTGTGTCTATCTCAGACATGTAACTTTAGATGGCCATCTGAGTGGGCTAGACAGGCATGCTTTTCCTTTAGATGACCAAATGTAATTTTCAAATTCTAGATTTTTAAATATAACACCATTTAGGCATCTAATCCAGTACCAACTATTAATGAAAGAGATTATCCCGCTAGGAAAGTTAGCTGGATAAACATATATGGTTAACTTAGGGGTGAATTTTCAAATGTTGTGCATGTAATAATTAGCACTTGTGCACATAAAATAGCACGTTATTTTCCAAACTGCAAATCACCAATGTAAATCGGGTGTTACGCACCCCACCCATGGTCTTCCCACGCACGGGACTGCTCACCTTCGGGGTCACACAGCGGGTCCCGGGTCTGTCTCCCTCGTGGCCCTTGCAAGTCCAGCTAGGCCCTGGCACCCTGCGGTGGTGGTCGCCGGGTCTGCAGTTGCGCGCCAAGCCTCACACCAGGCCTCGGCGTCCCAGCAGCTAGCCACGCCCATACGCATGCGCGAGCGGACCAGCCACCCTGATGTAGGTTCCAGGGCAGGGCCTAGTTCTGCGGCGCACCCTGATTGAACTCATGTTACAAGGAAGTTCCTGGCCTCACTTCCTTGCCTTGGCAATCGGGTCGGTTTGTTCCTGAGATTGCCCTTGCTCGTGTTCCTGCTTGCTTGTTCCTAGTCTCGTTCCAGGATCCTTCTGTTCCATTCTGTTCCTGCTTGTACCTGCTTCCTTGCCTGCTTGTTCCTGTGTTCGTTGTTCGTCTCCCTGGTCTTACCTCGGACTGACTTCTGCCAAAGACCTCAGCTTGTTCCTGACCTGCCTGCCTGCCTGCCACCTGTCAAAGACCTCAGCTTGTTCCTGACCTGCCTGCCTGCCACCTGCCAAAGACCTCAGCTTGTTCCTGACCTGCCTGCCTGCCGCCTGCCAAATACCTCAGCTTGTTCCTGACCTGCCTGCCAAAGACCTCAGCTTGTTCCTGACCTGCCTGCCTGTCTGCCGCCTGCCAAAGACCTCAGCCTGCTCTTCGACCTTGCCTGACCTCTGGATCATGACCCTTGCTTCGTTGACCACTCCTCGGACTGATTCTTGGACTTTGACCCTGCTCCCTTGACCTTGCTTGATTCAGGCTCTGTCTCTAGCCTTGTCCTCACCAACTCTATTCTGGTTCGCTCTCCTCCAACCTGTTTCCAGCTTTGAACCCCATAGTGCTCTCCCAATGTGTGTGGGCAACCTGGACTCTGACTCTCCCAGGAGACCCTGCGATGCCCACCTAAGTCCCAGAGGCCCGGGTCCCTATGGGCTCCTCCCGGGGAGACCTTGGGCTTCCAGTGGTGAAGATCTACACTGCCTCTGTCTCCTTCCATGCTCCGCCCCCTGTGGCCAGTCCCTGTACTGCAACAGGACAGGGGTCCACCCCCGAGCACAACTTCGGGGTCCAGAACTAACTTTGCACCTATAAGAAAGGGGCATGCCAGTTGCATTCCAGGGCACGCCAATATTTGCTAATAAATTACTATTTTAAAACCTGCCAAAGTGATGCGTGCAGGTTTTTTATTTGCTTATATTTATCTCTGCTCAATATCTGGTGTAAGTGATCATAAACATTGTTAAAGTGAAAAAATGACTGGGTGGGGGGTTGGGGTGCAATGGGGGCACTTCAGGATGCTGAGCCAGGGTGGTCTTCACGAGCTGTAGATGGAATGGGCAAACTGGTAGACTAATTGGTAAAACTGGTTATTTCATTGCCGCACGCATGTTATAAAATAGCCTGACTTTATGCATGTAAAAGCCGACTTACAGGGGGGTAAAACATCAAATTAACACAATTAAAATCTACCCACATATCCTTTTAAAATTGGAAGTACAAATACACAGATATATGATTTGTGCACACTTATCCAGCTAATTTCCAACTTATTCGGCTAAGGAGCGTCTTTCCCTCTACTTGGACAAATTTAAACTTATTTGGATACTTTGCAGCACTTATCCGGCTATATTTCAATTTATCCAGTTAAGTAGCAGCAGGCCTACATAGCCGGATAAGTCGAAAAAGAGCAACTTGTCCGTCTAAGTTACACTTTTTAGATATATCTGGCTACGTGCTGCTACATCGCTGGATAAATCAGCATTTATCCGGATAAGTCCGAACTTGCACAACTCGTGGTTTTTACACACGCGAGTATTTGTGCGCACATATGTACTCATATTTTAGAACCTGCGCATGTCCTTTCCACGCAGGTTATAAAATACTATATCAACTTTTTGCGAAACAATATACATGCTTATATGGGCATGCGCAAGCAGTTTTGAAAGTTATCCTCCCTGTTGGGATATTCAGTGGCATGGCCACAGTGCTGAATATACCTGCATAAGTTCGAGTTAGCCACATAAGTTTATCTGGCTAACTTTAGACGTGCTCGATAGCGTGTCTGACTTCTCCGGCTAACTTAGGCCTGGATTCATCATTCTTTCGCAGAATGATGAATCCAGGCGAAAACGGGGGTGAGGGGTTAAAGGGGGGATTGTCCTGGCAGAACCCGCAGCCTTCACACCACGCCGGTGCGCCGGCTGCCGGCTTTTGCACCGAATAGCGCCACCGTGAAAGGTGGTGCTATTTGGCGAGCTACTGCCGATGATAATGTTACTAACCTTATCGCCGGCATTGAAGACACTGCCGACTCTGCCCACTCCCTGCGCCGTCTCCTCCCCTCCTGCCCCGACTCCTCCCCTCCCCTAATTTGCATATCGCATGCGATAAGCCTTTAGAAAATAACCCTGTTAGCCGGATAATCTGAATATTGCCACTTATCCAGAAGTAGCTCCTCCCCAGAGTGCCCCGTCCCACCCACCACTTAGCCGGATAACTATTTAGCCTTATAAATATCTGCCCATGTAGCAGACACTGCACACAGCCGGATAAGTGATGCTGAATATTGGGCCTCTGTCATATAGTAAGATATGTCAAGAGGGAGAATTTTTAAATCTTGTTATTAATTTCTAATGCAGTAGAGATCCAGGTTCCTTCTTATGGTGTGAGATATACATTTCTGCTTTACAAGGTGGCTGTAATTTATAATTTTCAGTGCTACAGTTAATTTTTCTTTGCTATTTCAAAATAATGGACAATTTAAAAAATATTTTTGAACATTTATGACACAGTATAAAATTCACCACTATTTCTGATAACTATGATTTACATATTTTATATGTTCAGATAGGCAGACAATGGTTAACGTTGAAGGTGGATAAATACCAGAACAGGTTTCAGAAGCCCTGGGTTAATGCGAATCACATTAAACCATATGATTTGTGTTAAGCCACTGGCTAACATTAAAATTTGTGGAGGTGTATTTAAGGTTGTGTGTTAATTGATGCCCGTTAACATGAAACCCCTCGAGGTCTCAAAATAACCCCTATAAGTGAGTAATAACCCCCCCCCCCCCCCCCCCACACACACACATACTGATGTCCAAAGAAGTCCCAAACAGCCTAAATCCCTCACCCTCCAGATGTTAAAGAAGTCCCTAACAGCCCAATATCCCACATCTCCCATTCCCTCTTGGATATCTAAACAAGCCTTCTGTGGCCCAATCATCCCACCCCCAATATCCTGATTAAGTGATTTCAGGAACCTGATTCACCCCCTTCTACCCCTTTGGAGGTCTTCAATGTCAGGTTGGAGGCAAAAGGAAGCTTTCCACCTGCAGCTCCCGCTGATGCCAATTTATAAAATTGCTCCTGCTGAGCTCACAAGCTCCTTTGGCACGCAGTGTTAAAAACACTTGTGTACTTTGCACCTTCTCTTTGTGTGGGCAGCTGAGAGGGGCAAAATAGCTTGTATACCTCAGAAAATGCCCCAATCTAAAAAACCCTGCCCAGGAATGCATATTTCCAACCTGGCTAAGGCAAGGGAACACAATTTTTTATCAGGCCTATTATTTGACCGAGTAAAACACTTTAAGATCATAAGAACATATATGCTTCCACGATAAAAAGTCACAATTATAATCTTGTCATATCTGACTACTGGTGGATAGTCAATCACATACAATTTTGTGCTGACCCATTAAAGGCCAAATCAGATTACAGGAAATACCATCAGTTGATTATGGTTTCACCCAGTGTTATGAACTGATTTTTTTTTTTTTTTAAAGGAAAACTAAACAAACCCTAAACCACCTTCCTTTGTGTAGCAAAGAATAAATCACATCTTTGTCATTCAGTGGGCTTGAAGGCAGGGCCACTGGAAGGGGATTGACCTCCTTAAAGTGTTTGCGAATAAAGTCAAAGAAAAAAATCTCGAGGCTAAAAATGCCATTGCTTGGACCAAAAGCAAGATAAAGCCATACCTCAAGGGCAGTACCACCAGAGTATGTCATTTATGTGTAGCAAAGGGGATGAAGGTTGAAACAGGTTGTTGAAATCATCTCCGCTTGAAGTAGTAAGGTGGGTTTCAGACTTGTTCCACCGGTTAATGTTCCACTCTAATCCTTCAACAGTAGCCTTTAATTTTACATCAGTTAGTGCAGCTTATCAGCTTAACAGGCTCTGCTGGTTATATTAGTAGATCAACAATAGGTAAAGGCAATTTGATTCCCACCTTTTTGACACTGTAGTTTTCAATCTACCTAATAACTTTTTTGGGATCCTTATCTTTCCATTTTTTTTCCCCCCAAGAAGAAGTGAGTTTGTTTTAATTAGTATGTTTTGAATGTTTTCTTTTGTTTCAGTTAGCTTAACAAACATGAACACTCTTCTAAGACTGATTAGAAATTTGCACCTCGGTGAAACTCATTCTTTACCATTGTTGGCTCTTAGCTGTTGTTTTGTTTATTTTTGAAGGGTGGGAACCGGAGGTGAGGGGAGGTGGAGTTTGGTTTATCGTTTTCTTCCTGCCCCTTTGGGCTTCCAGCTCCCCTCGAGGCTCTGCAGCCATGAAGCTTCCTTTGCATTATTAGCTGCCCTCTCCTAACCGCCAGCCTAGCCATTGCAGAGTCAGTCCACAGACCCTAGTTCCCTCCGGGACCTGGTGCACGAGTGCACTGAGTTTGGCCAGTATTGCTATCTTGGTGATGACTAAGACTCTTTTCCCTCTGTGGTATCCACTGCCCAGCCGTTTGCCCTAGCCGACTGATTTGACGTTTTACTGTACTCATTCATGATGCATTAAAGAATAAATGTGTTTGTACTTTTTTCATAGTGGAATAGTACACTGAAATGTTAAACAAAAACTGATAGCGTTATTGCAAAGATAACAATGAAAAGAGAGAAAGTGAGCAGTGGCTTTTTGACATTGCAATTAGTTTTTTATGACATGAAATACCATACCTCACTATAGTGCTGTCTTCTAACAATATTACAATAACTACCAAAAACTTCCTTTCCTTTCTTACCTGTGCAGTGAGTTTCTTGAATGATTTTAGGTGCTAGGATAGCAGAGTAAATAAATCTTTTAAATTAATACATAAGGTAACCCTACCCAGCCCAATATTAAGAGGGGGATTTAAAGTTTTTTACTCAGGCCTGACTAACAAATTGTGTTCCCTTGCCTTAGCCAGGTTGGAAATATGCATTCCTGGGCAGGGGTGTTTAAATTGGGGCATTTTCTGAGGTATACAAGCTATTTTGCCCCTCTCAGCTGCCCACACAAAGAAAAGGTGCAAAGTACACAAGTGTTTTTAACACTGCGTGCCGAAGGAGCTTGTGAGCTCAGCAGGAGCAGTTTTATAAATGGTCATCAGCGGGAGCTGCAGGTGGAATGCTTCCTTTTCCCTCCAACCTGACATTGAAGACCTCCAAAGGGGTAGAAGGGGTGAATCGGGTTTTTGGAATCCCTTGATCAGGATATTGGGGATGGGATGATTGGGCACAGAAGGCTTGTTTAGACATCCAAGAGGGAATGGGAGATGTGGGATATTGGGCTGTTAGGGACTTCTTTAACATCTGGAGGGTGAGGGATTTAGGCTGCTTGGGACTTCTTATGACATCAATGTGTGTTTGGTGGTGGTGGTGGTGGTGGTGGGAGTTATTACTCACTTATAGGGTTATTTAGAGACCTCGACGGGTTTCATGTTAACGGGCATCAACTTACACACAACCTTAAATACACCTCTACAAATTTTAATGTTAGCCAGTGGCTTAACACAAATCATATGGTTTAATGTGATTCGCATTAACCCAGGGCTTAAGAAAACTGTTCTGATATTTATCTACCTTCAGATTTAACCATTGTCTGCCTATCTGAACATATAAAATATGTAAATCATAGTTATCAGAAATAATGGTGAATTTTATACTGTATATGTATCTCAATATTAATCTCACCCTCCTGTGTCTAACAATTTTTTATGTATCAATTTTTGTTTAGTTTTAATTAAAAAATAATTTGGAATGGAAAAAGGTAAGTTTCATACATATGAATGCATGCCTCCTCGGCCTTGCTTCAATTCTGTGGTGTAATCATAAACTTACCAACCTCCCGATCCCTTTTTGTTGGTGTATCTTCTTTATTTTAGTCAATTTGTTAATAAATAATAAAATTGTTCACTATATAATGCCAATAATGGCTTTTTACTTTTTTACTTGTTTTTGTGTAAGATGTTTATAATCAAAACGCCATTAATTTGCTATGAATTTATGTCAAAAGGCTGTGCTCAATAACTTTATAATGTAAACCTCTTTAAAGTGAAAAATTTATAGTTAGAAAATGTCCATAGTAAACGCCATGATAGTAAAATATTGAAAACGTGTGACTTATCTCCCAACACAGCTGTGTTTCGAAAAGATGTCCTTTCTTCCTCAGGGGAGTTTATATCCGTTTAGTGGAAAGCGCTCTCAAGTTCCGCCAGTTCTGCAGACTCTTCTCCTGGCCCGAATTTGAATGTTTCCTGCCTCAAAGTGGCAAACGCTGTTCAATGGCGTACTAGTTTCCTCGGCGTTCTTCTCTTGTTGACTAACACTGATCCATGGCAATGGTTGTTTCTTTCTCTCAGGCTTAACAGCTCTGAATGACGGCGTTTTTTTGCGCTTCTCAGTGTGCTTTTTTTATAAAAGTCAGCGGATCACAGTCCCGCCAATGGTAAGAGGGACGTCTTGGTTGTTACGTTACTCACAGTAGCAGTATTACAGGTGTGTTTGAGAATCAGCTGAAAACAACGTGTTACGTCTTACGTTACTCACAGTAGCAGAATTACAGGTGTGTTTGAGAATCAGCTGAGAACAACGTGTTACGTCTTACGTCATCAACATTGAATTTCTGTTTCAAGCGTGCTATAATCCGTGTGTACCAGCAGGGTAACCAACTTGGTTATTCTGATTGTTTAAATCAGTGTTGTCCACTCAATTTCTTCGTTCAGTCCATGTGGAACTACCGTTTTTAACTTAAAGATCCAATGTTGTTCCTTGTAATTTAAACTTCTCTTTTGATCTCCTCCTCGTTCGTTGTCATCTATTTTATCCAAAATCGTCCATCTTAGTTGTTGAAACTGATGTTCTTTGGTGACACAATGGTCAACTATTGGAGCCTCCATTGTTTTAGTGTTAAGTTTTGATCTATGTTCTATCAACCTCGTTCTTATTGGCCTTGATGTCCTGCCCACATAGTTTTTTGGGCATGGGCATTGTATAAGATAGATCACATTTTTAGATGTGCAATCTGTATTTCTTTTCCTTTTTACGAGGTATCCCGTTACGGAATCCTTCCATTCATTGCCCTCTATGGTCGTGCTACACATGTCACACCTTTGACATGCTCTATGCTGTCCCTCGTGATATTCTTCAATTTTCATTGTATCTGCATGGACCACTTTGTCTCTGATGTTAGACCCTCTTGTAGTGGCTATTAGAGGAAATTCCTCAAATTCTTCATGAATTGCTAATATAGGCCAATGTCTCCGAATAGAGGCTATAACAGATGCCGTCGCCGTACTTTGTGGTATGATACAAGTTAGTCTGTTCTGTTCTTTTTTGTTCTGATACTGTAACAGTTGATCACGGTCTGAAAATTTGGCTCTTTTGTAAGCCTTATTGATGACTTTCTTGGGGTAACCCCTATCTTTAAACTTATTTTTCAGGAATTCCGCCTGTCTTTCAAATTCTTCTGAAGTAGAACATATTCTCTTGTATCTAAAAAATTGGCTAACCGGTAATCCCTGTTTCAGGGATAATGCATGATGACTATGATATTTCAGCAAGGTGTTCCTTTCTGTTTGTTTGTGATGTACCGTCGTTTCAAGCTTATGTCCCTTCTTGTATATTTCCACATCCAAGTAAGCTATTTCAGTCTGATTACTTTCCGCTGTAAACTGTAAATTAACATCAAGTGTGTTGATCCACTGTAAAAAAAATTTTAAATCATTATGGGACGACGACCAAATCAGAAAGACGTCGTCTGTATACCGGCGCCAGTATTTGATGTTAGTCCACCACTGAGAGGTGTAAATATGTTGTTCCTAAAATTGTGCGACGTAAATGTTGGCCACGGAGGGGGCTAATGATGATCCCATGGCAATGCCATGGGATTGATGATAGAATTTGTCACCAAATCTGAAGTAATTGTTGGTGAGCACTACTTCAAGAAGGTCATGCAAAAAATGTGCAGGTATCCGGTGTATACCTCTATCTTTAATCAATCGTTGCATAACTGTTTCTATTGCTTGTTGTTGCGGGATTTGCATATACAATGATTGTATATCCATCGTGATTAACCAACTTTCATCCCATATCAACTGGATATCTGCTATTTCTCTCAAAAATTGTATGGTATCTTTTAAATACGATTTAGCACTGACCACTAGGGGCTGCAATATTTTATCCAGAAAGATCGCTGGAGGTTCTAACACTGTGTCTCGAAGTGAGACTATTGGTCTTATTGGAGGAGGCATGATGTTTTTATGCACTTTCGGGACTGAATAAATAAGAGGTGTCTTATTTATTCAGAGCTGTCATTCAGAGCTGTTAAGCCTGAGAGAAAGAAACAACCATTGCCATGGATCAGTGTTAGTCAACAAGAGAAGAACGCCGAGGAAACTAGTATGCCATTGAACAGCGTTTGCCACTTTGAGGCAGGAAACATTCAAATTCGGGCCAGGAGAAGAGTCTGCAGAACTGGCGGAACTTGAGAGCGCTTTCCACTAAACGGATATAAACTCCCCTGAGGAAGAAAGGACATCTTTTCGAAACACAGCTGTGTTGGGAGATAAGTCACACGTTTTCAATATTTTACTATCATGGCGTTTACTATGGACATTTTCTAACTATAAATTTTTCACTTTAAAGAGGTTTACATTATAAAGTTATTGAGCACAGCCTTTTGACATAAATTCATAGCAAATTAATGGCGTTTTGATTATAAACATCTTACACAAAAACAAGTAAAAAAGTAAAAAGCCATTATTGGCATTATATAGTGAACAATTTTATTATTTATTAACAAATTGACTAAAATAAAGAAGATACACCAACAAAAAGGGATCGGGAGGTTGGTAAGTTTATGATTACACCACAGAATTGAAGCAAGGCTGAGGAGGCATGCATTCATATGTATGAAACTTACCTTTTTCCATTCCAAATTATTTTTTAATTAAAACTAAACAAAAATTGATACATAAAAAATTGTTAGACACAGGAGGGTGAGATTAATATTGAGATACATATACATTAGTTGGGTCTCACTTTAACGGAGATTGGGAGAATTTTATACCGTGTCATACATGTTCAGAAATATTTTTTAAAGTGTCCATTATTTTAAAATAGCAAAGAAAAATTACCTGTAGCACTGAAAACTATAAATTACAGCCACCTTGTAAAGCAGAAATGTATATCTCACACCATAAGAAGGAACCTGGATCTCTATGGCATTAGAAATTAATAACAAGCTTTAAAAATTCTCCCTCTTAACACATCTTACTAGATGACAGAGGCCCAAAATTCAGCATCACTTATCCAGCTATGTGCAGTGACCGCCACAAAGGAAGATATTTATAAGGCTAAATAGTTATCCGGGTAAGTGGTGGGCGGGATGGGGCACTCTGGGAAGGAGCTACTTCTGGATAAGTTGCAATATTCAGACTTAACCAGCTAAGGCCTAGATTTTCTAAGACACCGCGGCGTCATGAATCGCACGGTACAGGTGGGCGGGAGGGTGAAGTGGGGGGAGGGCCTGCAAAAGCCGGCAGCGATCTCACCTCTGCGGTGCGATCGCTGCCGGCTTTCACACCCAATAGCATCATCATAAAAGGTCGTGCTATTGGGCGCGCCATGTCCTTGCGGTGTCTGCCCCGGTGCCGCTCCGACTCCTCTTGTTCCGGTCTTGACACCGCCCCTTTTTAGTGATCGCACGTGAAAAGTCCCTTTTCGCTTGTGATCGCTTTGAAAAATTACCCCCTAAGTTAGCCGGAGAAGTCAGACACGCTATTGAACACGTCTGAAGTTAGCCAGATAAACTTATGTGACTAACTCAAATTTATGCAGGTATATTCAGCACTGTGGCCATGCCACTGAATATCCCAACAGGGAGAATAACTTTCAAAACTGCTTGCGCATGCCCATATAAGCATGTATATGGTTTCGTGCAAACTTGCTACAGTATTTTATAACCTGCGTGGAAAGGATATGCGCAGGTTCTAAAATATGAGTACATATGTGCGCATGTATACTCGCGTGTGTAAAAACCATGAGTTATGCAAGTTCGGACTTACCAGATAAATGCAGATTTATCCATCTATGTAGCAGCACATAGCCAGATAAATCTAAAAAGTGTAACTTAGATGGACAAATTGCTCTTTTTCGACTTCATGAGAGGCTTCTAGGAAAAGTAAAAAGTCATGGGATAGGTGGCGATGTCCTTTCATGGATTGCAAACTGGCTAAAAGAAAGGAAACAGAGAGTAGGATTAAATGGACAATTTTCTCAGTGGAAGGGAGTGGACAGTGGAGTGCCTCAGGGATCTGTATTGGGACCCTTACTTTTCAATATATTTATAAATGATCTGGAAAGAAATACGAGGAGTGAGATAATCAAATTTGCAGATGACACAAAATTGTTCAGAGTAGTTAAATCACAAGCAGATTGTGATAAATTGCAGGAAGACCTTGTGAGACTGGAAAATTGGGCATCCAAATGGCAGATGAAATTTAATGTGGATATGTGCAAGATGATGCATATAGGGAAAAATAACCCATGCTATAATTACACAATGTTGGGTTCCATATTAGGTGCTACAACGCAAGAAAGAGATCTAGGCGTCATAGTGGATAACACATTGAAACTGTCGGTTCATTGTGCTGCGGCAGTCAAAAAAGCAAACAGAATGTTGGGAATTATTAGAAAGGGAATGGTGAATAAAACAGAAAATGTCATAATGCCTCTGTATCGCTCCATGGTGAGACCGCACCTTGAATACTGTGTACAATTCTGGTCGCCGCATCTCAAAAAATTGCGATGGAGAAGGTACAGAGAAGGGCAACCAAAATGATAAGGGGAATGGAACAGCTCCCCTATGAGGAAAGACTAAAGAGGTTAGGACTTTTCAGCTTGGAGAAGAGATGACTGAGGGGGGATATGATAGAGATGTTTAAAATCATGAGAGGTCTAGAATGGGTAGATGTGAATCGGTTATTTACTCTTTCGGATAGTAGAAAAACTAGGGGGCACTCCATGAAGTTAGCATGGGGCACATTTAAAACTAATCGGAGAAAGTTCTTTTTTACTCAACGCACAATTAAACTCTGGAATTTGTTGCCAGAGGATGTGGTTAGTGCAGTTAGTATAGCTGTGTTTAAAAAAGGATTGGATAAGTTCTTGGAGGAGAAGTCCATTACCTGCTATTAAGTTCACTTAGAGAATAGCCACTGCCATTAGCAATGGTAACATGGAATAGACTTAGTTTTTGTGTACTTGCCAGGTTCTTATGGCCTGGATTGGCCACTGTTGGAAACAGGATCCTGGGCTTGATGGACCCTGGGTCTGACTCACTATGGCATTTTCTTATGTTCTTATCCGGCTATGTAGGCCTGCTGCTACTTAACTGGATAAATTGAAATATAGCCGGATAAGTGCTGCAACGTATCCAAATAAGTTTAAATTTGTCCAAGTAGAGGGAAAGGCTCTCCTTAGCCAAATAAGTTGGAAATTAGCTGTATAAGTGTACATAAATCATATATCTGTGTATTTGTACTTCCAATTTTAAAAGGATATGTGGGTAGATTTTAATTGTGTTAATTTGATGTTTTACCCCCCCGTAAGTCGGCTTTTACATGCATAAAGTCAGGCTATTTTATAACATGCGTGCGGCAATGAAATAACCAGTTTACCAATTAGTCTACCAGTTTGCCAATTCCATCTACAGCTCGTGAAGACCCTCCTGGCTCAGCAGCCTAAAACGCCCCCATTGCACCCCAACCCCCCACCCAGTCATTTTTTCACTTTAACAATGTTTATGATCACTTACACCAGATATTGAACAGAGATAAATATAAGCAAGTAAAAAAACTGTACGCATCACTTTGGCAGGTTTAAAATAGAAAATAATTAGCAAATATTGGCGTGCCCTGGAATGCCCCTGGCATGCTCGTTTTCTACAGGTGCAAAGTTACTTGTGGACCCCGATTTACATTGGTAATTTGCAGTTTTGAAAATAACATGCTATTTTATGTGCACAAGTGCTAATTTTTACACGCGCAACATTTGAAAATTCACCCCTAAGTTAACCATATATGTTTACCAGCTAACTTTCCTAGCCGGATAATCTCTCTCATTAATAGTTGGTACTGGATTAGATGCCTAAATGGTGTCATATTTAAAAATCTAGAATTTGAAAATTACATTTGGCCATCTAAAGGAAAAGCATGTCTAGCCCACTCAGATGGCCATCTAAAATTACATGTCTGAGGATTTTTGAAAATTTCTTAGATGTGCATAAGAACATAAGAACGTAAGAATTGCCATACTGGGTCAGATCAAGGGTCCATCAAGCCCAGTATCCTGTTTCTAACAGTGGCCAATCCAACTCACAAGTACCTGGCAAGTACCCAAACATTAAATAAATCACCAGCTACTATTGCTTATTAATTTATAGCAGATTATGGATTTTTCTTATAGGAACTTATCCAAAATTTTTTTTAAACCCAGTTACACTTACTGCTGTAACCACATCCTCTAGCAATGAATTCCAGAGCTTAACTATGTGCTGAGTGAAAAAGAATTTACTTTGATATGTTTTAAATGAGCGACTTGCTAATTTCATGGAGTGCAATAACCGATTTACATTACATTACATTACATTATAGACCTCTATCAGATCCCCCCTCAGGTGTCTCTTCTCCAAACTGAACAGCCCTAACTTCCTTGGCCTTACCTCATAGGGCAGCCATTCCATGCTACTTATTTTGGTTGCCCTTCTCTGCACTTTCTCCAGTGCAACTATATCTTTTTTTGAGATGTGGTGACTAGAATTGCACAAAGTATTCAAAATGTGGTCTCATCATGGAGCAATAAAGAGGCCTCATGACATCCATTATTTTATTTGCCATTCCTTTCTTAATTCCTAACATTCTGTTTGCAGATTTTGCATGGCTAATATCTTTTGAAAATGTGACCCTATATATAAGAAGTGATGCATTATGTTATTAGATCATTATGAGAGAACTGCCCACGCTTATGTTCTCTGGTCGCGGGACCAAGTACAAATGGCATCACTCACCCCAACTCCAGCGGAGCCTACCTGACGCGGCAGAAAACATAATGGCACTACAGGCCCCAGTCTCTGATGCAGCTCTGATGCTGCCAGCATACCATCGCCATCCTACTCATACCTGCAGATCCATAGGTGTCCCCCAGCTATATTTAAAGAGCCAGTGGTGGGAAAGCCCCTTGGTGCTCAATGATGACATCAGCAGGGTTTCCCCTATTGAAACCCCATTTTCACTCTCAGTCTTTGACTCAGCAACGGGTCTCCTACTCTTGCAGTTGTGTGTGTTGCTCCTGTGTGTTGATTTATGATTCCTGTCAACATTCCAGATTCCTATGCCATGTTTTCCAGCCTTGCAGCCTTGCCTTGTCCAGCCTTGAACTGCAGCCTTCCTCATCCAGCTGTGCCTTGTCCTATTTGTCTTGTCCACTGTTCTCAGTGTGTCTTCGTCCACCCTTGGTCTGACTCTCCAGATCTTGACCTCTTGTTTGGACCTGACCAAGATTGCCTGCCGCTTAGACCTGACCCCCTTGACTGGACCTGACCACGGGTGCCTGCCGCCTAGACCTGACCCCTTGCATGAACTGAACACTCTTGCTAGTTGCCTGTCCCAACCTTGGTCTGTCTGGTTCTGACCCCAGTGTGCTTCTCGACTTTAGATATCTACATCACCCTAGAGATCTGCCTAAGGCTTTCTGGTTGCCAGAACCCAAGGGCTCAACCTTTGGGGGGAGGTAAAGGTGAAGCTCCAGACTGTCCCGCTACAGGGCTTGCTCTCCATCTGCCAGTGTAGGCCTCGTGGATTCACCCTCGAGGCTGTGTCAACTATTCCGCAGCACAAAGGGCTCAAACATCTGCTACCCTTCACACCCACCACAAAGTAGTTCAGCTTTATCTGATATAGTGGCAAGGAGGTACACAATTCAATGAGCCATTCATTTTCTTTGTGTTGGCTTTGATTTTATTAAATAGCGCATTATTAGAGTTTGTGGGAGAAAACTGTCTCCAGTGATATGCTGTCACTTCCTTATCAAGAGCCTCTTCCTAGCTGTACTCAAGAAGATGCTTTCTGAGTTCATAAAATAAAGTAACGAGGGGCTTCTGGATGCCTTCTGTCTCCTATCTTCTACTTTAAAATAACTGCAATGGACATGTGGAAGGATAAAAGTGTCCCTTTCAGTTTTATTCTGTAATCTTTTATTAAGATTTTCTAGTTTACCAAATATATAAAGGTGAATTTTAAAAGCCTGACACGCGCCTAGGAGATATGTACACAAGTTGGGCCGGCGGGCCCTGAGCGGGTTTTAAAAGCCGCCTGGATACACGCATACTTGCTCCTACGCGCACAAATTAAACGTTCCAAAAAAGGGGCGGGACGTGGGCATTCCTGGATTTCACACTGAAATCTGTGCGCAGATACTTACGAGCACAGGCGCATGCTGGGGTCCCCGCCGCACAACCTTATTTCTGCTATGGATGACGTGCAAGGTGTAAAATACAGGCAAATAGATAGATTGGTCGGGTTTGAAGGACCGGGGCTAACAGGAAAGAAGGGAGGCTCTTAAACTAGGGGGGTTTGGAAGTCCTATTCCTTACCTGGGCAAACTGGGAGCGAACTGTTAAAATCGGTAATGGCGTCGGCACATGCGTCTTTTAAAATCCCCCCACTTGCGCAGTAGAGGTGGGATTTGCCTCGCATAGGCGGCCGTCCACTTAAAATTGCCTGCACATGTGCGCGCAGTCAGGCTATTTCATAACTTGCGTGCATACGCCCTTACGTTGTAAAATGGCCTCGGCCCTGGAAGCGGGCTGACAAACGTGCGCACATGTGCGCCCGAGGGCCTGTTTAAAGGTTACCGTTCTATTTTGTAGATGAATACCAAAACACCATTGCATAACTAGGCGTCCAAAGAGTATGCACTTAGTTCTCCTGCCATTCAATTGGCAATTCAGGGAAGCACAGCGGAGGGAGGTTTATCTTAAGGAAGATCAACTTTTCCACCAGCTCTGGCGCTTTGTGAACCCGCGTGCTGGTTTTGGCTGATGGCCTGTTACTTTTAGTGCACAAGAGCTCCTGGTCCTCGTCTGATGCTTCTCATCATCACTTCTACCTGTGCTGACCTCAGGTCTCTCTGGGGAAGAGTCTTCTCTTTTCCTCTTCCATTGTCCTGTTTGCGTCTTGATGCCAGTGGCATGATGGAATTTATTATAACAGATCACTAGTGGGCAGAGCTTTTAGTGTTACCATAGTTTTACATCCTAGTTTGGACACGGAGAAACAGCAGACCAGTCAGTCACTTTTGTCACAAAAATGAGTGACCTGAGGACACTTACCGAATGACTATGAATACTAAGAAAATAAGTCAGACTTAGTGCAAGAGTCATACACACAAGGGTCAGTACACTGTCACACACTGACTTTCACACAGAGAAAGCAGAAGGCTGTCTCTGAGGAGCGGCACAGTACACACACTGCAAGAAGCAGAGAGACAATCTGTCTGTCTGTCTGTCTCTTTCCTGCAAACTCTGGCATAGTGTCAGCTGTAGTGGTAGTCTTCCCCGATGATGCACATTGCACCCTCTAACAGAGATTATATACCATTCCTGCTCGTAGGTGGACCCCCAAACCACAGCAAGACCTATTGTCAGCGAGTGACTTTAACAGCACACTATGACCGTAGCTTTTCAACACGCGCATGGGTGCACGCGTTCATCGACCTGTGTCCAGAGACAAATCCATTTTATAACATACACACATACATGTATGTTGTGCGCGTACATCTGTGCACAATTTTAGATGGATGCACTCATGTGTGCGCAAATGCCGCTTCTACCGTGTAAGTGGAGGAATTTTACAAGGAACTCATGCCGACACCAAGCCCCATTTTCACAGTTCGTTCCCAGTTCAGCCAGTTTAAGGATAGGTCTTGCAAACCCCCCTATTTTATAGCCACCCTTCCCCCCTGTTAGCCCTGATCCTTGAAACCCCATTGCCTTGCCTATATATTTTTGTTTTACTACTTACACGCCATCCATAGCAGAAGTAAATTACTTGGGAGGGGACCCTGGCGCACACAAGGACGCGTAAGTATTTAAGTGCACATCTCTTGGCCAGGCTCCGACACGCCCATGCCCCGCCCACTGCGCCCCTTTTAAAATAACTTCTTACTTATGCGCGCAGTGGGAGATACGCACGGCCTTCGGCGGCTTTTAAAATCCACTTGGCTTGCGCCAGCCTGACTTGTGCACATATCTCCCAGTTTTGTCACCTTTATGCATGGACCCTGGAACACCTCCCCTAAATGTGGCTAAGAGTATGTGGGCTGCGGAGTACTGGGTACTTTTAGCTATATTAAAGGTTGACTCATTTTCATTATTGACCCATAGACATGGCTTTGAAAATTATTCACCCCAGAGGCAATCCACCTGGGTCAGTTGGCCAGTCTGAAAATTGCCCTCCTCTGCCCTGCTAAAAGCGTGTGCCAGTTCCCGGCCCACAGCCTGCATAAGTTGAGAGAAAAGCATTCCCGGGATTGGTGTCTAGTTTAAGAGGAGGAAAAGAGCACACGCCTGTTTGATGTGCTATTGAACCCTTGCTTGGCCACCCACACAAATCGAGAAATTGCTCTCTGAAGATTAGCTAACATAAACCGCGTGCATACAAAGCGAGTGCGCTGACATTGCGCACTTACCTTGCAAGTAGGCGGCCTACGGAAAACGCTTCTTTCCCCCCCCCCCCCCCCATGCGATTCATAGTTCCAGTTTACCAAGCACAAAGAAAAAAAAACATCAGAACTGCACATCTCAGAAATGCAACTGTGTGGTTAATCCTATTTAACCAACAGCTGCCCAGCTGCCATAGTCCACTAGAACGGGATCCTCATTTTCATGGCTCGCCTGAATTATAACAAACACCTCCCAGTAGGGCACTGCAGAGTCAGCAGTTTCTGGCCGTGCCGATCAAGCGGGCCGTGCACAGACTGAAGAACAGCACCGCTCTAGAGAGGGCAAGCCAACAAGCCGTATCAATGTCGAGCTGCTGGGAGAGAGATTAGTGGGTGCTAGGAAAGGACAGATCGAGAGCGGGAAGCTAACAATGAGACCAAGCTCTGCAGTTGGATATTTGAAGGCATTACCAAGGAGAATCTAAAAAAGCAACTCTTTGTAAATAAACTAAAGTGAAAGGTCATTTGTAGCAGAATCTGTTTTTCTGTCAGGCATAGCATTTTACACTATGCTCTGCTGTTTATACAATCCAGCAATGAAACAGCAAGAGTAAAGAATAAGATCCAAAGAGGTGGAAAAGTTTCTTTATTTTACTCTTGGGTAAGGGTCATTTTAGACAGGCAGACCATAGAAGACTGATTTATTGTCTGCAGGGTAAGCAAAATTTATCTATGGAAATGTTTTAAGGGAATACAACCCACCAGAGCTTAATATAACATTTAAAAAAAATAAGACTTTGAAACCCAACTAAACGTGGGATGGTTTTCTGTGGTTGTTTTATCTTTACAAAAGTAATGTTGTACACTGACATTAAACTACCATTTTTCTGAGTCCTATTCTTAACAGTTTAGGATGTGGAAATTGTACTTTCCAGTTCTGTATACTGACCTTTGATATACTAATGTGACATACAGTGAAAGAAACCTCAGTAAAGGAACACCTGAATACTTAGATCATCTGTTGTTTTATCCAATTATTCACCAAATATGTATATAGTATACTATACTGAATAGTTTGTATATTATAATAGGACTAGCCAAATAAACCATAAACTAGAAGTTGTCTGATGAGCTTAATTAATAAGGCCCAATAAACACAACTGGGAATGAAAAAGTATAAACACTAAGGGCTAGATTTTCAAAGCCCTATGCACGTAAATCCATAGGATTTACGTGCGTAGGGGGGGTTACGTTCACTGGGCCTGTTTTATAAAGGCCCAGCGACGCGTGTAAAGCCCCAGGACATGTCTAAGTCCCGGGCCTTCAAAAAAGGGGCGGGGATGGGGCAGGGCAGGGCGGTCCAGGGGGTGGGGCAGGGCCAGAGGCCTCTGGCACAGCAGCCATTTGCCACTGTATTGGAGGATCGCGTGCCGGCAGGCTGCCAGCGCGCGCAACTTGCACCAGAGGCAGGCACAAGAGGTAGGATAAAGGTCAGGGGGGTTAGAATAGGGCTAGAGGGTGGGAAGGTTAGGGGAAGGGGTAGGAAGGATAAAGTAGGGGGAAGGGAAGTTCCCTCCCAGGCCGCTCCTAAATTGGAGCGGCCTGGGAAGGAACGGGGGAAGGCCGCGGGCGTCGGCGCGCGCAAGATGCACTACTGTGCACCCCCTTGCATGTGCCGACAATCGACTTTATAACATGCGCACGCAGGTGCGCATGTTATAAAATCAGGCATCCATGTGCGCGTGCTGAGTAGCACGTGCACATGTATGCCCGCGTGCTTCTTTTAAAAATCTACGCCTTAGGGATGTATGCATTGAAACCCACACTAAAATGGCTCTTAACAGATGATACATTAAATATGTTTCCGTATTCACTAAAATGCTGCCACTTTAGTAAGCAGGAATAAATAGTGTGCATTATACATCAGAAAGAGTAGCATGTATGCTAGTACATTTTGAAATGTAAAAGGGCCAGTTAACAAAAAGGATTGTATTTCCCTCATGCACCCAACAGCAAGTAACAAGAGTCATAGTATCCTCAAACTGCATGCAACATGAGTCAAGGGTCACGGTGGCCCCCATCTCTCAAATCCCCCCCCCTGTTTTTAAGTGCTAGCTGGATATGAGTAGACTATATGCAGCTGGCTATATGTAGTCTAGATTAAACCTGGTCAACCATATTTTGTTCATTTGTGGCCCAATATTCAGTGCCATCTAGTCAGTTAAGTTCAAAGTTAGCTAGCTAAGTTTCACCAGTTGAATATTTGGATAAAGGTGCAGCTGCCACTTAGCTGGCTAAATTTTTATCCAACTAAAATGTTAGCTGGCTAACAGGCCAATACAGTACAGTGCGCTCCGGTGCAGCGCACCGTTAACCCGCGGTTGGACGCGCGTTTTTAAATCATTAGCTTTACCCCTTATTCAGTAAGTCAAGATTTGCGCTTGGCTCCTCTTCCCCACCACCAACAAAGATAACAACAACTTTTGGCGTTGTAAAAGGCCGCAGTTTATTAATTAATTAACTAACCCGAGCTCGAACAATACATTAACCATTTAACATATATATACATCCCCCCCGATCCATATCTTCATCCATATTCACCTCAACCACCACGTCCCAGCGATAAGACATAAGGAATAATTTCCCCCCCCCCTTGCTTACCTTGCCTCGTCCACAGTGAGAGTAAGCTCCGGCCTTGAGCTTAGCCCCTTGCTTGTTGGCCACCCCATGTAGCAGCCCCCCCAGCTACATGGGACTCCTCCCCCCCCCCATGTCCTTTTCACAATGTCTTATAAACAAACACATTTTGGGCTCAGGTTTTCTGCCACAAACAAGGATGACGAAGTTACCCTTGTTCCCCCACTGTGGCTCTTCACACTACACCAGTCACTGTCTCCAGTCCCTCCTGCATGTCGTTATTAAAGAGGTCTGTCCCTACTTCCCACAGGTGCACCCCATCCCCTCGAAACATTCCTTCGTTCCCCTCCCACGGCCACTCGTGATGAATCCAGGAATCACCCTGCCTCTCAACCCACCGTCCAATTTGCCTGTGTAATTTTTCACCCCCTTCTGCCAGATCAGTTCCTCCCTGAGTGTCCACTTAACTCTTATGTCAGGCCAACTCATGTTAATACTAGGTAAAAGCACCGCGATTCGTAATAAATCCCTTCACATGTTACCAACCAATTCCCTACAAGCACCCTTCCCTATCTCATTCCCTCCCAAATCTGTCATTATGCTTGGGACCCCTAAGACCTCCACCTGCTCTTGCAGGAGAAACATAACCTCAGACCATTACATTACCTAACACAATCTATCCAAGTACAAGTGTTCCCCATAAGGTCTGTGAATCTCTCTCCACTGAGTCCAAAGTACGAAGGAATGGCCCACGATCCAAGCACATTCCCGCTGATCATTCACCCCCTTGCGCCCTGTAAAAGAAGAAAACAAAATCAACTCCACCGCTCCTCCCCTCTCTCCTTACTTCCAGACATAATATGGATAGGCTTTCGACTTCCACCTGCCAATGTCCTTTATCGCCCCCTCCGACCATCCATATTCTGCAGCCATTGTCGCCGCACCAATGCAAAATGAATGTGAACTATACACCTCAGTATCCCTGCCCAACCTGCCAACCGCTAACTTTAAAAGGTTTGTGAACTGCAAACTTGTTAATGAAACACCGACCGCATGTATAAAAAGGTACCTCCAATCCTGGGCCAAACTTGCTGATACGCTTGGACTGTTCTCACAGGGCAAACTGTTCTATGCCCCAATTGCACCACCATGAGGAACTGCCCTCTGCCCTCCCAATTCATTTTGACCATTGCAGACATGCGGGGGAGATAGTCTCCCCCGCTCTTGAACTTGGCCTACCATCAATCCCGCCCCATTCGCATTGACTTTTAAACCTGCCAATTCACTTATTCGCATGGCCCCAAAAAGGCCAGCGAAAAGGCCGTCCGAAATAATAAAACTTCATACCCTGACCAGCACATCTTCTCTAACACTGCAGCAATGCTGATCAAGTCATCATATCTGATCCGGCGCAGTTCTTTCACCCCACCCCTTTGCTCCCTCTGCCAACCCCTATAACACGCTTTACCACAAGCTCACTGCTGGTTTCCACCAACCCTTTAATTTGTGCAAAACTGAAAATCCAGCTAACCGAGACCAAACCAATGACCCGGAAAAGCCTTGGCTCTTGACCATGATATGAATGTAACCACTGCTTGCTCCCGCACCGGTTCCCCTCACCAACCCTTCTTACTCAATAAAACAAGTCACATCACTGCACTCTGCCACATAAGCTGTAACGAGATAATGCATCGGCGATTACATTCTGAACGCCCAGCACTTGCCTTGCCCTGATAGTAACATTCCATAAACATAAACCTACAAGCTCACGCAACAATGTAGACACTAGGGATGTGAATCGTTTTTCAACGATTAAAATTATCGTCCGATAATGTTTATATCGTCTTAAATCGTTATAGAACACGATACAATAGAAATTCTAACGATTTATCGTTAAAAATCGTTAAATCGTGTTAGTGCGCACTAACTCGAGTTAGTGCGCACTAACTCCCCGTTAGTGCGCACTAACTCGATTTAGTGCGCACTAACTGAAAATGATACAAATAAACACTTTCCAGGTCACTGAAGGTCAGTTAGGAATGAATATGTGTTCCTATTGGCTGGCTGCCCTCTTATCTATTGATGTTACCAAGGTTACCACTGAGCTGGTGGTTGGGGGGATGGGAAATGGAACTGAAAACTAACGAACACCAACAGAAAATGAAACAAAGTGTTCACACTTCCCAGGTCAGTAAAGGTCACTTAGGAATGAATATGTATGTATGTATTCCTATTGGCTGGCTGTGCTCTTATCTATTGATGTTACCAAGGCTAATACTGAGGTAATGGTTGGGGGGATGTGAAATGGAAATAGTTGGAAGCTTGACAAAAAAAGTAATGTAATGATCAGCACTCACGTGACTAGAACTTGTTTGTTTATTATTTTTGTTAGCAGGCACCTGAAATGCTAGTGCATGTTGAATTTGCCAATCACTGTGCATTTTAGAAAGGTGGTCCTGGCTGGAACTGTACACAGTTCAAATATATGTAATTGATTGTTGGTAAGTGTATTTTTTAAGTAGCCACACTGGCACAAGTATGTTTACTTTTCCTCCTACTTAACTCACTAGCTCAGCTTTGTAAGAAGGGCTTCTCTGCTTGTGTGTTGTTTTTGTTTGGTGTGAGGAGAGCAGAAACATCAGATCTTTATTCAATCTACTACAGTCATCTCTTACAGTGCCCTATCCCTATTAATACCAGGAGTGTTGTGATCTTCCTGCACACAGTGCCCTAACCCTGATACCAGTCTGAGACAGCTCTCTCCCTGCATTACTAGTGAGAGGCTGGCTTCACAGACAGGGGGGAGCTGCCTGACCCTCACTCCTGACTTCCCCCATGTCCCAGCTAGTGAATGGTGTGTGGGTGAGGGGGGGGGGGGAGGATGGTGAAGTCTGAGACAGCTCCCTCCCTGCATTACTAGTGAGAGGCTGGCTTCACAGACAGGGGGGAGCTGCCTGACCCTCACTCCTGACTTCCCCCATGTCCCAGCTAGTGAATGGTGTGTGGGTGAGGGGGGGGGGGGGGAGGATGGTGAAGTCTGAGACAGCTCCCTCCCTGCATTACTAGTGAGAGGCTGGCTTCACAGACAGGGGGGAGCTGCCTGACCCTCACTCCTGACTTCCCCCATGTCCCAGCTAGTGAATGGTGTGTGGGTGAGGGGGGGGGGAGGATGGTGAAGTCTGAGACAGCTCCCTCCCTGCATTACTAGTGAGAGGCTGGCTTCACAGACAGGGGGGAGCTGCCTGACCCTCACTCCTCCGGGGTATTGTGATCTTCCTGCACACAGTGCCCTATCCCTGATACCAGGGGTGTTGTGATCTTCCTGCATGCAGTGCCCTATCCCTATTAATACCAGGAGTGTTGTGATCTTCCTGCATGCAGTGCCCTATCCCTATTAATACCAGGAGTGTTGTGATCTTCCTGCATGCAGTGCCCTATCCCTGATATCGGGATGTGTGCAAGAAGATCACAACACCCCCGGTATCAGGAATAGGGCACTGTGTGCAGGAAGATCACAACACCCCCAGTATCAGGAATAGGGCACTGTGTGCAGGAAGATCACAACACCCCTGGTATTAGGGATAGGGCACTGTGTGCAGGAAGATCACAACACTCCTGGTATTAATAGGGATAGGGCACTGTGTGCAGGAAGATCACAATACCCCTGGTATCAGGGTTAGGGCACAAGTTCTAGTCACATTGACTGATCACATTACTTGTTTTGTCAAGCTACCAACTGTTTCCATTTCCCATCCCCCATATACTGTCAGTAGGAAACTTGGTAACATGAATAAATAAGAGGGCAACCAATAGGAATACATATTCATTCCTAAACTGACCTTAACTGACCTGAAAAGTGTCAAATTGTATCATTTTCAGTTAGTGCGCACTAACTCCCAGTTAGTGCGCACTAATCGGAAAAAACGATTTTTAACGATTTTTTAACTAAAAAATCGTGCCTAAGACGATTTTCTTGCCCTGCCACACGATTTCTATCGTTAAGACGATATGGAAAACGATTCACATCCCTAGTAGACACTATTAAACACTTCACTCCTAACCGGTTGCTAAAGTGATGCTCAACTCGAATCCCATTGTGGATGCCGACAACCTTCTAATAAACTCTCTTCCCACCGGCATGACTCTGCACGCGAAATACACAGAACTGATTAGATACTGCATCTGTCGCAACGTCACTTTATTTGCTTGTTTTACCCTTATCACCAATTCCCTCAGTTTTTGAACTTTGTCCCCCGGCAAGCACGATACCTTTTGGGTATCGAATCAAGTTCAATATCCAAAAGGTCAACCGCTTAGACGGTCCTTCATCTTGTCCTATAATGGGCACCCCAATCTCTGCGCTACCTCCAATAATCTTGTAACTGCTCCTGACAACATCGCGACTCTCCTGTCCCTAAACACAGAAATTGTCCAAATAATGAATCCTACTTGTAGATTCCGTATGCCGCTCTATCACCCATTGAATGAAGGAACTACATGCCTCAAAGTACACGTAGGATCTGGCATAATCCATGGGTAGACACCAATCCACGTAATATTTCCTCTCCAACGTGAAGCCCAACATCTCGGCAATAACCTACCAGCGGTCTCGATATTCGCTTCTGGCACATAAAGCTCCCCTACACGCCCCACGCACCTGTTCTAACGCCGCCTCCAATGATGCGTATGGAACTGAACATAAACTCTTGGGATAAAATCATTTACCGATGATCCCCTGGGATAGGAAAGGTTCAGGATAAGTCTATACTTACCCAGCGCCTTCTTTGGGATAACTGCTAGTGGAGAAAGGTGAATTTGATTGAAAGGAGGAACATCAAAAGGCCCCGCAATTCTCCCCAACTGAATTTCTGCTCCCAATTAATCCGAGCCACCTCCCGACCTAGTGTTCCTTATCTTCCCTCCTACCCCCAGACCCACATAAGGGACCCTAAATCCCTCCCGAAAACCTATCCTTAATAATGCCGCTGCCTCCTTATCTAGATATCCCACTAATTCCTTAAATCCCTCCACATGCTAGGGGAAAATGCTTTTTTAAAATTTATTTATATATCTATTTATTTAATTAATCCACTATTGCATTAGGGGGTGGATTAGCGCCTGTTTAACCCACGTCCGACTGTGGGTTATATAGTGCGCTCAGCTGAGCCCACTGTATTGCATTGGCCCTAAAGTGCCTAGGATACCCAACATAGTCTGTGTTTTGGAAGGACCTCCTGTGTCAGGGGAAGAACTCTTTCAAAGCACCCCCTTGGCATGAAGCAGGGATCCCGTATTAGCTGAAAAAGGGGACTGCCAAATTTTTTTTTTAGACTTAATTATTCGCCTTTCCAAATCCAAACTCATGGTAATTTACTAATAAGAACTTAGAACCTGCCGTTTCCAAAAGGGTTAAATGAGAATTGTGTTGAATTCTTTCTCTGCTAGAGAAATCTCAGTCCTTTGAAATTAATTGCCTGGATTCTGCCAGCAGAGTAGGAGCTTGCCACTAATCTCCGTTGCCAGGGCATACTGACATGCACCAGTGGTACTAGTTACAGAGGGATAGAGGAGATTGCAGTGCAAAGGCTGATCAAATACGCTTGCATTGAGCAACTGATAAGACCTTTCGGCAAGCCTGAAAAAACTTCACAAAAGAAAGCCCTCTGTGAACGATAAGGCCTGGAGGACTTCATTAAAAATTAGTAGACTGATCCTGGACAAGCTCTTATCGCTCTCCCTGCATGGAGCATTCTTTCATCAAAGTGGGGGAGCACGATCAGTTCGCAGGCTTGTATGACATAATGTTTTTGTAGTCCTTTTAATTTGTTTTCCCTTAATCATTCTTTTAACGTTTTTGAAATGATCATTCTTCTCCTGCTTGGGAGAATGCAAGAGCAGTGGCTTTCAATGAAAACCATCAAAAAAAATAGATGCAAAAGGTCAATCCAGAAAGCAATGGATTAGTTGAAAATTGATGAAGGTACCTCTCACCAATAATGTCTTATCACAATTAAACTGTTTGGAATGTCAAACTCTCCAATAAAAAAGCATTCTTTTTATGAAAAAGTCCAACTGTCAATATTGTTATTTTTGCAAATTAAACTTTATAAGCTTTCCATTCTCATTTTTTGAAAATGTTATTTCATTAATAATTAACTCAAGAATTATTAGCAAAAAAGCTGGACTGTACTGAAATCATTACATGTGTCCCAGATATTAACTAAGGGGGTAAATTTCCAAAGCATTTATGTGCCTAAAATGTAGTTTGACACATGTAAATGTGCTTTTTGAAAATTAACCTGAAGGCTGTACGTGTAAAAGTACATGCAGAAGCAATTATGTGTATAATTTTATGCATACTTGAAAGAGTCATTCCTGAGGGTGGAGTGCGGTTGGGGAAATAATTCATTTTAGATTCTTGAAAGTATACATATAAATGTTTAAGGGAACATTTACACCTGTTCCTTAGTAGGTGTAAATGTGCTTAACTGAGCTGCTAATTTTCACAGTCCAGCCTGAAGTCTGGACTTCAGTTATAAGCTCTGAAGGAATCTACACCTCCTCTTCCTTGCTTCAGAAAGCATTTTAGTGCACACAAACAGCAGTGTGATGTGGATAGGTTGTCACATTTCTCTTGTGTTAGTGCTAATATTTTATGCTTTTCAGGGACATACAGATTTCATAGGCATAGCCAACAGAAGCTTTCCCACCAATGGCTATCTATGAACTATTTAAAGAGGTAGTGTATTGGCTCTTTTAGTGAATGCCTGGGACTCCTATAATGATTTGAGAGGGCCATGTTTTCATAAGAGAGCACTGGGACTCCTGAGGAATAGCACCATCATGTGCTTAGTAGAATACCAGTGTGTTATACACCAATGCTTTAGTCTGACTGCAGAAATTACTCTGGGGGACAAGCTTTTGAGCTGATATGACTGAATCTTGTATATGTTGTGGGTTTGTTACACAGTAAGACCATTGTTTTAATATTTAAAGTTGAATAAATACAAGTTTTAGTATTTAAAGTATCACTGAAATTCATAGGTAGCCATGGCTACTAAGAAACAAGGGGAAGGACTTTTAATGTCTGACAGTGATTCTGTATGCTGCCTATACACATCAATGTGCCAGGGAATCTGAGGCTATCTCTCAGGTGATAAGGAGCTTCTCTACTCACACCACTTCTCTTCTCTCTTGCTATTCTGTGCAGGGAAGTTCTACTCCATTTCAGTTAGGCACTTAAATTGGCCCCTTTGAAAATCTACTAGGGCTAAGTGCCTAAATTTAGGGGTCTAAAAAGTAGGGATGTGAATCCTTTTTTGACGATTTAAAATATCGTCCGATATATTTTAAATCGTCAAAAATCGTTAGAGCCGCGATACAATAACAATTCCCCCGATTTATCGTCAAAAAATCGTAAATCGGGGGAAGGGGGAGGGGAAGGGGGAGGGCGGGAAAACCGGCACACTAAAACAACCCTAAAACCCACCCCGACCCTTTAAAATAAATCCCCCACCCTCCCAAACCCCCCCAAAATGCCTTAAATTACCTGGGGTCCAGAGGAAGGGTCCCGCTGTGATCTTTTACTCTCAGACCTCCGGTGCGTTGTAGAAATGGCGCCGGCGCTACCTTTGCCTTGTCATATGATAGGTCAAAGGTAGCGCCGACGCCATTTTGTTTTTTGTCCCCCGACGTCAGGAGCGTAGGAGATCGCTCCCGGACTGCCGCTGGACCCCCAGGGACTTTTGGCCAGCTTGGGGGGGCCTCCTGACCCCCACAAGACTTGCCAAAAGTCCAGTGGGGGTCCGGGAACAACTTCCTGCACACGAATCGTTTTTCTGTACGGAAAATGGCGCCAGCCATACACCGTATGGCCGGCGCCATACGGTGTATGGCCGTATGGCCGTGTATGGCCATACGGTCATACACGGCGCCGGCCGTACGGCAACACGGCCATACACGGCGCCGGCCGTACGGCAACACGATTCGACTGCAGGAGGTCGTTCCGGACCCCCGCTGGACTTTTGGCAAGTCTTGTGGGGGTCAGGAGGTCCCCCCAAGCTGGCCAAAAGTCCCTGGGGGTCCAGCAGGGGTCCGGGAGCGATCTCCTACCGCGAATCGTTTTTCCGTACGGAAAAACGATTCGCGTGCAGGAAGTCGTTCCCGGACCCCCGCTGGACTTTTGGCAAGTCTTGTGGGGGTCAGGAGGCCCCCCCAAGCTGGCCAAAAGTCCCTGGGGGTCCAGCGGGGGTCCGGGAGCGATCTCCTATGCTCCTGCCGTCGGGGGACAAAAAAACAAAATGGCGCTTGCGCTACCTTTGCCCTGTCATATGACAGGTCAAACGTAGTGCCGGCGCCATTTCTACAACGCACCGGAGGTCCGAGAGTAAAAGATCACAGCGGGACCCTTCCTCTGGACCCCAGGTAATTTAAGGCATTTTGGGGTGGTTTGGGAGGGTGGGGGATTTATTTTAAAGGGTCGGGGTGGGTTTTAGGGTTGTTTTAGTGTGCCGGTTTTCCCGCCCTCCCCCTTCCCCTCCCCCCACTGGACCCCAGGTAATTTAAGGCATTTTGGGTGGGTTCGGGAGGGTGGGGGATTTATTTTAAAGGGTCGTGGTGGGTTTTAGGGATGTTTTAGTGTGCCGGTTTTCGATTTACACGATTTACACGATATTTAAAAAACCCAAACTGCGACGATCCGATTCCCTCCCCCTCCCAGCCGAAATCGATCGTTAAGACGATCGATCACATGATTCACATCTCTACTAAAAAGTGGGTGTCTATGGGGGCAGAATTATGATATAGAAAAATATAAGGTGTTCAGCATTAATTTTCTGCACTTGTCATATAACATAAGTGTCCAGCTCTAAGCAATTTAATTTGAGGTTTAGATTTAGAGACCTAGGGGGTCCATATTCAACTTGTGAGCTATCTGGTTAAATGCTGACTTTTGAATATTTCTGTCACTTATCCGGCTAACTTTAATTAAGATAGTTGTGTATATTCATGGTGTGGCTGTGCCACTGAATATCCATCCAAAGTTAGCCAGATAAGTTTATTTGGCTAATTTTGCTGGCTGGACAGTGGCTGAAAATGGACCCCTAAGTTTTAGGTGCCTCAATTTAGGTTTCAGCTGAAAATGTAGGCTTCTACGTCTGCTGAAAATCTCCCTAAAATTTAGGGACTAAGCATTTTTTTTAAAAAAGTAAACCCTAAATAATAGAATAGACACAGAGCAGCCAGCTGCTTCCAATGCCAAAATTTAGAAGGACTAGATTTGCATCTCTTATTCAGACACAATATATATCATTCCCTTCGTGCAACCCTTGGTGCTACCTTTTTTCGTTTTTTCTTTTTAACTTCTATGTTTCTTCCACTTTTGTTTACCTTTCTCTTTTTTCATAGTTGTTATCCCTTGTTAACAATTTTCATTGTTATTAATGTTAAATGTGTTTGACAAAGGTAACTTTTTTCCTGCATCTCCTGTTTTAATGTAAACCAGTATGATTTGTATATTATACAAGAATGTTGGTATATAAAAATTATAAATAAACAAATAAATAAATAAATAAATATGAGAGGTTTGCATGCCAGGACTTCCAAATCAGCCAACCAAATCTGTCATTATAGGTTTTCCAGCATAATAATCCATAAGAAGCAGGCAATACACTTCTTATCTGAAAAGCTTGAAGTAGGAAGCTAAAGTTAAAAAAAACCTGTTTACTTCCAGTGTTAATCACAGAAACATATTATTTGCTACCTAAGTCAATTGCTGCATGCAAAAATATTTCATTTACAACATCTTTGTAGGGGTAAGAGTGAACTCCTAGCTTCTGTAAAAGGATTGGGACATCTAATCATTTTCTTGTGTTGAAAGTATGTCGTTGCAAACTTGTAAACCCATTGATCTGACAAAGGCTTTTTCTGAGCTACACACTTTCTGCTTGTTATAAAACTAGGTCACCATCTTTGTACTTTCCATGTATACAGTTATGTGATGAACAATACCAGTATTCTAAGTGAGGCCAATGAAAGGAAATCTATTGAAAGAAAAAACATAATAAAAACTTAAACTTAACTCATGGCATTGGTGAAACTATTTCTGATTACTTGTATAATATATTTACTTGTAAAATATAACAAATGTGTTGACTTTCATGGTTTTTTTAACATGCAGATTCTTTCATATTAATCCCTTTAATGCTTCTAGATATTCTCCATAGCCAAACGTTTCCTCTCACCCACCTCAGTTCCCCCCACCCTTCCCCTTCTTCCTCTGAACAGGTTGAACAAATAGGCTCCCTTCTTGAATAGAGAGAACAGGATTTTCCACATGGCAGCCCAGCCTGAGAACAGGCTCTGTCTGTTTAATCTCTTTCAGGTATCAGCAGATCCCTCTGCACGCTGTGTAAGACAATCCCTTGCAGCTTGCGTTTGCCTTCGAAGGGAAGATCAGGTGTTCTGGGCTACAAAGAAGGGCTTAGCTTTTTTAACTCTATCAGACTGAGAGACCAGAAAATATAATCTAGTGTTTCCCATTGATTAGAGACCTAATCAATAGACTCTCCCTCCACTGAGCACTTCATCATTTATTAATAAACACAAGAATACTTGGAGCATGGGTTTTCAAAGAGATTATTATCCTTTTTTGCATTTGAGTTACTTATATTTTGGAATAAAAGAAAGATCAGATTCTTTTGCATTGAAAACAATCTGGACACCAGACAGTGTGAAAAACCAATAAGAAACATTAAAAGGAATCAACCTTATTTGAGGTAAAGAAAGAAAGCCAGCATCAGTTGGGTTTATAACCTTTATGAGTCAGCAACAATTTGCAAAGGAATATTGTTTCAGAACTTTGTGGTTCATTTTTAGAATTCTTTTTTTTAGAACTCATGGAAGGTAATATGCTTACCAAGTTATATGTCCAGTTTCTAAGACAAAACTTTGTAAATTTTTTGTCAAGAATATTGAAATCATTCTAGCTAATATGGATAATGATGGATTTATGCAAACCTTTGTGAAAACTGAGCAATGTTTTGCAAACTTTCTAGGTGACTTTGTAACTATTTATGAACAGCTCCTTATCTTTCCTCCCAAGCCCACCTCCCCTCGTCCTCTTTTTCTATTTCTGAGAATAACATAGTCTTCCTCCCAATCCCTTCAACCTGTAATCTAGGAGTCATCTTCGACTACTCTCTCTCCTTCTCTATATATATATCCAAAACTCTGCTAAAAGATGACATTTCTTCTATAACTTCACCAAAATCCATTTCTTCCTTTCTGAACCCTCTACCAGAACCCTCAGCCACTCTCTCATCACCTCCCCCTTAGACTATTGCAACCTGCTCCTCACAGGTATTTCAGCAAGCCATCTCTTTCCACTACAATCCGTCCTACATTCAGCTGTATGACTTTTCTTTCACCAAAGTCACTACATCCATATTACCCCCTCTTCTGAAGTCATGCATTGGCTCCCTAACCATTCCTGCATGCAGTTCACGCTCGTCTTATTCGCGTACAAGTGCCTTCATGCTGCAGCTCCTCTCTTATCTCTTTATACTCCTACTCAAGCACTTTGTTCATCAGACAAATCACGCTTATCTGTGTCCTTCTCCTCTTTTGCCAATTCTCGACTCCATGATGTCCACCTGACTACCATGACACTGGCTGTGTCATGATCCCTCTCTTGCCTTGTTTAAATCTCATTTAAAAACACAACTTTTTAAAGCTGCTTTTAAATCTTAAGCCTGATTGTCCACCTTCAGATGCATTAACTAATTAAATTTAACCATTGTCTTCCTATAGGAAACTCTCCAAGTCTGTTGACATATATGTTTGTCTTGATTAGACTGTAAGCTCTATTGAGAAGGGACTGTCTCTTATGTGTTTATACAGCGCTGTGTACGTTGAGTAGCATTATAGAAATGTTAAGTAATAGTAGTAGATAAAACTGCTCTGAGTTGCTTTATTGATTTTGTGTACAGAACTGTTGCTTTACTGCTACTAAGGGCATAAGTGGAAAACTGTCAACCACAATACTGCTACTGAGCAAATTCCCTCTACCTCTAGATGACATATACCACTGTTTGCAACTCTTTGGGACTTGACAGACTAATGTTTTGTTTTCATTTTTATATATACTAGGACATATACACTTGAGCCTCTATTCAGCAAAATTCTTTAGTTATATAGATGACTAATTATCTGGAAATATTGAGCCCACATCCTTTTTTTCTCATTGCTGGAAGTGTATATATATATATATATATATATATATATATATACACACACAGTTGTTCCCATAAGTTTACATACCCCTGGCAGAATTTGTAAGATGTGTAGCATTTTAAGAAAACACAAGTGATCAGACAAAACACATCTGTTATTTTTAATGTGTTTCAAATTAAACTATTATGATTCATAGAATAGCACAATCATTAAACAAACAATAGTTAAGCCTCTTAAAGGAAGGCCGGTGGTGTCCTACCATGCCAGCCATGATGGTGGTGTCCTGCCACGAAGAAGTGGCATCGTGGTAACTAGTGTGGCTCAAGGGAATCTCCTGTGAGCCGTAAAATGTAACAGTTCCTCCCCTTAGGCCCCCTCCTTGAAATCCAGGGTTTGGGTTTCGAGGGGTATTGTTGATGGAACTCTTTCAGAAGTTTGATATCCAGTATATTGGTAGAGGATTCTCAGGAATTTTCCTCCGGGCCTTAATGTTTCTAAGAGATTAAGTATTCCACCTTATTACCTCTCTTTTGGGAGACCAGAAACTGTTGCACTTCACATAATGTGTCGTCGAAGATGATTTCTTTGGGTTTTGGGGTGACACAAGTAGGCCAAGAAAGTACTAAATGTTTAAGCAATGAATTGTGAATGCTTAGAGCGGGAGGTAACTTCAGTTGATAGGTGACAGGACTAGTTGACATATCACCGGGAAGGGTTCTATGAAGCAAGGTGTTAAGCATACAGAGGGGATGCGGAGGTGTAGGTGTTTGTTGCTCAGCCATACCTTGTCTCCTACCTTGAATTGAGGGGCTGGCCTCCTTTTGGCATCAGTGACTCTATTAGCTTTCGTGGCAGCCTTGTTGATCAGCTCATTGGTTTGCTCCCAGAGTCTCCGAAGTTCTTCAGCTGAGATTAGGGCTGCGGGCAAGGTTACCTTTAGAGGAAGCGGCAAGGGAATCTGAGGTTGCTTCCTGTAGACAATCTGAAAGGAGGAAGATCCAGTAGTGTTGACGAGATTATTGTGGAAAAATTCAGCCCTTGGAAGCAGAGAGGCCCAGTCATCCTGGTGCTCATTGACATAAGACGTAGGAAGATCTTAAGCATCCAATTTGTGCGTTCTGCTTGTCCATTGCCTTGGGGGTGATAAGCAATGGACAAGCAGAGGGATTTATTGCAGAGGGCTTGCCAACAGCAAGCAGCAAGTTGCACAACCCTCTCTGAAAGAATGTGATCAGGCAAACCATGTAGGTGGAAGATATGTTGTGTGAAGAGATGTGCCAATTCTGGTGCGGGAGACCCAGTAAGGATACAAAATATGCCATCTTGGAAAAGCAATCTATTAGTACCCAAATTACTGTGCCACCGTGAGAAAGAGGAAAGTCCACGATAAAATCCATAGACAAGTGGGTCCAAGGTTCCCTGGGGGCTGGCAATGGTTAAAATAATCCCCAGGGTCAGTCATGCATGGATTTTTGCTGGGCGCAGGTACAGCATGAGGTGACATAGTCCTTAAGCCATGCTTTATGTGCCACCAGTAGTGGCATTGGAGCAACTCAAGGGTTCTTGCCATCCCAGGATGACCTGCGACCTGAGAATCATGAGCCCATTGTAGCACTTTCTTGTGAAGGTACCATGGTCTTTCTAGGAGGGACTGGTATAGCAGCATCCAGGAGTATCTTGGCAGGATCAATTATAGGTCTAGGAGCTTCCTTGATCTGGAAGGAGCGAGGCAATGTATCTGCTTGTTGGTTCTTGGATGCCGGATGGTAATGTAATTGGAAATCGAAGTGGGTGAAGAAGAGGGACCAGCGGGCCTGTCTGGGGTTCAACTGCTGAGCTTGGTGGATGTACTCTAAATTTTTATCATCTGAATATATAGTAATGCAGTGTTGGGCTTCTTCTAGAAGATGGCACTACTCCTGTAAAGCCAATTTAATGGCCAAGAGTTCCCAATCTCCAATACCATAGTTGCATTCTGCAGGCAAAAACTTCTTAGAGAAGAAGGAGCATAGGAGGAGTGTACCCTCACTACTCTGCTGAATAAGGATATAACCTACACCCAGGGTAGAGGCATCTACCTTGAGAACAAAGGGCCGAGATGGGTTCTGGATGTAAGAGAAGGTCCCTGGGCAAAGGCAGTTTTTAGTTCCTGGAAGACCTCGAGAGCCTCTGGCATCCAGTCCAGTTACCAGCGCCTTTGTGAGTAAGAGCTGTGAGAGGTGCCATCAAGGTGAAAAATCCAGGGATAAACTAGTGATAATAATTGGCAAAACCCAGGAACCTTTAGATAGCTCAGAGTCCAACCGGACAGGGCCAGTCTAGGACAGCTTTTACTTTGATCAGGTCCATATAAAGTCCATCCCAGGAGATGATGTACCCCAAGAAGGGGACCTCCTCTTGCTAAAAAAAAACATTTTTTAAATTTGGCATACAGGTTATTTTCATGGAGACATTGTAGGACCATCCTGCCATGTCTGTGATGTGCAGTCAGTGTTGGGAAAAGATCAGGATATCATCCAGGTATACAACCAAGCATATATAGAGAAGGTCATGGAAAATGTCATTATCCATATTCTGGAAAACCGCAGGGGCATTACAGAGGACAAAGGGCATCACCAAATATTCAAAGTGCCTGTCCCGTGTGTTGAAAGTGGTCTTCCATTCATCCCCTTCCTTGATGCGAATAAGATTATATGCACCTCAAGAGATCCAGCTTCATGAAAATCTTGGCATTCTGTAGGCAATAGGGGTGTGCATTCGTTTGCAACGTATTGGCAATCCGCAACGTATAGGGCCATATTCGTTGTATTCGTGGGGAAGCGAAACATATCGCGATTCCCACGAATACAACAAATCTTCACCGAATTAGTCGGCCATCTAAAGGAGCAAATTTAAACAAAACCCCCACCCTACTGACCCCCCCAAGACTTACCAAAACTCCCTGGTGGTCCAGTGGGGATCCGGGAGCCATCTACTGCACTCACGCCGTCGGCTGCCGGTATTCAAAATGGTGCCGATAGCCCCTGTGACATAGTAAGGGCAAAGGCTATCGGCACCATTTTAAATGCTGGCAGCCGACGGCCTGAGTGCAGGAGATGACTCCAGGACACCCGCTGGACCACCAGGGACTTTTGGCAAGTCATCTCCTGCACTCGAGCCGTCGGCTGCCAGTATTCAAAATGGCGCCGATAGCCTTTGCCCTTACTATGTCACAGGGGCTACCAGTGCCATTGGTCGGTCCCTGTCACATGGTAGGAACACAAGATGGCGCTGGCCGTCCATTGCTCCTACCATGTGACAGGGGCTGACCAATGGCACTGGTAGCCCCTGTGACATAGTAAGGGCAAAGGCTATCGGCGCCATTTTTAATACCGGCAGCCGACAGCGTGAGTGCAGTAGATGGCTCCCGGACACCCTCTGGACCACCAAGGAGTTTTGGCAAGTCTTGGGGGGGTCAGGAGGGTGGGGGGTTGTAGTTAATTAAATTGTAGCTGGGAAACGAATAAGAATGGAACGCGTTAACGGATCGGGGCCTCCCCCCTTGCCGAATGCAACGTTTCTGCCCCCCCACAAATACGAATACCAAATGTAACGTATGCGGTCCCTCTGCACATCCCTAGTAGGCGATCAAAGAGTTTGGTGATCAATGGCAGACGGTACCGATTTGTCCTCTTAATGGAATTTAGGCCATGGTAATCTATGCATGGACTAAGGTATCCATTCTTTTTGACCACAAAGAAGAACCAGGCACCCATCAGAAAGGATGACAATCAGATAAATCCTCTGGCAAGGCTTTTCCTGATGTATTCGGACATGGCTTGAGACTCGGGTAGCAAGAGTGGGTACATCTGGCACTGAGGAGGTGAGGTCCCAGGGAGGAGTTTTATGCTGCAATAATAAGGGAAATAGGGTGGCAAAGTCTCCACGCTCTTCTTAGAGAAGATATCCTGAAAATCTGTGTACTGGGGTGGAAGCCCAGATAGTACTGAAGCCACTGCCATGGAGCTAAGGTGCTCTAGAAGTCGAAGCAGGCAAGTCCCCAGTGAGTTAGTTGCAGTGTGGACCAGTCAAACTGGGGCTGGTGCTGACGAAGACAAGGCAGGATTAAAATCACTGATTCACCGCCCAGGGAATGATGTGAAAGATGATGCTTTCAGTGTGCAACAGGCTGGTCTGGAGTTTGAGTATTACAGTTGACTGGGTGAGGGAACCTGGGAGTGGATCCCTGTACATGGAGGAAATTGTGAGGGGTTGAGACAACAACAGCAAGGTAGGTATCTATAGCTGTTGCACAAGGCCCCGGAGGATGAAGTTCCCTCCGGAATCTGTGTCACTGAAGGCCTGTATAGAGAAAGAAATAGGGACAGTCTCCAGGGTGACAGGTTCTAGAAGTTGGGGAGTGGGAATGGTGAGACCTAGGATCACCTCCTCAGTCGAGCCTAGGCATTTAAGCTTCCCAACCTCTCAGGACATTGGGTGATGAGCATACCTGGGAATATTTGAGTTGTGGTCACCCTGAGATTGCTGTTGATTAGTAGAGAGTGGGGGAGGGGGAAGGAATGGAATACTATATATCAGCTTTCTCTTTTCCACTGTCCCCACCCAATTAATCCATACTTTCTTTTTCTCCCATCCATCACCATCACCTGACTCTCCTCCCGAGATGACCCAGCATAGTTCCCTTTCATCTATCCCTAAGCCCAGCACTCTTTTTTCTCCCTCCCCCTATAAGTCTCAGCTCCATGACATATGGAGCCTCACTCTACCCTTAGCTGAGTGATTCCCAAGCCCTGGAATCACAGCTGCAGATTGAGTTTTGTGTATATTAGAGTCCCTCTCCAGTTTCTCCCCACATGCTGCTTGTAGTGTCTACTCCAGGCTCACTCCACTTCTCCTGTTCTCTGCAGACTTACTGAGGAAGGGGAGTGGATGAGCTGTATACAGAGAGGTCCTGAGATTCTGCAATTGATGCAAATTCCCTGAGTCTCAGTTTGAAATCCTGAGAGTTCCAAGATATGGCGATGAGGTGACTACTGACCTCACAGTATAGACAGAACTCCAGTTATCTGTATCGGAGTCTCTTTTCGGGATAGTTCAACCCGATTGTATGGGCTCTTAAGTGACTACAGAATACCCTGGTGGTGTGGGCGCCAACATAGGTGGTTACTGAAAATGCAAAGCCAAGGTGAAGGACTTGCATACCGGATGATTCTCCTGAGTCCTCTCATGCAGATGATGGTTGATCTTGCTAGTCAGAGTGATGAGAGCCTCCAGGGAAGCCAGTAACTCCCGGGCTGTGAACTCATATTTTATCTTCCCCAAAAGGCCTTTTTGGAAAATAGCGACCAGACTATCCTCCTGCCAATTAATCTCTGAGGCCAAGATTCGGAATTTCATGGTATATTCACCCAAGGTGTGGGAGAATTTTGCATATGTAGAGCAAGTCTGAAGCCAGCAAAGTCACTCGCCTGGGTTCTTCAAATACAGTGCAAAACTGTTTCAAGAAGACAGGGAGTTATAGTAAAATGGGATCCCCTCGCTTCCAGAAAGGGGAAGCACATGCCAGAGTGGACTCATCCAGCAAGGAGAGAATGTAGGTTGTCTTGCACTAATTGTTGGGAGAAAGAGCTGCCTGAAGCTGAAAATGCATCCTGCATTGATTGATGATTCCCTAGAGTAACGTGGAGGCACAGAGAGCTGAGGGATTGGCCGGTTTACCAGTGCAGGGGGTATGGGCATGGCTACAGGTGGAGATGGGACAGATGCTGAAGTCAGTGCATCCAATCGATGTGTAAGGCAGTCCATGGCTGCTGAGAGTTGTGCCAAGATACCCGGTTGCATGGCTGCTGAGAGTTGTCCCAAGATACCCAGTTGCTCTTGAAGCCTGAGGGCCAGGCCTGGAATCACTTGGAGAGAAAATAGGTCCACTGAGTCCATGGCCTCAGCAAATTGTTGTGTCTATAGACCCTTGGACTGGGTGAAATTGCCTCAACCTGCGGGTGGGCGGCGTGAATTTCGGGGCGTTCCAGGGGCGTGGCGCTGGCCCAGGGGCATGGTCGAGGCAGGTGTAACTTTAGCAACAAAGGTAGGGGGAAGGTGTAGATAGGGCCGGGGGGGTGGGTTAGGTAGGGGAAGGGAGGGGATGGTGCGGGGGTAGAAGGAAAGTTCTCTCTGAGGCCGCTCCGATTTCGGAGCGGCCTCGGAGAGAACGGGCAGCGTGCACAGGGCTCAGTGTGCGCAAGTTGCACAAATGTGCACCCCCTTGCGCGTGCCAACCCCAGATTTTATAAGATACGCGCGGCCAAATTTTCATTTTTGTTTTTCATTTTGGGGTGGGGCAGTTGGGATTCGGTTCTTTTAATGTTTATTTCTGTTCAGATTGTTTGCTGAACTGAAATAAACTTTTAGAGGTCCATATTCAGAGGCATTTAGCTGGATAATTCAGAAGTTGTTGACTTTTTAATATTTCCCCCACTTATCCTTCTAAATTTTAGCTGGATATCTCACAATTAAATTATGCATTCATAATAAATTTTACATGAAAAAGAACATTCAAGAGTACAGTCTGCTGAGGCAAACATACCACTTACAACATGCATATTATGTTTACATACAATCCTGTGGAGCCTACCTGAAAACTCTGCAAAAATGACACTTGGAGCTCCTATAAAATTAGACTTTTTGAATGCTTATTAGATGTGAGCTTGGCCCTCAGAAAGACATGAACAAAAATTACCATTACAATATACCGTAGTAAACCTCCCATACCAAAACAACTCTAACAACCTTAACTATGAAAAGGCAACACTGCGCATATTACACCAGGCCCTAGAATACCAATAAAACTCTTATTAGGAAACCAAACTGCTATAGATCCCTACCCAGAAATCACATGCCAGCAAAATACCTCATCTTGGTCACATATGCAGAACACAGAGAGACTCTGACCAAATACAGAATAAAGAGATCAGAAAATGTAAATAGAAATATGCTGAGAAGAACTGAACTGGAACCCACAACAAGCCAACTTCTGCATGAGGAGCAACAATGGAAAAACAGAAACATTATCATTCTTTATAAAACATTAAATAATAAAATCAAGAAATATAAAACAATCATAATAGTAAAATCATATTCATAAAAAGAATACTTCAAACAGTTAATGAATAGAATATATCAAATTTCCCAAACACTAAGAAAATATTTCAAAATATCCAATGAATAAAAAATCCTTTAATTAAAAAATGTTCTATTCCTCCTCAAAAATTAAATATTTCAAAACAGCAGAATTATCAAATTACACCAATTAAAACTAATAAGGATGGAGGGTGAGAGGAGAAGGAGGACATACCTCGTTTCCTGAATCGCTTGCTGTTATCCCGGGGGTAAGCTGTTTAACTTGCCCCGACGGTTTGTGAGACCTGCAGCCAGCGACTGACGCCGCCGGAGGGGCGTGGCCAAACTCGGACCCGGAAGTGAGCCTGCATAAATTGAATCGCTCCCTCTCGCTCTTTGAGGGTGAGAGGAGAAGGAGGACATACCTCGTTTCCTGAATCGCTTGCTGTTATCCCGGGGGTAAGCTGTTTAACTTGCCCCGACGGTTTGTGAGACCTGCAGCCAGCGACTGACGCCGCCGGAGGGGCGTGGCCAAACTCGGACCCGGAAGTGAGCCTGCATAAATTGAATCGCTCCCTCTCGCTCTTTGAGGGTGAGAGGAGAAGGAGGACATACCTCGTTTCCTGAATCGCTTGCTGTTATCCCGGGGGTAAGCTGTTTAACTTGCCCCGACGGTTTGTGAGACCTGCAGCCAGCGACTGACGCCGCCGGAGGGGCGTGACTAAACCCGGAAGTTAGTTTGATTTCCTTGAATATAAATTTGCACTATAGCGGCGCGCAGCTGCCGCCGGCGCGCTGAAGCCCCGCGCGCTAAAGGGGCGCGCGTCTTCGGGCTTTGCCGGGCTTCGCCGGGAGTAGCCGGAAGTAGCAGAATATATACAAGGACTTTAAAGTAAGTGTATCTATAATATTATATTAATTCGTTTAAGTTTTCCTCTATTTCAAATCCCACCCTCCATCAAGTGACTACAGCGAATAGTTTGCTTTTCATATCAGATACTATCCTGCCCGGGACATTTATTTTCCTATTGAAAAATTTTTGCTTATTGACGGAATGCCACACACTAAGAGGAAGGCAAAAATAAAGCCTCCAATTGGTGTGATGACGGCAGACTCAGGCCAGAGATCAGTCTCTGAGTGGATGACCCAAAATTCCCCAGATGTGCAGACCATTGAAGGAGTATTATCAGAGCGGGATATGCTCCCTCCGGTCGAGGAAACATCTTTAAGCCCTGGGGCACCCGAAACACCACCTCCACCTGGGACAGTGGGAGTAAAATCCCCAGAAAACCCAGGAAGTAACCAGGAAGGAACAATTCTGAAAACCACTGCTCTGGATAATATATTATGCCAGGAAGAAAATATAGATGTGATAGTAAATTTAGATCAAGGGATAACACAGAAAAGTATCTCAAGTAAATTACTCCCCTCCCCAAAGAGTTGTAGTACCCCTAAAATAGAGAAATATGAGAAGAGCAACCCTCATACAAATGTTGAAACTGTTATTAATTCTGATATAATGATTTCTAAGCCAGCTAATGTTACATTGGATAATGTTTGGAGTTTTTTGGTCAAGATGGATGCATCAATAAATAAATTAACTGAAATGGTTATGAAGAACACAAATATCTCAGTTCAAAACTCAGAAAAATTGGTAGAACAAGGAAAAGATATGAAAGAATTAGATAAAAGAATATCCCAAGTAGAAAAAATTCAAAATCACCAGATAGTAGGTGAAACTGAAGTGTATAAGAGGATAGAAGGATTGGAAAATTCCATCAAATCGTTAAATCTTAGAATCAACAATTTTCCTATTATTAGGAAGTTGAATCCAACAGAGTTGTTTAGAAACTATTTGATGCAAATCCTTGAGATCCCTGAAAAATGTCTCCCGATAATTGTTAGAGCTTTTTACTTGGGTAAAAAGAAAAAGAATATAGAACAAGATCAATTAATAGATGATAAAGAGAAAATTGATGCATCCCCGGACCTAAAAACTGATAAGGAATGTTCCTTGGATATTTCAGATCTAATACAAAAATCACAAGAAGAACTTGAGGTAACATCAAGAGGTACTTTACTAGTTCAATGTGCTTTCATAACAGACAAAGATACGATAATGAAGTTTTTCTTTCGCAATCGCCAAAAAATGTTCTATGGTCAGAAGATCTGGATATTTCCAGACTGTGCAAGAACCACACAATTGCGAAGGAAAAAATTCTTATTATTAAGAAAAGATTTATTGGGAAGGGGTGGATCTTTTATATTGAGATATCCTTGTCGATGTCTAGTAAAACTGGAAGGGAAGAACTATATCTTTACAGAGCCAGAGGATCTCAGAAGCCTTCTTGGTAATTAGTTCACGGGTTTATTGTAAAAGGAAGGTCATCAAATAAAGCAAACATTCCTTAGAAAATGTTTTCCCTATTTTTTTAAATATAAGCTCCGCTATAATAAACGCTGATTTGTCACTATGATTTACCTTAATAGATGTTGAACAAAGGCATTATCTATATAAGTTAATTTAAGGATTTATTTAGATGTATGTTTTCAAGATTTTGTCTTTTGTTTGTATTTTCAAATACAATGTTATTTATTGTATTAATGTTTGAAAACAATAAATAAAGAATTAAAAAAAAAAAAAAAAACTAATAAGGATGAAAAAAAATGTCCTGCTCTCCATACCTGTGATCTTCTGATTTCCAGACACCCTGAGATTGTCATGGATTGGGGGAGGTAGGGACTCCCACATTTTATCTTCTCTTTCACACACACACACACACACACACACACACACACACACACACACACAATAACACATTCATTCTCACACACACTCCCTCTCTCTAACATACCCAGGTTCCCTCTCCCTCACAGATACATTATGTGTGTGTGTGTGCCTATGAGAGCCTATATGTGACACATAGGCTCTCAGGCACATGAACATACACACAGGCTCTCACACAGACATATACATACACACACATAGGCTCTCACACACAGAAGTGGCTCAAGGCAATCTGCTATCTGAGGCAAGGGATTAGATGGCACCTTCCCACCCTCACCCTCACCTGCACCAAAGGCATAGCACAGGTCAAATCATTGAGAGAGTCATGAGGGCAGAGAGTCTCCTTGCAGTCTGGCCATTCCGGTGATTGGAAATGCTACAGAAGGGGGAAAGGAAGGGTCAGAATTCCCAAAGAAATGGCAGACAGTGTTTCACTGATGATATTTCTTGGAAGTTGGCAGCCCTGCTACATTCCCAGGAACACCACAACCTACCTCCCACATTTTCACAGCATTTTCCCCCTGGTGAAGTGGAAAATGGTTGACTAGTGGAATGTTGGTGTGTGGCACACTCTCTCCAGGTCGGTGCAAGGATATCAGGTGCACTAGGCAAACTTTACACACTAGCCCTCACCACACACAATTAAAAACTGTGCATTTATAATAGCAGATTGTACACGAAGAAAGATATTCATAGACTTCCAAGGTAAAAATATCACAGCAACATATATATTATTTTTACATGCACTGCATTGGTGCCAACCAGAAAACTCTGTAAAAAAGACATTTGTTATTAGGCCTATTGTAAAATATATTTGATGTGGGCTTAGCCCTCAGAAATCCTTGAGTAAACTGAATGACATTGATAATATAGTAAACCTATTATGATGGATTTTATGTTTATATTGTAATCTGCTTAGTACAATATATTTGCTATAAGCGGCCTAAAAATATTTTAAATAAATAAATAAACCTCCCATTATAAAACAGCACTAAATGCCAGCACTCAAGCAGTAACAACCCTACCTTTGAAAAGACAACACTACAAATATATTACACCAGGCTGTAAAGCAGCAATACACCTCCTATTAGGAAGAAGCCAGGCTGCTAGATCCCTACACAGAAACTACATGCCATCAGAATACATTACTTCCATCACACATGTAGAACACAGATGGATTGACACCAAATAGAGAATAAAATAGAAATAGAAATGTGCAGACAAAAACTGAACTGGAAACTGCATGAAGCCAGACCTGTATGCAGTACAACAATGGAAAAAAGAAACACCATCATTCCTCATAAAACAATAATATAATAAAAAAATATAACATTAATCATAATAGTAAAAATTATACTAAAAGAAAGAATAAATATTTCAAAATGGCTGATGAAAAGAACATCAAAAATGTTTTGTAAATGTTCTAAAAAAACAAACAATATTATATTTCAAAACAAGATATGCAGGGTCGGTGGAAGTACAAGGCAAACTAGGCCTGGCCTAAGGCGCCGAGCATTAGGGGGCACCAAGCAATGGTATACTGAGGGGAGGTCAGGGAGAGCCAATGCGGCCGCCGGTGGACCTCATCCCACTAGCGGCTGAGCAGTGAACTACTGCTGTGCTGTGCTGTGTGCTGGACACACACAGCAGGAAGATTGGCAGGGCCGTGGTGGAGCTCATGTCACCACGGCCCGAAGAAAAAGGTCGCGTCCAAACCTGCAGGTGCTCCTCCTCCTTCCTGCCTGTGTGGCCCCGGAAGAAAACGTTGCCAGAACTGCGCGGGCAGGAAGGAGGAGGAGCATCAGCCACGTGCAGAAGAGGAGCAGCGTTTATAGTCATCCACGAATCTCAAGTCACAGCGGGCTGAGAAGAAGAGGAGGCCTGGTAGCAGGGTTGCCGCCGTGGATCCCACATTGCGGGTGGCCCGAGAAGTTCAGGGCTGCTGCAAAGTCCATCCTGTGGCGACCCGTGAAGAGGAGGCCCAGAGGCAAGAGAGAGGCTGAGGGCCTGTAGAGTGTGTGTGTGTATGAGATGAGTTGAGAGATTGTGTGTGTGTATGAGATGAGTTGAGAGACTGAGTGTGGGAGTGAGGACCTGAATGTTTGCAGAGATAGCATGTGAGAGCCTCTGTATGTGTGAGAGAGACAGCATGTGACAGTGAGAGCCTGTACTTGAGCAAGACAGCATGTGGGAGTGAGAGAGAGCCTGTGTGTGTGAGAGTCAGACAGCATGTGCAAGAGAGAGACTGTGTGTATGAATGATTGTATGAGAGAGAGCATGTGACAGTGAGAGCCTATGCTTGAGCAAGACAACATGTGGGAGTGAGAGACAGCCTGTGTGTGTGAGAGTCAGACAGCATGTGCAAGAGAGAGACTGTGTGTATGAATGATTGTACGAGAGAGCATGTGAGAGTGAGAGCCTGTGTGTGTGTGTGTGTGTGTGTGTATGTGTGTGTGATAGAGAAAACATGTGAGAATGAAAACCTGTGTGTTGAGGGAAGAAGATAGATGGAGAGAAAAGAAATAGAAAAAAAGACAATGAAAAAGGAATTGGCAAAAAAATAAGAAAGGGAAGGTGGAACAAAAAAGCCTGTGGCCAACCAATTAGAAAACTAAGTTCAGACAGCAAAGGTAAAAAAACAAAAATTTACTTTTTGCTGATTGGCACATGTAATCTTTGGTAATGTGCAAGAGTAGCACTTTCTCTATGCGGATCTCACAATGTACGAGATCAGCATGGAGGAAATGGAAACCCACGAGGCCTGCACAGAGAAGGCAGAAGAATGGGCTTCAGTGCCAGTAGCAGCAATCAGCGCCTCCCCAATAGCCACGCGGCAGCAGTGACAGTGGCAGCAGAGGAATGAGAGAGGCTCTGAAGTTGCTGGCAAAAGAAATAGAGGGGGGTCTGCCTTTAGTGTGTGCATGTGTATGAATGGGAGTCTACCTGGGGTGTAAGTGTGTGAATGCATGGGTGCCTGCCTGAGGGTGTGTCTGTGTATGAGAATGAATGGGTGTCTTCCTGGGGTTTGTATGTGTGAGAATAGGTGCCTGCCTGTGTGTGGTGTATGTGTGTGTGAGAATGAATTGGTGCCTGGGGTCTGTGTGTGTGAGAATGAATGTGCGCATGTACGGGGGATGGTGAGGGAGTGGTGTGAAAATGAATTGGAGCCTGCCTGGGGGTCAGTGTGTGTGTGTGTGGGTGTGAGAATGACTGGGAGCTTGCCTGGGTGGGTGTATTTGTGTGTATGTGAGGGAGCCAGTGAGAGTGAGAGCATGAGTGTGTATGAGAAAATCCAGGGGAGTAAGAGTTTGTGTGGGGGGGATGTGTGTGGCGGGGGAGAGAGTGTCTTAGAGCCTGAGAGTGTGTCAATGTCTGTGAGAGCGAGAGGTTATGGTGGGTATAAGAGCATGAATGTGTGCATGTGACAGTGTATGTGTGAGAGAGAATGGACATGTGAGTATGTATGAGAGAGAGAGGATAACCTCCTAATCCTCGACAATATCAGGGTGACTGGAAATCAAGAGCTCCCACATATGGACAGCAGGGGCTTTTTAAAATCCTTATTAGTTTTAATTATTGGGTGTTATTTGATATATGTGCTGTTTTGAAATTTTTTATTGGTGTTTGGGAAATTGTAAAAAATGTATATGATGTTAATTAATAGAAATTCTATTTATCAGTGGTTTAAAAATATTCTTTTATTAGTATGGTTTTACTATTATAACTGATGCTTTATGTTTCTTGATTTTATTTGATTTATGAGGAATGGTGGTTCTGTTTTTCCATTGTTAATACACATAGGGTTAGATTTTAAAAGGTGCGCGCAGGAGTAGATTTGTTCGTGTAACCCGGCACGAACAAATCTTCTCCCGATTTTATAACATGTGTGCACTGTCGCGCGCATGTTATAAAATACAGGGTCGGCACGAGCAAGGCTGCGCAAAATCTGCAGCCTGCGCACGCCGAGCCGTGCAGCCATCCTCCGTTCCCTCCGAGGCCAATCCGAAATCGGAGCTGCCTTGGAGGGAACTTTCTTTCCGGCCCCCCCCCCCCACTTTCCCCTCCCTTCCCCAATCTAACCCACCCCCCAGCCCCAACTAATCCCCCCTACCTTTATTTTACAAGTTACGCCTGAGGCAGGCGTAACTTGCGCACGCCGGCCGGCTGCCAGCGTGCCATGTTCCGGTCCGGGGACTGGTCCGGAGGCCGTGGCCACGCCCCGGAACACCTCTGGGCCGGAACCACACCTGCGGCCCCGCCCCTGGCATGCCCCCCGATGACGTGCCGGCCACGACACTCCACCTGACATGCCCCTTACTCACCCCCCCCAGGAAAGCCCCGGGACTTACGCTCGTCCTGGGGCTTGCACGCGCCGCCGAGCCTATGCAAGATAGGCTCAGTGAGCGCAGGAGGTGGAAGGGGCAGCTTTTCGAGGGTTATGCACATTTCTTATGCGCGTAACCCTTTGAAAATCTGCCCTATAGTCTGGCTTCTTGGGGTTTCCATTTCAATTTTTGTCTAATTTGTGCTCCTTTATTTTGTATTCTGTATTTGGTGAGGGTCTGTCTCTGCTCTGTGTGTGTGACCATGATGAGAGATTCTGCTAGCATAGGGATCTATAGCAATCGGGTTTGTTTTGTTTCCTCAGTAGGTGGTGTATTGGTATTCTAGGACCCAGTGTAATATTTACCCTTGCTTTTTCACAGGTAGGGTTATTGTTGTTTGAGTCCTTGGTGTTATTACTGTTATGTTACGATGGGATTGCAGTATAGATTTTGAGTGTCTTTTTTGCATGGTTTTGTGTTAGTTCACAATGTGCCTGGCAGTGGAAGGTGTTTGTGCTGCTGTAATTGTGAAGTTACACCAGAATTTGAAAATATCTTTTAGTATGATGAGCTGTAAGGGAAACATCCAAGCTCCATTGTTTGGGGGAATTTCAGTGGATGCACAGAGTTAGAGAACTGGAGGTGCAGGATTTATATTGACATTCTGTCCCTTCCTATATATTCCAGGCTCCACTCTCTCATAGCCACATAGAATTAGTTGAATGAGGCTATCAAATAATTATATAGTGTGAAACTGGCCAGCTTTTTAAAATTACGCAGAAGACCCTTTGGACTTTTTTATTAACACTTTTTTTTTTTATAACCAATTTTAAAGCAGGATCCATGCTATAGAGGTGGGTGTGATGAAGAAATGTCATTTTGGCTCCCCCCCAAAAACGTCTTCTGTCTAGAGACGCCACTGATTTTCTGTGACCTTAAGCATTAGTACAAGAAGGATTACAGGGGGGGGGGGGATGCTGCAGAGGCATTGGCCCCTGGGCGCCGGAGACCCTTGGTGCGCCACTAGGTGCAAGCCATATGGGGCCGCAAGCAATGGCAAACAGGAGTGGAGAGTTGGCGGGCCGCAAGCAGTGCCCAACCTGCTCGCGACCCAGAAAACCACACAGTCGGTGGGCATGATCAAGAATGAGGTAGGAGTCAGGGCTGAGACTGGGGCGTGGCGGCGCGACCCGGGGGGGGGGGGGGAGCGCAAGGAAGAAGGCTCACCTAGGGCACCAAATCCCCTTGCTCCGGCCCTGAAGACACATGAAATAACATTCATCAGTTAAATCTAATAAGAATAAAAAAAATTCCTTACTCTCCATACCTGATATCTTTTGATTTCCAGTCACCCTAAAATTGTTGAGGATGATTAGGGGAGGGGCCTGAATAAACATCAGCAGCAAGAGTTCCTTGGCGCGGGGGAGCCTGACTGACCTGTGGCAGTGCTCTCCTGGTGGTGGAGCAGAGTGAAGCAATCCGGCCCTTCGGAGCTCTGCTTTGTTCCAATCCTGTGGTGGCTACTCTCAGTCCTGTGGGGACCCAGGCAGATTATTCAGCCCTGCGCTTTATTCCTCTGGAAGGAGTCAATGAGGAAAATTGACCAACTTGGTTGCTCTCTTCTGCAGTGTCCCTCCAAAACACTTCTATCGCAGCTGCCGCCACACCCTGCCTCCAAAGTCAAACATCAGATCGGGCAGGGATAAACCAAATCCCTGTCTGATCTGCTCAGTGGCAACCCCGGGCAGCAGGAGTCGCGTTTTTCCCGACGGCATCTCCTGCTGCCGCGAGATTGGCCCCGCAGCAGCAGTAGATGACATCGGGGAAAAACGTGACTCCTGCTGCCCGGGGTTGCCACTGAGCAGATCGGACAGGGATTTGGTTTATCCCTGCCCGATCCGATGTTTGACTTTGGAGGCAGGGTGTGGCTGCAGCTGCGGTAGAAGTGTTTTGGAGGGTCGCTTTTTGCCATTCCAAAATTCTGCCGCTTGAGGCCGCAGCCTCACCCTGCCTCATGATAGAACTACCCCTTCTCACACAGGCACACACACATGTACAAACCACAGCCTCTCAGACACACTCATGCACAAACACACAGGCTCTGCCACCCACATGCTTTCAGTCACTCACACACATACACACACATGGCCTCCTGTTGTCTTCGGGCCGTGGTGGGATGAGCTCCACCACGGCTCCAGGCCTCCTGATGTCTTTGGGCTGGACCCACGGGCCTTCCTGTTTGGTGGGAGGGAGGGGGAGACTGGAAGCTGTGTGCACATGCACACAGCTTGAGCACCAGCGGCTTGCAGTCTCTCTATTTTTTTGGCTGCGGGCAGCCCCGCAGTCTCTCCTGCTGCTGCCAGCTCGCCACTTCCCCCCCAGGTGTGCTGCCCTTTGCAAATGCATGGTATGCACAGGCCTGGAAGTAGCAGTCCTGCGTAAGCAGCAGGCATTGTTCCTTCTGCACATGGCTTGCTCCTGGTCCCATATTTTTCTTCTATGTCTGTGCCACCAACTCAACAGGCACAGGAATAAAAGTGTGGGAGCCACACATGCTCCCTTTGGTTGAATGGCTGCCTGCCCAACTCTGGACTGAAGATTCCAGGGTCCAGTTACTATTGGAAATGAACACTCTAAAACAAATGTGTCCAAATTCTAGGTATAGCCCGAATAGGTCATTGTGGTCAGCTTCCTATAATGGGAGGTATGATGTAGAGGACGAAGGAGATATGGGAGAGAGAGAGAGAGAAAGCCAGAGAAGAAAGATACCTATATACAACTGAGAACCTCAAAAAGATATTCAGCAGTAGAGAAGAAAATGTATTTTCAAACCAAAGGTTCATTGATGACAACAGTTTTTCCCATACTATACACTGCACAGTATAAGTCCCATCCATCAAATTCCAATTGAATGCAAACAAAAGCCTAGCCCACAAGTTTCAGTTGAATGCCATTATTGTGCTGATTCCTCTCCTGGAAATCTCTTCTATTCTTTCATCTCCTCTTCTGGGGTTCAAATATTCAGCAATAACAACCAGCCTCATGTGCCAGGCTCACTTTTTGTTTTGTTTGGAACAATTGTGCCAGCATCCCCAGCCAGGCTTACTTTTTTATAGGCCTGCAACATGAGGGAAAGAGGTCTGTGCATGCTCAGATTAGCTTGTGCATGCTATTTCGCACACAGGTGTTATTACTGCAGAAAAGCTATAGTTTTATGGGTTAGCATACTTTCTAATAGAGTTCACATGCTATGGTGACTTTTTTGCAGGTAAATGCTAAATTTTAGTGCTTTGCCTGTTAAGTGGTGTTTAGCGTGCTTATGAAAATTTACTGATACACATGCTAAAACATTTGTTACCTGAACTTTAGTTCATAGGCCCCTCTATGAGGTATAATATCCACACACAGACATTGTATATGCCTTTCTACGTGGCAAAATAAAGTTATCATTTAAGTGAAAAACACAGCAAAAATGCACTGTGTAATGCAATGAAACTGTTGGAAGTGTGTGTTGGTAACCAGAAGATATGCATTTTGGGTGAAACAACTCTTGGTTATGCCTCTTGAGTCTGGACTTGAATGTTTATAATCCACACACATCACACTCACGGATAATTACTTAACCACTGAATGGACATGGAGTACTAAGATGTATTTAGTGTGACGTGATAAAATATATGTTCTGTTTGCTATTACAATTATAGTGAAGGCATCAAGTTGCTCAATACAGAGATCTTCTGAGAAGCAGCTTAAGTTTCTGTTCATTAACATCCAAAATCTGGAAAGATGAAATGCCAGCAGGGGCCTGAGTCATCAAGGTTGTTTCCCATACAGACATTCTGAGAGAAAAATACCAGCTGGTCAAGTCTCAAAAAAATGTTCAGTAGTTCACTTAGGCACCTAAGTTTTAGATGCCCAAATTTAGACAACTTTTCTGCTGCACTTAGGTGCCTAAGTTTTCATTTGAATTTTTTTCTAAATTTAGGGGTCTAAATTTATGCTCCTAATTTTAAATCTGAAATTCATTCACCTAGATTTAGGCTTCCAAGTTAGGTGCTCTGCTACTGTAGCCACCTACTCTTTAGGTGCTTAGTGAAAATAGGCAGCTACATTTAGATGTTCAGCCAAAATCAACTTTTCAAAGGTACCAATTTATATGCCTATCTTCCTGATTTAGGCACCTAAACACTTTGAAAATTGACTCCTTGGTGAATCCGCCCCTAAATGTTTAATGAATGGCACAACTATATCCAAGTCTCTCATGCCAAACTAGAACAATTTGGAATCAACAAAAAATTACTGCAATGCAGGAACCATGTGGTGACCTATATGAAATTAGTTGATGGTCTCAATGCAGGCATTAGATATTAGAGATGTGAATCGGAACCGGAATCGGTTCGGATTCTGGTTCCAATTCACATGTGGGTTTTTTTGCATCGGGCCCAATCGCGGTTTTGTTTATTGGCTGCGCCTGAGCCGATAAACAAAAAACCCACCCCGACCCTTTAAAACTAACCCCTTAGATTACCCCACCCTCCCGACACCCCCAAAACTTTTTACAGGTACCTGGTGGTCCAGTGTGGGTCCCAGGAGCAATCTCCCACTCCGGGCTGTCTTCCCGCTCCCGGGCCGTCGGCTGCCACTAATCAAAATGGCGCTGATGGCCCTTTGCCCTTACCATGTGACAGGGTATTCGTGCCATTGGCCGGACCCTGTCACATGGTAGGAGCACTGGATGGCCGGCGCCATCTTGTGCTCCTACCATGTGACAGGGGCTGACCAATGGCACCGATAGCCCCTGTGACATAGTAAGGGCAAAGGCTATCAGCGCCAGTGCAGGAGGTCGCTCCCGGACCCCCGCTGGACTTTTGGCAAGTCTTGTGGGGGTCAGGAGGGTCCCCCAAGATGTGAAAAAATTCCCTGGTGGTCCAGTGGGGGTCCGGGAGCGATCTCCTGCACTCGGGCCATCGGCTGCCAGTAATCAAAATGGCGCCGATAGCCTTTGCCCTTACTATGTCACAGGGGCTACCGGTGCCATTGGTCAGCCCCTGTCACATGGTAGGAGCACAAGATGGTGCTGGCCATCCAGTGCTCCTACTATGTGACAGGGTCCAGCCAATGGCATGGATACCCTGTCACATGGTAAGGGCAAAGGGCCATCGGCGCCATTTTGATTAGTGGCAGCCGACGGCCCGAGAGCGGGAGGATGGCCCGGAGCGGAAGATCATTCCCAGGACCCCCACTGGACCACCAGGTACCTGTAAAAAGTTTTTAGGGGCGTCGGGAGGGTGGGGTAATCTAAGGGGTTAGTTTTAAAGGGTCGGGGTGGGTTTAGGGGTTATTTTTGTGTGCCATTTTCCCCGCCCTCCCCCGATTTCTGATGAGTTTGAAAATATTGATGATATTTTCAATCGTCCGAAGCCCGATTCACATCCCTATTAGATATGTCCAAGTAGCTGCACTAAAATAACCTCACAACTGGCATTAAGTAGACCAAAGATTGAATGAAGTAGGAATTGTTCTCACCCCTCAAAGTGAGCCTTCCAAAACAGGTTTCAGGTTCAGTGGTAGAGCATTGGGAGGAATATTATAACAGCCCACTTAGGGCTAAAGTCTGCATGTAGAACATACACATAGACTTCAGTCCTAATTTTCAAAGCTAACTTATGCATGCAAGTCAGCTTTGAAAATTAGCAGGTATATACTTACCTCTGTAAGAACATAAGAATAAGCCATACTGGGTCAGACCCAGGGTCCATCAAGCCCAGCATCCTGTTTCCAACAGTGGCCAATCCAGGCCATAAGAACCTGGCAAGTACCCAAAAACTAAGAAGATCCCATGCTACTGATGCAATTAATAGCAGTGGCTATTCCCTAAGTAAAGTTGATTAATAGCCGTTAATGGACTTCTCCTCCAAGAACTTACCCAATCCTTTTTTAAACAAAGCTACACTAACTGCACTAACCACATCCTCTGGCAACAAATTCCAGAGTTTAATTGTGCATTGAGTGAAAAAGAACTTTCTCCGATTAATTTTAAATGTGCTACATGCTAACTTCATGGATTGCCACCTAGTCTTTCTATTATCTGAAAGAGTAAATAACCAATTCACATCTACCTGTTCTAGACCTCTCATGATTTTAAACACCTCTATCATATCCCCCCTCAGCCGTCTCTTCTCCAAGCTGAAAAGTCCTAACCTCTGTTAGGTGCAGCTGTAAGGGTCCTGGGGAATCTGATCCATCGTCCGTGATCATCCTCTCTTGTCCCTGCCTCCCTAAGTTCCCAGGGTTTTTTTTATGTAAATAATATTGCTCCCTAGTTCTCCTCTTCCCATCCTTTTTTTTTTCCATTGTAAATATTGTACATATTGTTTTATACAGATACAAGTTTGTTTTTCTAAACTGGTGTGTTCATTTCAGGCAAGGGTGGAAGAGTGGAAGGAGCTCATGTATTGTCCCGGTGGGTCATGGATGGAAGGTAGGGGAGGGAAGGAAGGTGGGTTATGGAAGGAAGGTGGGGAGGGAAGGAGATTATAGGTACAGTAAGACTGCAAATAATCATCCAGTGGTCAAGAAGGAAGAACCATCTTGGAAGGCAAGGAGTGGTATCGTCCGTATGATCACAGAAGATCGCCAGCAACATCTCCTGCAAAACATACAGCTGGGATGTTCACTGATCTGGACATGCAAGACACATAGAAATATCTTTGTCATCTCTTTTCCTAACAATGTTTACAATACTTTAAAGCTGAGGGGCACAGGGAGGCAGGGCAGTGTAGGCATTAAGGTAATTGGAGACATTTAGGTTTATTTGCTTAGAAAGTAAACACGAGGTGTAGTGCAGATAGGGATCATAATATGGTGAAGGAGGAATCGCTGACGGGCTAAATACATTTGTAGATACCAGCCCTATACCTAGTTTTACTCTGCATTGCTATACACACCATGAAGCCATGGATAGGGGGCAGCCATAGGGTCAAAATGTCCGGTTAACAACACCCTCTTTACATATCACGGCACATACATACTCAAACACATGGTCATATTAATTAAGGACACCAAAAAAAGTTGTTCATAGCCTGCACACAAAAATAAGTTATCCTAGGTATGTAATACATGTTCCCTCTAACTCTCATAAGCTTTCAACAGAGCTCCATTGATGTTAATAGGCTGCGTGCACAGCTTCATTGAAGTTAATAGGCTGCGCGCACATCTTCATTAAAGTCAATGGACGGTGCACACATCTTCATTGAAGTGAATGGATGGCGCGCACATCTTCATTGAAGTGAATGGATGGCACACACATGCTGCTTTTAACTCTTATAACGTACAAAATAGCAAATAATACAATATCATCGGCAAACCAGGCTGTTTGGTGAGCTGGTATAGTGGGACGAGATCAAGTGACATACAAAGGTGAACTGCTACAAAACCTCAATAATGTACCTCACAGAGGCTGATGAGAAGCAGACTACACATGTTAGAAAGAGAAAGTATGGTATGGTTCCCCTTTCAGAACAAACACAGGTAACTACTAATCCGAGATACAAACACTATACACAAGTATCCCAGAATAAAAACAAATTTCCCCTTCTCAGGCTTCATTAAAGTCTTCTTACCTACACATTTCACTCTGGTTCCTACAGTCACAACAATCAAAGGTCTAGTATGTGCACAGACTTGTGAACACTGCAGGGTCACAGAGAATGTCAACTGAATCATGGGCAACTGCTAATCAGTACCTTCCATACTCAGCAGGGCAGTGAGACAAACTGGAAGGTGATACTTGTAATTACCGGTGGGGAAAGGAAACAGCACGCTAATGTTGCATATAATCGTTAATAGCTGCACACACACATTTTTTTTATAGGACAGCACACACAGCTCTATTGATGTAAATAGGTGGCGCGCACATCTTCATTAAAGTCAATAGACAGTGCGCACATCTTCCTTAAAATCAATAGGCAGCGCGCACAACTCAGCCAGCGCGCACAAGTTCCGCATCAATTTTAATTGCTGGCAGGCGTAATTGCAATTCGCGCTGATAGGATCCAGCTGTGCGCGTAACTTATGCGGTTGTGGGTGGGGAAATGCGCAAATTGGGCTCCCTTCAAAAGGATCACTGGTCCACTCAATGGGCACCTTCACCATGTCTCAGGCATGTGCAGTTTTGATTTGTAAGCCGAATGTCTTACCAGCTGAGGTTGACATGCTTGTCGAGCATGTCATTTGGTACCAGAATCTGTTGTATGGTCCACAGTCTCGTACAGTGGGTGCATACAGGAAGGAGCAGATCTGGAAGCGGATCAGGCACACTGTCAACTCAGTGTTCCACCACAACCGTAGCATTGGGGAACTGATGCAAAAGTGGAGGGACCTGGGGAGAATAGTGAAGTGGAAGCAGGCCAGGAGGAATGCTGAGGGAGCAGGTAGCCACCTTCACTCCCTCTGAGCAGCTGATCCTTGGCACCTTGTCTGAGGCAGCTGTGGGAGGAGTTGGCCTGCTTGATACCATGCTTCATATAGGGCAGGAAGGTAAGCCAAAAAAAAAAAAATTAAGTTTCAGTAATCTGCATTAAGAACCATCTAGCACTGCTAATTAACCATGTCTTTTTCTAGCTGCTCAACTATTAATTTTTTTCTGGTACTGTATGGCAAGCCACATTGCTCACATCTGTAAATATCTGTATGCACACACTATAGAGTACAACAGTTTATCTTAGGCTTTGTAAGGGACACAGGGGCCATAGTATTTAGAGCACTCATTATCCTAGGATAGTAGGAATGCATGATCTTCATGCCAAGCCAGCACATAGCTTGTAAGTACTGCAACTTTGGTCATTTAAGCTAGGTCAAAGTGTGCAGTGTTCTTTCATGTGTGTATGAAGAAATGCAATCTGTTTGATATTTGCCGTATTAAAACTGTGTGTTTAAGGTGTACTTGCCTAGCCTGTGGATTAAAATACATAGGGGAGTTTCACTGTTAGGGCCTATGTTAGCTGATCCTGTAGCTGCTGCTGAATGTGAAATACTTGGAATATGCTCCTGGCTTTAGGCCAGGAGCATATTTTTTCATATGGAGATCACTAGAGAAAGCAGAACACGTTCATGAGGAAAGCACTGGATTGGCTTGTCAACCTTGACAAGGAGCTGTAAGGTCACCCTAGTGTAGCTTCTCAGCCACTTCACATCTTACAAGGTCCCTAGCAGATAAGAACTGCCAGGTGTCCCTGCAGTACACAGAACAGTGGTGATCTCAGCTATACACTTTCTGGATTCTTCCAAGGACAGGGCCTTCTGTTTGTGAAACTGGTAGACTATGGCCCAATTCTGTGCAGCACAGTGACAGTGATCAGTCCTGTGAAAGTCATATTCCCCAAGCACTCTGTTGTGTGCCTTACGCCCTCCCTCTGCCACAAGGAATACCACCGGCTGGGTTCTGGACTATTTAGAATGCCAGGGTCATTGATAGCTCTATACCAGGGGTCCCCAACCACCAGTCCGTGGACCGGGACCGGGCCGTTGGGGGTTTTTTGCCTGTCCGCGGCGCCGTTCTCCCCGGCTACCATTCATTTGCTGCCGCTGCTGCGGGGAGGCGGGGCGAAGCTGGAGACCCGCCTCCTCCAACCCCAAAAGGGAGGAGGCGTGACCCGAAAAGCAGGAAGATCAGCAGGGCCATGGTGGAGCTCACGTCACCACGGCCCGATGAAAACAGTCGCGTCTAAACGTGCAGGTGCTCCTCCTCCTTCCTGCCCACTCGGCCCCGGAAGAAAAATGTTGCTGGAGCCGCACGGGCAGGAAGGAGGAGGAGCATCTGCCGCATGCAGAAGAGGAGCAGTGCAGCCTGAGAAGACCAGGGCCGCTGCAGAGCCCATCCTGCAGCGGCCCGTGAAGAGGCCCAGAGGTGAGAGAGAGGCTGAGGGTTTGTAGAATGTGTATGTGTGCATGTATGAGATGAGTTGATAGATTATGTGTGAGAGTGAGTTGAGAGACTGTGTGTGGGAGTGAAGACCTGAATGTTTGCAGAGACAGCATGTGAGAGCCTCTGTGTGTGTGAGAGACAGCATGTGACAGTGAGGGCCTGTGATTGAGCAAGACAGCATGTGGGAGTGAGAGAGAGCCTGTGTGTGTGAGAATGAGACAGCATGTGCCATTGAGAGTCTGTGTGTATGAATGATTGTATGAGAGAGAGCATGTGACAGTGAGAGCCTGTGCTTGAGCAAGACAGCATTTGGGAGTGAGAGAGAGCCTGTGTGTGTGACACTCAGACAGCATGTGCCATTGAGAGACTGTGTGTATGAATGATTGTATGAGAGAGAGCATGTGACAGTGAGAGCCTGTGCTTGAGCAAGACAGCATGTGGGAGTGAGAGAGAGCCTGTGTGTGTGACACTCAGACAGCATGTGCCATTGAAAGTCTGTGTGTATGAATGATTGTATGAGAGAAAGCATGAGACAGTGAGAGCCTGTGCTTGAGAAAGACAGCATGTGGGAGTGAGAGAGCCTGTGTATGTGAGACTCAGACAGCATGTGCCATTGAGAGACTGTGTATGAATGATTGCATGAGAGAGAGCATGTGACAGTGAGAGCCTGTGCTTGAGCAAGACAGCATGTGGGAGTGAGAGAGCCTGTGTGTGTGAGACACAGGCAGCATGTGCCATTGAGAGACTGTGCGTATGAATGATTGTATGAGAGAGAGCATGTGACAGTGAGAGCCTGTGCTTGAGCAAGACAGCATGTGGGGGTGAGAGAGAGCTTGTGTGTGTGAGGCTCAGACAGCATGTGCCAGTGAGAGACTGTGTGTATGAATGATTGTATGAGAGAGAGCATGTGACAGTGAGAGTTTGTGTGTGTGTGAGAGAGAGAGAGAGAGAGAGAAAACATGTGAGAATGAGAACCTGACTGTGTGTTTGAGGGAAGAAGACAGATGGAGAGAAAAGAAATAGAAAAAAAGGCAATATAAAAGGAATTGGCAAAAAAATAAGAAAGGGAAGGTGGGGGAAAAAAAATGCCTGCGACCAACCGATTAGAAAACTAAGATCAGACAGCAGATTTAAAAAAAAAATTACTTTTTACTGATTGGCACATATAATCTTTGGGAATGTGCAAGAGTAACACTTTCTCTATGCGGATCTCACAATGTACGAGATCAGCATGGAGGAACTGGAAGCCCATGGGGCCTGCACAGAGGAGGCAGCAGAATGGGCTTCAGTGCCAGCAGCAGCAATCAGCACCTCCGCAATAACCACACGGCAGCAGTGACAGTGGTAGCAGAGGAATGAGAGAGGCTCTGAGGTTGTGAGGGAGCCAGTGAGAGTGAGAGCATGAGCGTGTATGAGAAAATCCAGGGGAGTAAGAGTGTGTGTATGGGAGGGGTTTGTGTGGAGGGGGAGAGAGTATCTTACAGCCTGAGAGTGTGTCAATGTCTGTGAGAGCGAGAGGTTATAGTTGGGTATAAAAGAGCATGAATGTGTATGTATGTGACAGTGTATGTGTGAGAGAGAATGGACATGTGAGTATGTGTGAGAGAGAGAGGATAACCTCCTAATCTTCGACAATATCAGGGTGACTGGAAATCAAGAACTCCCATGTATGGACAGCAGTGGCTTTTTAAAATCCTTATTAGTTTTAATTATTGTGTGTTATTTGATATATGTGCTGTTTTGAAATATTTTATTGGTGTTTGTGAAATTGTAAAAAATGTATATGATTTTAATTAATAGAAATTCTATTTATCAGTAATTTTAAAGTATTCTTTTATTAGTATGGTTTTACTATTATAACTGATGCTTTATGTTTCTTGATTTTATTTGTTTATGAGGAATGGTGGTTCTGTTTTTCCATTGTTAATACACAGAGTCTGGCTTCTTGGGGATTCCATTTCAGTTTTTGTTTAATTTGTGCTCCTTTATTTTGTATTCTGTATTTGGTGAGGGTCTGTCTCTGCTCTGTGTGTGTGACCATGAGAGATTCTGCTAGCATGTAGTGTCTGTTTAAGGGATCTATAGCAATCAGGTTTGGTTTGTTTCCTCAGTAGGTGGTGTATTGATATTCTAGGACCCAGTGTAATATTTACCCTTGCTTTTTCACAGGTAGGGTTATTGTTGTTTGAGTCCTTGGTGTTATTACTGTTATGTTACGATATGATTGCAGTATAGATTTTGAGAGTCTTTTTTGTGGGGTTTTGTGTTAGTTCACAATGTGCCTGGCAGTGGAAGGTGTTTGTGCTGCTGTTACTGTGAGGTGACACCAGAATTTGAAAATATCTTTTAGTATGATGAGCTGTAAGGGAAACATCCAAGCTCCATTGTTTGGGGGAATTTCAGTGGATGCACAGAGTTAGAGAACTGAAGGTGCAGGATTTATAAATGTCATAATTAAATAAGTATGCACTAAAATCCAACCCCATCCATAACCCTGCCCCCATATGACCAAAGCCCCACCCCTGCCCCACCCCACCCCGCCCTGCCGGGCCATGGAAAAATGGTCTTGCTTGAAGCCGGTCCCTGGTGCAAAAAAGGTTGTGGACCACTGCTCTATACCACTGGTTTAGTAGTGAGGTGTATGAACTGTACCATGCATGCCATATGAATTTAAGAACATAACACACCATTTGGCAGTGTGTACTCATTTGTTTCTGATCTTTTTTAGGGTAGCCAGATGATGAGCAACCTAGACCTGCACCTAGATGACCCCAAAGGCTGTACCGTCATCTGTGGGTGATCTCTGACTCGTCGGAACAGGAGGAAGGGGGAGCCCGTGAACAGCCGGAACAGCCTGCGGAGGAAGAGGAGCAGCAGCAGCAGGGAGAGGAGCGGGAGGACACACTGGCTGATCTGCTTCATGATCGCCCGCAGGACAGCAGTGCATCGGACCAGCCCAAACCTGAACTGGTTGCCAGTCAGGCTGAGAGACTGCTATTACAGCAGAGCGCCGGACTCTTGGACGCTATCTCCAACCTGCCTGATGTGGTGCGGCAGGAAGCAGAGCCCCTCCGTGATACCATCAGGGAGGCATCACAAGCCCTCCGTGATACCATCAGGGGCTTCAGCAGGCAATCCGGGACCTTTGCCGGGCTACTGATGAACAAATTGAGGTGTGGAGGGAGATGCTGCAGCGGATGCCTCCTGTGCAGCCGCAGCCACCAGCGGCACCATGGCCTTCCATGGGGCCCTGGATGCATTACCCTCCACTTTATGGGCCACCCTTCCCATGAATGGCACCAGCCCGTGCAGAAGAGTACCTGTCATGCTTCCATCACCACCACCAGAGCTGCTGCCACCAGTTGTACCTTCCTGCAGCCATGAACTGCCCCAACCTCCTCTGCCCTCTGAGGGTAGCGTCAGCAGTGGGAGGAGTCCACTGCGCAGGAGCTCCCAGTTGGGACAGCCGAAGCTTCCTGAGGGCCGAAAGAGAGGACGGCCAAGGAAGTGAACTTTTACTGTATTTATCTATTTTATTGGTTTTTACTTTTTATTTCTATCCACTTTTTGTGCATACATCCACTTTAAATATACACTTGTAAATAAGTGCACTATCACCTTATGAAATGGCTTTCTATGAGAGTGTTCCTTTGTTGAATAGCCTGCCTTTGACTCAAGCAATGGATTTCTTCCAATTCCTCCTGAGTCAAATGCTCTCCCTCCTCCTCATTCTGTTCAGGGGCTTCCTCTGGCAAAGGGATGTGTCTGTTAAGTGCAAGGTTATGTAGCATACAGCAGGTTAGGAAGATCTCACACACTTTAGGGGGGCTGTAACGAAGATCTTTCCAGACAGCGGAATCAGGATTTCAGGATGACAAATGTTCTCTCTATGACAGCCCTGGTCTTACGGTGCGCCCTGTTGTAGCGAGTCTCAGCGGCAGTTGTGGGGGAGGCAATGGGGATCATGAGCCAGGTTTGTAGGAGTAGACAGCAAATCATGGTTACATTCCTTCTGTGCTTCATTGTGGCACAGCTCAGAGGGCAAGCAAACACGAGGCATGCTGTGCCACCCTAAATATAAGCCTACCAGACACATAGCGGGGAGGTATTATGTTAGAAATTGGTAAGCTTACTACCTAGGAGCCATCCCCCAGTGATGTGTCCTTGCTGAAAGTGGTCATGTATTCTGGATTGTGATAGAATGTAAGCGCAATGACTGGATTATGGAAAGTGGGGCACCACATTGGTGATGATGCCCTTGGTGTTGCACACAACTTGCATGTTTAGAGAGTGGAAACCCTTCCGGTTGCGGTAGGTGGCCTCATCTCCTCCTGGTGCCCTTAGGGCCACATGAGTGCAATCAATAGCGACCAAGACTGAGGGGAAGCGTGCAATTTGGTAAAACTCTCTCATTATTTCTTGCTGTTCCTCTCTTCTGAAGAGGAAGGAGATAAAGTGTTGTGTTTTTCAGAGCAAGGCAGCCAGGATCTGCTCCAGACACCAGCCAGGATCTGCTCCAGACACCTTGAGCCTGAGTGATTCCAGAAGTCATGCCAAGCGGTGTTTGGAAGGTGACGGTAGCCAAAAAAGCCAGGGTGGTAGTCACTCAAAGGGGCAAGGCATGGCCCCTTTGGGTGATAGGTTGCAGGTCAGCCTCTAACATTTGGCAGAGGTACAGTATGGTCTCCTTATTAAATCTGAAACGGTGCATTACTTCCTCCTCAGACAGATCCAGAAATTGTGTGCGAGTCCTGTAAACTCTATGTAAAGGGTACCGCCTCTGTCTCAGCATTCTTCTCCTCCTCCTCCTCCTCTCTCTTTCTCTTCTGAGCCATATAGATCGCAGGACCCATATCGCTATTATAAACGTGTAGAAAAAGAATAACCAAAGAATAGCTGTAGAATTTATAAGCTCCTAAGGCAGTCTGCTACCGTTATACACACTTCAACAGTGCCTAGGGAAATCGTTTGGAGTTTCCCAGTTACCACCAGTTAGCCCTCCACAACCTCTTCCTTCCACCTTCCACCTTCTGCCTTTCTGCAGAATGTAGGGTCTCTGAGCGATGATAGCCAGCAGCCTTGGACACTTTACTCGTCGCTTGTGCACACAAGCAAGCAGTAGTAAATATACGCATGTGACATTGGCTGCGTGTGCCAGTGGATTTGTGCGCATCGTTTATAAAATACATTTTACGCACGCAAGTCAGGTATCCGCCCCCGACACGCCCCTTTCTTATTCGCGTACATTTGTGCGTGCAGGGTCATTTATGCACACAAATACCGGTATGCAAAATTCAGGTTATGCGCGCTCTGGCCACTTACGCATGTAAGTGTCCTTTTCTGCACACGTAACCCTTTGAAAATTTGGCCCAAAAAAAAATTCAACTTAAATGACAAAAAAATAATAAAAAAATAACAAGCGAGACAGTATCAGAAATTACTGTGCCCAAAGATATAATCCACTGTTTCTCCCTTGCAATGGGCCACAAACAGTATCAGCCTTCACAGCACTCTATTTGATCATTTACCGACCCACTCTGTTATCTCAGATCTAAAAAATGTCTATACCTTTTTATTAATGTCCTGACAAAACAATTATTTTTTATAAACCCCCAAAAATTATTTTCAATATTTTTATATTGCAATAGAAAGTACTTAGCTCTAACGGCGATCAAACATTACTCAACCTGCAATCCATCTTAATCATCATGCATTCTATTGGCATTCATGTTCGACCCAATATTTTCTGTCTACCCGACATGGACCATATTTCGTCTCTCTCTTGTTATTTTTTTGTTACTTTTTTGTCATTTAACTTGAATATTCTTTTTGTATTAGATTGTATACTTTTATGTGCATATTTTTCAAAATTGAAAGTATATGCATAAATGGTTTTTCCATTCTAAGGAATGCTTCTTTCAAGTACGTGTAGAAATACTCATTAAATTGCTTCTGCACATATGTTTCCACATACCGCCTCTGGGGTGAATTTCAGAAAGCCCATTTATACATTTTAAAGGAGTAGCACTACTAAGTTTCTTTAATTTGTGTGGAACTAGGCTAGAGGTCTAGCCTACCATAAACCTCATAGAGGGAGAGATCTCTGTGGGTGGGAACCTGCTGGACAGAATAAGAGGTGGAGCAGAGCTGGGACTCTGCCTCTTATTCTGGAGGCCACACATCTCCAGGAGGCCCCACAACTCCAGGAGAAGCCACTCTTGAATCCTCTCTGGTAGAAGCTATGGTGTGAGTACATTGCTGGAAGATAGGCAGTCTACTGTTATTGTATTCTGATTGTGATTAATAAAGCTGAAATTTATAAATGAAAATGCTGAAGTCAGTGTGGTTCCTGCCTCCAGCAGCAAGACAGTTGTTCTGCACTAGAGCTGAAAAAAGTTAGCCTTGATTATGGGAAGCATTACTGAGCAAGAAATGCAAGCTCTGTTTCAAAGCCTCCTGGAAGGACAGAGAAAACAGCAGGAGTATGTCAGGAGAAACCAGATGGTCGGGCATGTACTTTGAAAGAATGAAAAGCAAGCTATGTGCTCCTAAATGTCTTCCTTCCAGGAGAGGACTCACGACACCTGAAAGCAGAGGAAGCACAACAGCCATATTAATCAAATGACCGATGCTTTTCTCCACAGAGGGACAAAAGTTCAGAGGAAGTTAAAAACAGCAAATATTTTGGAGCCAGAGAGGAACCAATGGATGGTGTGTCAGAAAAACCTGGCATGGAACTAGTGAACACAACACTGGAATAGATGGCAAAAGAAAAGCCTGAGTAGCAAGGACAGGCACAGCAGAGTGCAAGAAAAGAGAATAGAATTCAGGTGAATGAACCTATAGTAACTGTGACTGAGATACAGGAGCGCTCATGATGGAGCTTTACAGCCTGACCTGAAGAATGCATCACAGATTGCCCTGAAGGAGGCAGTATAGGCTGTTGGAAGCAGCACAGACTAGCCAAAGGAAGGCAGCATGGAGGAGCAAGAGAGGAGTGTGGCAGAATGGTACAAGAAAGACGCTGCAGGATTGCTAGAGATAGGCGCTGCAGAATGGCCAGAGGAAGGCAGCTTGCTGTAGTCAGTGAAAAGTGCTGCAAAGTGGCCCAAGAGAGATCATGTAGAGAGGCCAGACAGAGACAACCATTGCAGAATGGCCAGAGCAGTGGTACAGAAGAAGACAGCACAAACAAGTCAGAAAATGAGTGGAATCCATCTCAGGAACACACAAATAAAGTCCAGAGAGTCTGGCTGGGGAGGAGTGGAACCCAGAGCTACAAAAGGGCTCCTTTGAAAGATTAGAGCTGGACACATGGCAAAGGGTGCAGTGGGTAGTAATGGTGGTATACGGGTAATCCTAAGGAAAGGAGCTGAGCAGGACCCCATAACTTCAACCCAGAGTCCAGCTGGAGAGAGGTCAGAAGGAGGTTACTGGGGAGTGAAGTCACTTCCCTGGATGGGATCTAGGGTGAGTGAAGATGCTCGGCCCAATGGGTTAGAGCTGAGAAGTAGAGTATGTAAAGCAATGTCCTACTACCCCTTTTTAATCTGTGCGGGACCAGGCTAGATACTAGTCTGTCTTAAACCCTATAAAGGGAGACAGATCTGTGGCAGGAACCTACTAGGCAGAACTAAGAGGTGGAGCACAACTGGGAACAGAAGGCCCTGCTTCTCAAAAAGAAGCCAGCTCCTGAACCTTCTCTGATGGAAGCTATGGTGTGAGTACACTACTGGAAGGTAGGCAGTCTATTATTATTGTATGCTGATTGTGATTAATAGAGCTGAAAGGCCAGAGTCAGTATGGTTCCTGCCTCTAACCTATGAAAGTTACTCAGCTATTGCTCATGCATGTAAAAACATGTTTTACATGCGTAAATTCTTTTGAAAATTACCCGTTTACTGTAACCTTTGCTATTTTTAGGGAGACTGATATTCAGTGCTACTTATCTGGCTAAGTGGCGGCCACAGAATAATAGCCAGATAAGCCACTTATCCAGCTAAGTTGGCTGTAGAGGCAAAAACTCACAGTAAAAACTTTTAAAAATATATCTGAAGGAGAAAGCCTGCAAGGGAGTCAGTTGGACCATTAGATGATTGAGGGTAAAGGGGCACGTAGAGAAGATAAGGCCATCGTGGAAAGATTAAACAATTTCTTTGCTTCGGTGTTTACTGAAGAGGATGTTGGGGAGATACCTGTTGCAGAGAAGGTTTTCATGGGTAATGATTCATATGAACTGAACCAAATCATGGTGAACCTAGAAGATGTGGTAGGCCTGATTGTCAAACTGAAGAGTAGTAAATCACCTGGACCGGATGGTATACACCCCAGGGTTCTGAAGGAACTAAAAAATGAAATTTCAGATCTATTAGTTAAAATTTGTAACCTATCATTAAAATCATTCATTGTACCTGGAAATTGGAGAGTGGTTAATGTAACTCCAATATTTAAAAAGAACTCCAGGGGCAAGCTGGGACACTACAGACCAGTTAGCCTGACTTCAGTGCCAGGAAAAATAGTAGAAAGTGTTCTAAAGAACAAAATCATAGAACTTATAGAAAGACATGGTTTAATGGAACAAAGCCAGCATGGCTTTACCCAAGGCAAGTCTTGCCTCGCAAATCTGCTTCACTTTTTTGAAGGGGTTAATAAACATGTAGATATAGGTGAACTAGTGGATATAGTGTATTTGGATTTTCAGAAGGCGTTTGACAAACCTCCTCATGAGAGGCTTCTAAGAAAAGTAGAAAGTCATGGGATAGGTGGCGATGTCCTTTCGTGGATTATAAACTGGTTAAAAGACAGGAAACAGAAAGTAGGATTAAATGGACAATTTTCTCAGTGGAAAAGGGTATACTGTGGAGTGCCTCAAGGATCTGTACTAGGACCTATGCTTTTCAATAAACTTATAAATGATCTGGAAAGGAATACAATGATGAAGTAATCAAATTTGCAGATGATACAGGATTATTCAGACTAGTTAAATCACAAGCAGATTGTGATAAATTGCAGGAGGACCTTGTAAGACTGGAAAACTGGGCATCCAAATGGCATATGAGATTTAATGTGGATAGGTGCAAGGTGATATATATAGGAAAAAATAACCCATGCTATGGTTACACAATGTTAGGTTCCATATTAGGAGCTACCACCCAGGAAAGAGATCTAGGCGTCATAGTGGATAACCACATTGACATCGTCAGCTCAGTGTGCTGTGGCAGTCAACAAAGCAAACAGAATGTTGGGAATTATTGGGAAGGGAATAGTGAACAGAATGGAAAATGTCATAATGCCTCTGTATCGCTCCATGGTGAGACCGCACCTTGAGTTCTGTGTGCAGTTCTGGTTACCGCATCTCAAAATGGATATAGTTGTGATGGAGAAGGTGCAGAGAGGGATGATCAAAATGATAAAGGGGATGAAACAGCTCCACTAAGAGGAGGGACTGGAGAGGTTGGGGCTGTTTGGCTTGGAGAAAAGATAGCTGAGGGGGGATATGATAGAGGTCTTTAAGATCATGAGAGGTCTAGAATGGGTAAATGTGAATTGGTTGATTACTCTTTCGGATAGTGGAAGGACTAGGGGGCTCTCCATGAAGTTAGCATGTAGTACATTTAAAACTAATCAGAGAAAGTTCTTTTTCAATCAACGCATGGTTGAACTCTGGAATTTGTTGCCAGGGGATGTGGTTGGTGTAGCTGGGTTTAAAAAAGGTTTGGATAAGTTTTGGAGGAGAAGTCCATTACGTGCTATTGATCAAGTTGACTTAGAAAATAGCCACTGCTATTACTAGCATCAGTAGCATGGGATATACTTCGTTTTTGGGCACTTGCCAGGTACTTGTAGCCTGGATTAGCCACTGTTGGAAAAAGGATGCTGGGCTTGATGGACCCTTGGTCTGACCCAGTATGGCAATTTCTTATCTTCTTATGTTCTTATGGAGGATGTCATGATGCCTCTGTATCGCTCCATGGTGAGACCACAGCTTGAATACTGTGTGGAATTCTGGTCACTGTATTTCAAGAAGGATATAGTTGCGATGGAGAAGGTATAGAGAAGGGCGACCAAAATGATAAAGGGGATGGAACTTTTCCCCTATGAAGAAAGACTAAAGAGGTTAAGGCTGTTCAACTTGGAGAAGAGACACCTGAGGGGGGATATGATAGAGGACTTTAAAATCATGAGAAGTCTAGAATGGGTAAATGTGAATCAGATATTTACTCTTTCAGGTAATAGAAGGACTAGGGGGCACTCCATGAAGTTAGCATGTAGCACATTTAAATCTAATTGGAGAAAATTATTTTTCACTCAACGCACAATTAAACTCTGGAATTTGTTGCCAGAAGATGTGTACTGTTTAGTGCAGTTAGTGTAGCTGGGTTTAAACGAAGTTTGGATAAGTTCTGGAGGAGAAGTCCATTACCTGCTATTAATCAAGTTGACTTAGAAAATAGCCACTGGTATTAGTAGCATCAGTAGCATGGGATATACTTAGTTTTGGGTACTTGCCAGATACTTGAGCCTGGATTAGCCATTGTTGGAATCAGGATGCTGGGCTTGATGGATCCTTGGTCTGACCCAATATGGCAATTTCTTATGTTCTTAGGATATCTAGCAGTTGGGCAGTGGGTGGATTGGGGTGGTGCTGTTTATCCAGCTAACCTAGCTAACATATAGACATTTCCTTTTTGAATATTGGGACCTGTAAATCTAGTATATGTGAAAATAGATTTTGGTAGTTGAACCTAAAGTCATCCATTTATTGACAGATTTACTAACTATAGTGGCGTAGATATTCAAATGTTAGCCATTTTTCTAAGTTAGCCGGATAGACATATGCTTCTAAATTAGATGCGGTATTCAGAGGCACAGCTAAACCGCTTTATATACACATATATATCTGGGCTTAGCCGTATAAGTTGTAACTGGATAAGTTAGACCTGCTCTATGGCAGGTCTAACTTAACTGCATAACTTAGTGGCTAAGATTGCATATTGCTAGTTAGCCACATAACTTATACGGCTAACTTGCTCCACCCAATCTGCCCACTACACGCTCACAACTTATGAGGCTACATTTTTAGCCGCATAAGTGACTTATGCAGCTAAGTGGCAGCAGCTGAATGTAGGTGCATATGCAGCGGCAGTTACTTTACTGTATAAGCTATATTTATGTGGCTAAATAGCACTGAACACATTTTGAATATTGACTTCAGTAATTTTTACTTAGTCAAATGGCATACAAAAAAAAGCTAAATTTGTCTTTGCAGAAGTGCCTGTGTTAAAATTACTCTAGATGTACACTGAAAGGCAGAAAGAGATGACATCTTAAATATATTTTTTGCTATGTTTGTACTTTGATTACTCTCTGTCAGTCACACTCAAAAACACCTATTTCTCAGGCCTTTGGGGACATAATATGATTGATTTGGTGTCCTCACCTCCCAGTTTCCCACCCAAAATTGACCCATGGTAATGTGTATGCAAAGAGAAATCAAGGGTAAATTATTTCGGCATTTACTACATTTTCTGTAGGTCTGAAAGGCAAAGCATGTGCACTATTTGTAAATAACATATGTTATTTGCAATGAGTGCATAATATATACTGAAAGCTTAATTAGCATGTGTTAAGGGGCGGAACCTGGAGGGAGATAGAGAGGCAGGAGGCAGGACAGGAATTCGGTGGGGGGTGGAGGAGTAGAGGAACACAGAGAAGATGAGAGGACAGCAACCTGGAAGGAAGGGGATGAGGATGGAGAGGAATGGCACCATTGGCTCTGAGGAAAAGAGAACAATGCACCTCTCCTCTGCTTGCAATCAAATCGTGTGAATTAATGAGGGTGAAAGGGGTAATAAAGAAGGATAATCTGGGGATGGGATGGTGAGTCCTTTGGAAAGGAGTCATGGGGTGGGGTATGTGAATGTGTTGGGGAATGGAGGGGGATGGGTGAGTAGGAGAAGTATTTCAGAGGGTGAGGGTAAGTCAGGAGAGTGAATGTACAAATGTACTGGTTATTTCTTCCCTTCATTTTTAATAGCCCTTCCATTAAAGACCAACAAATCTGCAGCAGGTGCAGTAGATGCTCACATCAAAGTTAACAGTGTTGTTCAAAAATTTGAAATACACTAAAAATGGAAGCTGCATGTAAATACTGTAGTATCTCTTCCTGAAGTCTATTTGTCAAATAATAGCAAAATGTGTAAACATGGCAAAGTTCGAGAGAAGTAAACCAAAAAAGAACCTAGGACTGCATTCAATTCATTTAATGCATAATTTCTAAAGAAATTCTACAATATCCGTAATATTGCACTTTATACTTCAAAGAAACCAAATTATGTAATTCCCTTTGCTACAAATCTAATTTTTAGGAAGGGAAACCTGAGTCATAGGTTTCATTTCCCACATTTACCCCAAACTGGCAAAGTTTCTGCAAAAAGAGCATTTCCCCTATTACACATATGAAATAAGCATTATTCCAAAGATTACTACTTTAAAGACACCATTTAGCACAGGAAATCATATGGCAACAATATATTGGGCTGGCAATACAGAATTGTAATGCCAGTGCATGAAACGATTCCTTAGGAAAGTTAATTCTAATGGGTATGGTTATTCTTCAGCAATTTTCTATCTAAATATGTTACTGTGAAAGGGCATAATTTTCAAAATTATGCATTACGATCTTAAAGAAATAGTACACGCATACTTTCCCTTTTAAAAATTGCTCAAGGATAAAGTACCCGCAGAGATTTGCACTTCCTTTTTCTCCAGATATTTTTTTTAAAATACAAAGCTATGCATATTTTCTCACCAGGCCTAACCCTGCTCCAGAAACGCCTCCATAAAAATGCAGGTAAAATTATGTGCATTGTGGCACAATGCATGTACTTTTTACACACAGTCAGGGTGGGCAATTCTCAGAAAGCCCTTGTACTCAGGCAAATAGCTTTTGAAAATTGCCCTCCCTATAGTTTAGCCATATTTTTACTTCTATTTAATGCCTGCTGGCAATTAATCTGAAGTGATTAAGTAACACTGTGATCTTACATACCACATGAGAGTCCGATTCATTAAGTTAAATTAGGATAATTTAAGATTGGAAACTACAAGAATTCATTGGGGCAGATTTTCAAAGGGTTATGTGCGTAACCCTGAGAATCCACTCCTGCGTGCGCCGAGACTATTTTGCATAGGCCCGGCGATGCACGCAAGCCCCGGGACACGCGTATGTCCCGGGGCTTGAAAAAGGGGGTGAGGAGTGGGCGGGGAGAGGCGGTCCGGGGGCAGGGTGGGGGCGGGGCCAGAGCCTCAAGGTACAGCGGCCATTTGCCGCTGTGCCCGGGATCGCGGGCCGGCCGTCAGCCGGCACACGTAACCTACACCTGCCCAGAGGCAGGGGCAACTTATCAGATAAAGGCAAGGGGGGGTTTAGGTAGGGCTGGGGGGCAGGTTAGGGAGGGAAAGGGAGGGGAAGGTGGGGGTGGAGGGAACGGAGGAAGGCTGCGCGGCTCTGTGCGCGCAAGGTGCACAAGTGTGCACCCCCTTGCGCACGCCGACCCCAGGTTTTATAACATGCACGCGGCTGCGCGCACATGTTATAAAATCGGGCATAGATTTGTGCGCGCCGGGTTGCGCACACAAATCTACGCCTGCGCATAAGTTTTAAAATCTGGCCCATTATATATAGGACTTCTGATCCTAGTTGTTTATAAATTGTAAATTTAGGTGCACCATGAGTCCCAGAGACTTAGAGTCTCCTCCCCATTGTTGAACCCCGGCACTCAGGCCTGAAGTCTGGTGTTTTGAGTAGCGTGAGAGATCCAGGAGGGAAAACATGGCCTGGGATTGTGCTGTGACCCCTACATTACAGATGCCCAAAACCAAGAGGGGGTTATATCCGGGGCTTTCTGGAGTGGAATTAACATATCTGGATAACTCACTCAGCTAACTCTAATATTCAGAATTAGCCAAAAAAGATATTTGGCTAAGTCTGGACATGCCTCAGAGCAGGTTTCAAGATATCTGGGTGTGTGTACCTGCATAATTTTAAATTTATCAGATGTATTGAAACATAACTCATTATAGAGCCAAACAAAAAGCACTGTGGCGCTGCAAGCCTGATCCTCCATCTTCCAAAAACCCTCTGCCCCTCCACCAAGCCATTTCCTTGTCGAGACAGACAAGGAAAGTATTAGACAAATACTTCAGTTCAGTGTTCACTAAAGAAGACCTTGGAAAAGGACCATTGCTGGTTGACATGACCGTTGAAGGGAATGGGCTAGACACAACTCCTTTTACAGAAGAGTATGTATGGGAAGAGCTAGGAAAATTGAATGTGGACAAATCCATGGGACCAGATGAGGTATATCCCAGGATACTAAAAAAACTCAAAGATTTCCTGGTGGTTCCACTAAATGACCTGTTCAACAGATTCCTGAAAATGGAAGTGGTGCATGAGATTGAAGAAGAGCAGTTGTCATCCTGCTTCATAAGAGTGGTGATAGAGAGGAGGCTGGAACCTACAAGCCAATTAGCCTCACTTTGATGATGGGAAAATTAATGGAGATACTGCTGAAAGAAAGGATCCTGAACTATCTATAATCCGGTAAGATGCTGGACCTGAGACAACATTGATTCACCAGAGGAAGGTCCTGTAAGACAAATCTGATTGATTTTTTGATTGGGTGAGGAAGAGCACTTGATGTCATCTACTTGGATTTCAGCAAAGCTTTTGATATCGGCCCGCAAAGGAGGCTTGTGAACAAAGTAAGAAAGTAGGGAGTGAGCACCAAGGAGGTGGCATGGTTTACAAACTGGTTGACTTTTGGGAGACAGAGTGTAATGGTAAATGGAATCTACTCTGAAGAGAAAGCCGAGTTAAGTGGTGTGCCACAGGGATTAGAATTGGAACAGTATCTTTGTGAGTGATATTACAGAAGGGCTGGAAGGTAAAATTTATCTATTTGAAGATGATACCAAGGTCTGCAACAGAGTAGACATGCCTGAAGGAGTAGAGAGAATGAAAAGTGATTTATACAAGCTTGAAGAGTGGTCGAAGATTTGGCAGCTGGGATTCAATGCCAAGAACTGCAGAGTTATGCATCTGGGATCTGGTAATCCAAAAGAGCTGTATGTGATGGGGTGGGGGGGGGGGGGGGAAGGTTGATGTGCACTGAACAAGAGTGGGATCTTGGGGTGATAGTATCTGGCGATCTGAACATGGTGAAGCAATGTGACAAGGCAATAGCTAAAGTCAGAAGGGTACTTGCCAGGTTCTTAGGGTACTTGCCAGGTTCTTATGGCCTGGATTGGCCACTGTTGGAAACAGGATGCTGGGCTTGATGGACCCTTGGTCTGACCCAGTATGGCATTTTCTTATGTTCTTATGTTCTTATGATGCTGAGCTGCATAGAGAAAGGAATAACCAGTATGGAAAAGGAGGTAGTGATGCTTTTGTACAGGTCCTTGGTGAGGCCTCACCTGGAGAACTGTGTTCAATTATGGAGCCCTTATCTCAAAAAGGATAGAGAGAGGATGGAGGTGGTCCAGAGAAGGGTTACCAAAATGGTGGGGGGTCAGTGACAAAAAATCTATGAAGAAAGACTGAAGAATATGAATATATATTAGAGATGTGAATTGGAACCGGAATCGGTTCCGGTTTTGGGTTCGTGGACCATCGGGAAATTCTGTTTCCCGCGGTCCGAATGTTTTTTTTTTATCGGCTGCGCCCGAGCCGATAAACAAAAAACCCACCCTGACCCTATAAATCTAATTCTTTAGAATCCCTCACCCTCCCGACCCCCCCAAAACTTTCTTAAAGTACCTGGTGGTCCAGCAGGGGTCCCGGGAGCGATCTCCCACTCTCGGGTCGTCAGCTGCCAGTAAACAAAATGGCGCCAATGGCCCTTTGCCCTTACCATGTGACAGGAATTATTGGTGCCATTAGACATCCACTGTCTCATGGTAGGAGAAATGGACAGCCGGCGCCATCTCTAAAAATGGCGCAGGCCATCCATTGCTCCTACCATGTGACAGGGGCCAGCCAATGGCATCAATAGCCCTTGTCACATGGTAAGGGCAAAGGGCCATCGGCGCTATTTTGATTAGTGGCAGCCAATGGCCCGAGAGTGGGAGATTGCTCCTGGGATCCCCGCTGGACCACCAGGTACTTTAAGAAAGTTTTGGGGGGGTCGGGAGGGTGGGGGATTCTAAAGAATTAGATTTAAAGGGTCAGGGTGGGTTTGTTTTTGTGTGCCCTTTCTTCCCGCCCCCCCCCCCCCCCCAAAAGCAATAAGAGAACTTCACAAAAATGTTGTGGGGTTTTCCTATCGCTTTCAGGGACCCCCCGATTTTTGACTAGTTTGAAAATATCGTACAATATTTTCAATCATCAGAAAAACGATTCACATCCCTAATATATATAACCTGGAAAAGAGGAGACATAGAGGTGATATAGACCTTCAGATACCTGAAAGGTTTTAATGATGTACAAACAAACCTTTTCCATTGGATAGAAATCAGTAGAACTAGGGGTCACGAATTGAAACTCCAGGGAGGATGTCTCAGAACCAACATCAGAAAATATTTTTTCATGAAGAGGGTGGTGGATGCTTGGAATGCCCTTCTAGAGGTGGTGAAAACAAAAACAGTGACAGAATTCAAAGGGGCATGGGATAAATACTATGGATCCCTAAAGGCTAAAGGATGGAAATGAAGAAAAGAGTGCATGGGTTAACTTTCTGTTGCGACAGTTACATCCCTTAACCAATAAGCCTTGAATCTGTTGATGCAACTCCATCATGGTTCTCTGCTTCAATGGCAGGGGACTCAATACACAAAGGGTCTCCATTGGCATCTAGTGATTAGTTCAACTAGTTACTTCAAGGAATCTCGCAGAATGGGTCAGAAGGATGGCCATCCAGCTAAATGTTCTAGTTCCGCTTCATCAGCATTTGGCTCCCCTTTAATTTCAGGGGCCATGGCAGTGGATATATCAGGTAATACTGCTTCTTCTATAGGTTATAAGAAGGATTATAAATCCTCTGTTATCTGATTGGTTTGGATAGTCATGCATTTACAGTCAGATGCCTTTGTCCAGCACCCTTGCACCATATATGCTTGACAATCTGAGTAGCTAGGTATATGGGATAACCCCCGATCCCTGAGGCATTCTAGAGCTGATCGGCTACATTGCTTATGACATCGTCCAAGGAGACTGTGGCACCCTCTTGACCTGCAATGTCAAGGGTCATGTTACATCTCTGTTTCCAGCATACATTTCAATCTCCCAGTGTTTGCTGATATGGCTATAAGTTTTTTTGAGTGATCCTGTGGCTCTTGCAACCTCATACTACATATAATTATTATTATAATTATTACCGCAAGGCACTACCATATTCCCATTCTATTATTACTGCATATAGCGTATCCCACGAAAATAAAAAAAGACATCGGTTTCGGGTTAGAGGGTTCAATAGGCACAGGCGATATTCAGCACATTCCAGAATGAAGGCAATCACATAGGTTGGTGACAATATGCTGTATCCTCCTGTTGCATCGGTGGGTGACAGCAAATGAGCTGACTGTCAAGTCTTCGGCTTCGATGGCCGGGATTGGCCTGCGCATCACCCAAAATTGTGTTGGTATGCTTAATGAGTGACACTTGCTCTTTTACGGAGCAGGACTTTAACGCACTGCTGAGAACTTTGTCTGTAATCAGGATTGAATGCAGGATTGAATGCAGGATGGCCTTGTGTCCCCCAACGGCGCTACATTGCTGCAGCATGATACTATAGAGCCCTTGTGAAATTGGAGCATGGTTTTGATGGCCCTGTGTCCACAATGATGCTACATTGCAGAAGCAGGATCCTATGGTGCATTTTGTGAATTAAAATTCAGCAGGTGAGGGCACGATCACCCTGGGGTTTGAGAATATTTTAGTAATTGATGTTTTGTAATTTAATTGTTGTATGCAATGACCTATGCTGCGGCTATATCCATCCAATAAAAATCTTCTTTTGAATAATGGACTGACAATGGTTACTTACAAATACGGCAGCATGGGACAAAGGTGGGGTTAATTATAGACAGGCAAGAGGAGGCGGTTGCACCTGAGGTAGTTGGGGTAGAACAGTAAATTCCGTTTGGTGGATTTCTTATAAAGTGAAAAATTAAATTTGTAACCTTGTAAGGGGATGATAATATCTATAAAAGGTAATGATGTTTGATTGACAATACCAGTGAACTGTAAATGTGGATCTCATTGGTTAAGCCATGCCATAAATTCTGAAAACAAGGCATCACCTCCCGTCCATAACATCAATATGTCATGAATATATCGGCACCAAAATGATATATGTACTTGAATAGGGCATTGTGGTAGCAGAAATTTTCAAAATTACTGATGTACAAGTTAGCCACCTCAGAGGCCATAGATGTGTCCTTTGCCATTCTTTTGATTTGATGAAAGAACTCCCCATTAAAAGTAAAAAAATTCTTTGTAAGGGCAAAATAAGCCAAATGGCAAATAAATGCTGATGGAATACATACACTAGGTTCACGCTCATGCAACATTTCCTCAATGATATTATATGTCTCAATTTGGAGAATATTTGTGTATAATGCAACAATGTCTATGGTAACAATTGATAGGTTTTCAAATGGATCCAGTATATGACTCTAAAGTAATAATGAGGTGTGCAGCAATTCTGATGTAAGAAGGCAATTTCGGTATAAGAGGGCTAAAAAATGTATAAACAAAAATTGATAATGGTTCTATTAAAGAACCTTTAGCAGAGATAATTGGACAGCCAGGTAGATTATATAAGGTCTTATGTATTTTGTGAGTAACATATATCACAGGATAGATCGGATGTTGAACTTGTAACATAGTAACATAGGAAGGAAGGCAGAAAAAGACCAAAATGGTCCATCTAGTCTGCCTGGCAAGCTTCCCAAGGTAGTAACGGCTGCTCCTTGCAGGTTACCCCCATGTTTCTCTTAAGGGTAGTAACTGCCGCTCCATGCTGGTTAAGCTTTTTTATTTATTCCCAGCCTCTAGCCTTTTAGGGATCCACGGGGTAGATTTTAAAAGGATTACTCGCATAAGGTACGCGCGTAACCCTTTTAAAATACCCCTGTGTGCACCGAGCCTATTTTACATAGGCTTGGCGGTGCGCGCAAGCCCCGGGACACGTGTAAGTCCCGGGGCTTCGCTAAGGGGGCGTGTTGGGGGCATGTCGGGTGGGCGCCAAGATGTTCGGGCATTCCGGGGGGCGTATCGGGGGGCATGGTGCCAGCCTGGGGGCATTCTGGAGGCACGGCCGAGGCCTCCGGAACAGCCCCTGGGTCGGGTGATGGCGCGAATAAAGGTGGGGGGGGGGGGGGCGCGGTTAAATAGGGCCGGGGGGTGGGCTAGGTAGGAGAAGGGAGGGGAAGGTGCAGGGGGTGGAATGAAAGTTTCCTCCGAGGCCGCTCCGATTTCGGAGCGGCCTCGGAGGGAACGGGCAGCGCACGCAGAGCTCGGCACGCGCAAGGTGCCCAAATGTGCACCCCCTTGCGCATGCCGACCCCAGATGCGTGGCTATGCGTGTATCTTATAAAATCCTGCGTACTTTTGTTTGTGCCTAGTGTGCGAACAAAAGTACACATGCGCGCTGTTTTTTAAAATGTACCCCACAGTGTTTATCCACTTCAATTACTACAGAACGCCGCAGCAAGGATCCTAACTGGAAAAAAGAAATCAGACTACATCACACCCGTACTAAAGAGTTTACATTGGTTACCAGTAGAAAAAAGGATTGAGTTCAAAATGCTAACAATCATTCACAATGCAATATACAAAGCAGACAACAGAGCACTTGACAATGTCATACATCTTCACAGACCACAACGTACGACTAGAACAACAAGTAAAATACAACTAGAAATACCACCACTCCCATTAGCCAAGCTATCCAACACACGGAACAGAGCCATATCCATCGCAGGCCCAAAATTATGGAACGCACTACCAGAACATTCGAGCTCACAACGTAACATTAAATCTTTTAAAAAAGAGCTCAAAACATGGATATTCAGTCACACATTCAAAGACGGTATTGATTAATATTACTCAACACAGATAATGCATATCCTTTTAAGTTACGCTATAGCACTACCAAGACTATGACAGAGTCCGCTTGATGCCTGAAATTACATCGTTTATTTTCCTTGTTCCTTTTTGTTCATAGATATACACTATTATAAATGTTGATACCATTTGTAATTTGTAAGTTTCTCTGTTTAAGTTATACTGTTAAATGTAATAAGTTGTTGCAATTGTAAACCGTAGTGAAGGCCGCTAGCTATACCTCGGAATTAAAAAAAACGCTTAAATAAAAAAATAAAAAATAAATAAGCTAGAACGTTTACTTTGAATTAACAATTTCTTTAGTAACAGCCTCTTGCTGTCTTTCCAAATATAATTAGGCAGGCCCACATTAAACAATATAACTTCTGACAATAGAGCAATACTACAATTTAATAAAGTATTAACAAAAGATATGATTCTGCCCCAAAACTTCAAAATAACAGGGCAATTCCAGAAAGCATGATGAAAGGTGCCCCTGGCTGATGAGCACTTCAATCAGCCAAGGGGGTAAATTTAGCCCTATATGCTAACTCCTGAGAAACAAAGGCTCTGTGAAGAAACTTAAATTTCATTTCATGTAAATAGCCAATAGAAGACCCAAATTTCAACATCTTAAAACAAGTAAGTAGATGCTGATCAGTCAATTGCAGCTCCCCATCCGAATACCAGTGATCCAAAACAGATGTAACCCCACGTCTTGAACCAAAGTCTGTAATGCCTTCTTAATCTTAGACAAAGAAAATGTCCTCCTTTAAACATGGAAAAAGTCATCCAATTTATCTATCACCATTAAATCAAGATCTGTGGTAGGTAGGGTATGGATATAATGACGTAACTGTACGTATGAGAAAAAATCTTGAGCCCACAACCCAAATTGCATTTGTAGAGTTTGGAAGGACAGGATGGACCCATCTCTGGACAATATCTGCTAAAGTTGCATAATACCTTAAGCTTTCCAATATAAAAAACTCCTCGAGTGAGAGCCCAGCTAAAAATCGAAGTTCCCCTGTAAGGGCAAAAAGGCAGTGTAAAACAAGCAACTTCATCAGAATTCTCCATGCCCGTTGCAAAGGAAACAACATCCGATGTTTAGCAAGACCATAGGGGAAGTTATGTGCGGGAGCATGCAATAAGTAACGAAGGTCCAAGTTATGCAAAGCCGCCTTATTGCATTCAATAACAGTAAACACAGAGCCCTCATACAACCAATCCCGAATGATACGTAAAAGGCAGGCCAGGTTGTACTTTGCTAAATCTGGAAGACCTAATCCCCCCTACAGCCATGGTTGCTTTAATCTGGAGAGAACAATTCTGGGCTTCTTACCTGCCCATATAAAATCTTAAAGCAGTTTATCTAAAGCATGAATATCAAGATTCCATAACAAAAGTGGTAAAATCTCCAATACATAAAGCCACTTGTGAAACAAAATAATCTTATAAAGACTTATTCTCCCCTCTAGTGACAAAGGTAAATTCTGCCACAACGCCAGTTTATCTTGGGTAAAAATGATCAGGGGGCAATATTAAGAGAGTAAAGCCGCTTTAAATTTAATGTGATAAATATCCCCAGTTAATGAAAAGACCCCTGAGCCCACTTTAAAGGAAAATGACCTACCCGCCATTCCTGAATAGAATCTGAAAAGACCAGGGCCTTGGATTTGTCCCGATTTAGTTTGAATCCTGAGATTTCCTCATGGGATTGAATCAAGTCTAATAGATGGTACAGATAATTTAATGGATGAGATAGAAAAACTAAAAGATTATCCACAAAAGCCACATACTTGAAAAGAAAGGAGCCCAACTTAACACCTTGAATCACACCCAAAAGCTGTATCGCCACCAACAACGGCTCTAAAGCTAGAAGAAATAACAAAGGTGAAAGAGGGCAGTCCTGCCTCATACCCCTATAAACAGCAAAGGCCGGAGAAATTTCCCCATTAACGGTGATTGAGGCTAAGGGATTGGTATACAATAAATGGATGCCAGTCAAAAAATAACCATCCAATTGCATATATTGCAACACTGCAAATAAATACAGCCATTCCACCCTGTAGAATGTCTTCTCTGCATCAAAGCTGACTGTCATAAACGGCAAAGCCCAACTAGTACAGAGTAAAATGGCAAACAGTTTGCAGACATTCACAGAAGAGTATCTTTATTTATTTATTCATTTTTTTTATATACCGACATTCAATCGAGATATCACATCAGTTTACATTCAGGTACTATAGGTATTTCTCTATCCCCAGAGGGCTTATAATCTAAGTTTTTGTACCTGAGGCAATGGAGGGTAAAGTGACTTGCCCAAGGTCACAAGGAGCAAAAGCAGGACTCAAACTCTGGTCTCCTGGTTTGTAGTCTACTGCTTTAACCACTAGGCTATTCTCCCTCAAACAAAGCCTACTTGCTCCAGACCAATATAGGCAGCCAAATGTTTTGCCAACAACTAATCAAAATTTAGTAAAGAAATAGGTTGGTAGGACGCAACACATGCATGATCCTTACCAGGTTTAGGGATCACCGTAATAATCACTTTATTCACTTTAGCAAGGTATTGTCCATCTTTGATCAGTGCAGCAAAGGTATTAACAAGTAAGTGGGGAATCTCATCAACTAAGATTTTATAAATTTCGGCAGAGAAGCCATTCGGGCCCGGAGCCTTCAATGGCTTTGCCGACCAAATGCTCTCAATGATTTCCCCCATACTAATAGGCCAATTTAATCTTTGTTAGTGAGAATACTCAAACTGTTTGAGTACAAGTTTAGATAAAAAGGCCTGACACCTAGCTAGATCACAACCTCCTGAACTATATAACTGCGCATAATAGTCAGAGAACATCTGCAAAATACCAGAGGTGGACTAGGTCAGGCATCCATCCCGATCCTGTAAGTTGGATACCCCACTGGGATTAAGAGCCCCCTAAATAAGATGAGCTAACAACTTCCCCAGTTTATTAGCCTGTTGGTACAATTTAAACTTATAATATAAAATACTTTTTGTAGCCCTCTGATGTAAAAAGGTATTTAAAGCAGCTTGCCTTGATAAAAAATCTTCTCTGTTAGCTACACTGTTAACAGTCAATGATGCTGCCTTACGTTTCCTCATCTTAAGTTCCAGAGTCAGCAATTGCTTATCCAGTGAGTTCCGCCTCCAAGCTAAATATGAAATTATGTCCCCCCGCAATACAGCTTTAGCAGTATACCAAGAAAGAGTCGGAGATGCTTCAAAGTGTGCCCTATTATTAGTCACATAATTCACCCAACATTGTTGTAAATAGTTTTGAAAAGCAGTATCATTGGTTAGGTAATAAGGAAATTTCCAAGACAAATGAGAAGGTCTACCTACCAAGTCAGTTAATGTAAGCGAAATAGGGGCAATGGTCTGATATTTTTATGGTCCCTATATCAGTATCTTCCACATGAGAAAGACTATCCCTAGAGCACAAAAAATAATCTATCCTAGACAAAGTGGAATGTGCCCTTGACAAGTGAGTAAAATCTTTCTCCAATGGGTGAAAGATGCACCAAGAATCCACAAAAGGCGCACCTCTTGTAGGATGTGATTTATCCAAATCAGGATCTGCCACGATGTTAAAATTACCCCCAATGATGACAACCCCCTCCCGAAGGGATAGAAACTTCTGGACAATTTGAAGAAAAGACATGTGATTATACATGTTTGGGGCATAAAGATTACAAAAAGTGAGCCGTCTACCCCCCAGCTCTATTACTAAGATTATATAGCATCCTTGCGATCTTTACCTTTCTGAAGAATCTGTAAAGGCACCACTTTATGTAGTAGAATTGCAACACCAGCAGATCTAGAAGAAGCAGAAGCATAAAAAATCTCCCTCACCCAATCCCGCTTGAGCTTCTGGTGCTCTAAATCAGTAAGATGGGTTTCCTGTAGAAACCCAATACCTGCAGACAGTTTTTTCAAGGCTGTAAGGACCTTATGGTGTTTAATAGGAGTTCTGCTTCCACAGACATTCCAGGATACTAGCTTTAAGTTCAATTTACCCACAGGGATAGGTGAAGAAAGAAAAAATCCAAAAGAGAAAAGAGAACAACAATGGAAAGTGAACACTTTCCCAGCTAAGACGTCCACAAAATTCCGTCACCATCATTCACAACAAAGTGCCAATCAGGTTTGCCCAGAAGAGCTACCCTTAAAAGAGACCATTCAAATCTCCTTCCCTGAATCCCCCCAAATCCTCTAACAATTAAAATGTAGAAGGTCACCCAAAGAGCCATACACCCCCCAACCTACCACTCCCACCTCCCAAAACTCCTCAAACCTGTAACTAAGAGTTGGCTGCCCAATGACAAGAAACATAAAGAGAAGAGATAAAAAGAAACCACCCATCCCCCACTCACTATGAAAAAGACAGAACCCCTACAAAGTCCCTGTGAAGCTTAAGAACTCTGTGTTCCTGGTACAGAGTTCAGCCAGAGACCGGCAACCTCCAGTCCACGACAGAATCCAGAAAATCAACACCGGACACTGGCTAGTCCAAAGCTAGAGTCCACAAAAAAAAACAAAAAACTTAAGCTAGGGACTCCATTTTGAGAAAAGAAACTGGCTGCCAAAAGAAAAATAAGCGGTTGCAAAAACAAAGAAAAAACAAGAGTCCTCAACGGGCGGGTAAAGTGTCTCTCTCTTTTTCCAGGCACTCTGCTAACTTTGCTGCCTCTGCTGCCGAATTGAGCCAGTGAGCTCCTTCTGGTAACTGATACATTAGTGCATGCCGGAAACCCAATTTATGGAGGTACAAGCAGGCGAGTGAGAATTTCCTCCAGAGAGCAGACAACTTACCTAATTAGTCCTGGAACACTAAGATAGTGGGAGGATAGGTATTTTATGCAGTTGAGGGAGCGAGGTATTGTGGGCTATTGTGACCCTTTAAATTTCATGTCCAGATAGCAAAGTTAGCCGGATAAACTCTGAATATTGGTGTTGGCCCGATAACTTATCCTGCTAATGTGACTCCTCCCCAAAACACTCCCGCAGCACCCCTAAGTTATCCAGTTAAATTTTAGCCAGATAAGTGCCCAGATACTATTTTAACTGGATAATTTCTGAGCAATCCACCTTAATGCCTCTGAATATGGACTGTTTATTGGTTATGGTAATGCGCTTTACTACAATCGAGTCATTCTTTGGAATATTCAACAAGTGCCATTTGTAGACTTTTACTGTAGCAAAATGGCCAACATTTCACCTGTTATTTCTTCAGTGATGGCATTTCTGAAGCATTAATAACCTTTTCAACTGAATTGAACTTACATAAGAACATAAGAAAATGCCATACTGGGTCAGACCAAGGGTCCATCAAGCCCAGCATCCTGTTTCCAACAGTGGCCAATCCAGGCCATAAGAACCTGGCAAGTACCCAAAAACTAAGTCTATTCCATGTAACCATTGCTAATGGCAGTGGCTATTCTCTAAGTGAACTTTGCATGTGTTTGGGCTGATCTCAAGAAATAGATAAACATTTCTTCTTTGTTATAATATGGCCAACAAAACATGTGCTCATGGAACATTATTGTATATTGAAAGCAGTTAAATGAGAAAGATAGTATTGCAAATCACAATAGCAGGGCATAAGAACTTATTATATGACACTAGTTTCATAGAAACATGATGGCAGAAAAAAAATATATGGCTGATCTAATCTACCCATCCACCCCCATTAAAGCTGCCATGGGTTTCTGCACATTCTTGCATGGGTTTATGCATGCGTTTTTCCAGTGCTAGTCTTACTCATGTATGCAATAACGTGTTCAGCAGGGGAAAAACGTGCGCATAAACCCGCTTAAAACCCCCCAACTGGTTGAGCGTGAGTGAAAGCAAATGAAGCAATTAGCTATTCATGGGCTCTGCAGGGAGCCGCTCATTGGTTAGCGTGGGTTTTTGAACCACAGAATTTTTAGCTCCTGGGTCAGGGTAGGAGAAAAGTTAAAGCGCATGTCTGGAGACTGGTTTACTCTGAGGCATTCACGGATTGCCTTCACTTTACCAGATGTTTCTAAAATTTTTGTGGGTTGGCTGTAGAAATCTCTATTGCATTCCAGCATTTGCCGGCATCCGCCAGTACAGCTGCCACGCAGTCGGAGATGAAACATGAAGGGGGTTTGATATTGCTCTACCTAACTTCAGTCCTTTTCCTAGACCACTAATGTTTTGTGACAAGGGTAAGCTTCCGCCCCATGAATCACTCATGGGTCACCACATTAATGTGAGTTTCAGCGTGGGTTTCTTCTGTGCAGTCTATTATATCAGAAACTTGACCGTGCGTATTTGCATGCGATTTTGCACGTTTTTACTTCAGTGCAGATTTTCTGCATGCCTCTCATTTGCATAAGCATCCTTTATTACATCCTGCTGAGGTGTCTGCTTTTGTTGCTTGTGCTAAAAACAATACGTTCAGACAACTATCCGATTTCACCACGGGTCTTATTACATCAGCTCCATTGTCCTCATTTCCACCTGTGACAACTGAGGGTCTGGCTAAAGCTGGGGACCCTCCACCAGAGCAGCACAGGACTTCAAGGCAAGGTAGAGGGGATCTTCTGCTTGTACCAGCCACCTCCTCTGCAGGTTGAGCCCTTGGGTTGTGGTTGCCAGGAGGACTTAGGCTGAGGCCGGAATCAAGGTGCAAGCTGGAACTTGGAGATAAGGACTGGACACTGAGGCAAGGCAGGGCACACATGGCACTAGGCTGGGCAGAATGGGACAAGGCAAGGCACTGGCAGTACAGAGAGTGGATACCAGGGACAGGACTAGGCCAGTCAAGGGCAAGACTAGACAAGACAGACAAGTACAGGACAGGACAGGGACAAGGCAGAACAAAACAAGGAACATAGAGACTTGATGGCAGCAGTTCAGAGGCCAATAGGCCACTAAGCATAAGGCCTGGAGGCCTGACAAGGAAATAGTAAGAGGCCCGGATGGTGCAGACTAGGCAAGGCAGAAGTAGAAGGCCCAGAGACTACAGGACTAGACAAGACAGAGCTGGAAGGCCCAGAGGCTACAGAGCAGTACAAGGTAGAACGGAGCCAAGCAAGAAATTGAGTAGACTCAATGACAAAGCATCAGATAATGTAAGAGGCAGGGCTAAATAGGCCAGGCCCTGCTGAGTCATGAGCCCATGGAGACTATGGCTGGAGTGAGAGCAGGTGTAGCTCCATTGGGACCTCTGGTGGCAGGAAGATTGCATAACAGGCTCCATTTTAACACCACCATCTCCATGAGGAGGCTGGTCTATTCATCCACACTACCCTCTCTGTAAAGAAATATTTCCTTAGATTGCTCCTGAGTCTACCAAATTTAATTTTGATCCCATGACCCTACATTCTAGAGCTTCCTTTCCTTTGAAAGATGCCTGCCTCTTTTCCATGGAAGCTGTGGAGGTATTTAAATGCCTTGATCATATCTCCCCATTCCACATTTCCTCTAGGATATACATGTATAGATTTTTAAGTATGTCCTCATATGCTTAAGACCAAAGACCACTATTCATTTTACTAATCACCCTCTGGACCAACTCCAATTAGTTTATATCCTTTTGAAGGTGTGAACTCTAGAACTGAGCATTCCAAATGAGATCTTACCTGGCACTTAATTACATGGGGCAATATCTCCTCCTATTTTCTTCTGACCATTTATATCCCTGTGCTGCCAAGCATCTTTCTGGCTTTTGCTGTCACTTTGTTCACCTGTTTAGCCATCTTAAGATCATCAGATAACATTCAATTGCAGATCCTGCTCTTCTTTTATGCTTAGAAGAATTTCTCCCACTATACTGTACCACTCCCTTGGGTTTTTGCATCATAAATGCATAACTGTACATTTTTTAGCATTAAATCATAGCTTCCAGACTCTAGTCCAAATTATTTGTTTATTTTTAGTTGTTGCTTCAGTTAAGGGATGTGCATTTGTATAAAACTAAAATGAAAAATACAACTAATAAGGCTAATTCGTTTCAATCGGGGGCCTCCCCAAATGAAACAAACCTTATTCATTCATTTTCTTTTAAATTAATGTGGTGGGCTGAGGTTTAGTCCTGAAGCTGGGGCCTTGCGTAAGGCGTAGGCAGAGGCCCAAAGCAGGGGCCGGACCCATGCGCGATGCCAGGGTCTCGGTGGCGGCATGAGCCGAAGCTAGAGCCTTGGCCAAGACCACTAATAATTAAAAAAGAACAACTTACCTGATCCATCAGATATCCGATGAAGGCTGAATCCCAATGCTGGGGCCTCAGCCTAGACTAGGGCCTAGTTCCAGGCCCTCCTATGTGATCTGACCTGGAAGTCAGGGCCCAACACTGGGGCTTCAGTCCAGACCCAGGCTTGATGTCACAAACCAACCCAAAGACTGGGTCCTGATGATGGGAGTCACTGGACCCAGTTCCGATGACCTGAAGGCTGTGTCCCGTACATGTCACAAACCAACCAAAAGACTGGGTCCTGACGACGGGACTCACTGGACCCAGTTCCAATGACCTGAAGGCTGTGTCCCGTACATTAAACTGGCTCCGTCCGCTGGGATGAATGGGCTGGAATTAATTAACTCTGGTGTGATCCAAGGAAATGGCGTCATATAGCTTTCAAGCACCGAAGAAAAAAAAGAGCACCAAAGAAGAGGAGTTCTCAGACCTGGACTCTGAGGCCTGGGCCCGACCCTGGACCGAGTCACAAGAATTAGAATCTGGCCTCCTGGTCAAGACCCCCGGCATTGGATCTGGGTCTGGGCCGAGGCCCCGGCATCAGGACCTGGACTTTAGGTTAGGTTACAGTATCAGGCCTGGGCCCAGTCTCCAGCCTAGGCTGAGGCCCAGATGTTGGGACCTAGCTTCTGAGTTGGGTCATAGCATTGGACCTGGGACTGGGCTGAGGCCCTGGTGTTGGGATGCAGCCTGCAGGTTGGGTTGTACCATCGGGCCTGGACCTGAGCCCCGGCCTAGGTCGATGCCTCAGCATTGGGACCTGGCCTCCAGATTGGGTTGCAGCATCTGGCTTTGGTTCGAGCCAATGCCCCAGCATTGGAACCTGGCCTTTGGGTTGCATCATGGTATCCAGCCTGGGCCCAGGCCCCAGCCTAGGCCAAGGCCCAGGTGTCGGGCCTGGTTCCAGCTAAAGCTGCAGCATCACCTTTGAGTAGGCCAAGGCCACAGCAACCTTCTGCAACCTCAACCTACACAAGTCCAAGGCTTCAGACTAGTCTTAGCCGGTGGATCCCCACTGAACCAGGTACGTGGGGGCTGGGGGTGATCCAGGATTTTTCAAGGGGTGGTGGGAGGGAGGCCTCATTTTCATTTTTTGGCCATTTTTTTTCTTTATTATTTGATTCATTTTTTTCACACCAGTGAAACAAATCAAGCAATCCACAAATCAAAATTTGTGGGGAAAAAAACCTCATGAAAATGAATACAAATTTTTTTCCCCTGTACATGCTGTTCAGTTTTAGAAAGTTGAGATTATTTAAAACAGCCAACTATGTTAAAGTTTAGAGATGTGCAACAATACTGCACTTCGGCTCGGGCTTCATTTTCGGCCCACCGTGGGAAATTTCGTTTTTCCCACGGTTCGAGCTTTTTTTTTCAGGGGATGCTGATTTTTGGGTTAGTGTGCGGTAACTCCCGTTAGTGCTTACTAATATTTTAACATTAGTGTGCACTAATGGGAGTTAGAGCGCACTAACCCGAAAAACCAATTTTTCTGAAATTTCAGAAAATTTGAATTTGTTTTTTGGTTCTCCCGAACCAGGATGAATTAGATAATTTCCTTGAAATTGTCTAATTTGTGAAAAACGAATGCACATCCCTATTAACGTTAACTGGCTAACCATAGCCAGTTAAATTTTGAACAGCTCTTTGACCCAACTGGACTTAGCTATCCAAGTTATCCAGCTAATTTGAATATTGGAGGTAGCTGGCTAACTTAGCCAACTAACTCAACTCCTCCCAGTTATGTCCCTGGAACATCTCTAATTTAGTTGGTTAAATTCTAGCTGTCTATCTTATTAGCCAGCTAGAATTTAGAAAGATAAGTGCCCAAATATTCATTACCTGGCTAACACTGAGTTAGCTGGCTAAATGCTTTTGAATATGGACGTCATAGGTGTTCATTTTCCAGCTAATTAGGGGCTCATTGAGAATATTAAAAAAAATCAGGGTTTATTGGTGTTTTCATAGAGCAGGAAGTATTTAAAGATGTACATTAATTTAAAACAAATGGTTAAAATGCAACAAATTAGACTGTTTTGTTTCATTCACCCCCCTTCCTCAAAATTAATGGAGGGAGCCCATGAATTTAAACAAAACTTTTTGTCTCCTTTATCTATGTTTCCCATTCAAGTCAAGACCCATTTGAAAGTGCTGCTCTAGGACTGATAACTATAGAAACCAAGCCCTGCCTGTGTGAGGTAGCAGACAGACTGGAGCCAAGACAGGAGAAGTAGGCATGTAGACAGGATGGAGATTAAAACTAGCCTATAGCTGGCATCTAGATCCAGTGACACTATCACTGATGTCCTCCCACTGAAAGGTCTGAGCATTAATTTGTCTCTTCAGAATGTTCTCTTAGAATCAAAGAAAAGGATCTTGAAAAAAAGAAGAGAATTTTGGCACTGGCAAAAGGATTTTTGTTATTGTCACTGCTGCTTTGCACTGCTCTCTCTGTGAGTGGGAGACAGGTACTATTGCATTTTGTCAGTTCACTGAAACAGGACAAAGGGCAGGGCCAGTGGTAGGAATTATTTTGTCTCTGACTGTGCAGTGTGCTCTGCTTGATTGGCAGAGAAAGTTTCTTTTCTGTCAGATATTTTGTGTGTGCAAAAGAATTTAATCTGTGGTGCACATCCATAATCTTTTCACTTTGGCTGCTTCAGGTTTCACATTAGCTTCTTCAGGGTGATGCAGCACTAAAATATATTGAATCCCAATAAAAACGGTGCTCTATTTAAAAAGATGATGTAATTTAATATATTTCAATGTTACATCACCTTGAAGAAGCTAACTTGAAATGTTGGCCATTGTCAGTTGTGCTTGTTTTGGCAAATGTCAGGAAAGCAAGCAACAATGAAAGCAAAGACCTATTTCTAAAAGCTAAGTTCTTTTTAATATAATTTTAAAAAGCACTATAAAAATTGTTTTTTCTTATAATAATGTGGGCATTGGTTAGAGGTTTTTGACCTGTGATTACACAATGATATATGCATACCCTGTTTAACACTTCAACAGGAAAGCACCTTTGCACTTTTGAGGTCTTTTTCCTCCTAATAACACAAATTGTCTTGTATGTCTACAAACATTGGTTTGTCAATTTTCCAGTGAAGAATTACTCTGCTGTATGGTTATATATTTCTTCACTTGCCTGTTTGAATTGATTACTTAGCCTTACCTTCCATACCCCAGACTCTACACCTTGGGGGTCTTGTTGCCACTCATCCTTGCTGCCATTCCCCAGACTCTACAGCTTGGGATGTTCTCACGTCTCATGATGTCTTAGGGTCTTCATGCTGTTCTTTGTTATGCTTTATCCCTCCATTAGTGCCTTGGAGTTTTTTCTGCCACATCTGCTGCGTTATACCCCCTACATAGTATCTTTGAATGTGGATGCCACTCGTGGTGCCACTTTGCCCTTCTTCAGCTGATGTTTGGGGTTCATACCTCTGTTGGTGCTCTCTTTTGAAGTCTTGCTGCTGCATTTTTCCTATCATGGTGCCTTGGAGAACTACCTCTTGTTTTTCCTCTCATGGTGCCTGCAGATACCACCTCTCATGGTGCTTTAGGCTATTCATAACAATTTTGGTGCCACTTTGCCACAGTCTTGATGCCTTTTAGTTCTCATCTACCTTTTGATGATGTCTATCCACAAATTCCAATAGAAATGATTAGAAAACCCCTAATTTTAGAGCTCAGAATAGGTTGCATTGCTTCTCGCATTGACTTTAATGGAAAATGAAAAATAAAAAGAATGAAAAACATTTTTTTTTCATCAGAAACAAACCAAATTAACAGAGGCAACCTACAAATGAATGAATGAATCGAAAAAAAGTAATTGCCTCTGCACATCCCTATATTGCTGGTTACCTTTTATGGTTGACTCAAATACATATATTTTTACAGGTGATTTACCAAGAAGGACTAATAGAATGGGTGATCCAAGGCAGGCTAGGGGAGAGGAAAGAGAGTATTAGGGGAAGTTGTGGTTTTCTGCTGTTTATCCAGTAAACACTTTTTTTTCTTTTTTCATCATGGGTGTTTTATCAGTGTTATCAGTTAAAATCTGAAATAAGAAGCCATAATTCTGATCTATAATAACATATTTCTTCCTTCTGAGCACGGGACTCACTTAACAGGAGATAATAGATTCATAAGGGGCAGTAATCAAAGGTTTTTATGTGGGCAAACTTATATTTACCCATGTAAAAAGGAGTTTGATTACTATCCTCCTCCCCCCATCCTATGCACATACTGGACAACAGTGCACATACATTTATCTGCACTGAATACAAGTGGCACTGGAGGTAGGGTTGGGGCAGAACAGCAACGTATGCATGCAGCTTGTGTACTTTTCTGTGAGTACTCCTCGCACCTACTTCCAAGTAGGTGTTACAGTTTGGGTTTTGACCGCCTTTTCTGGTAGGCTGTGCCAGATTGGCTGGGCCAGTATTTATGCGCATTTCTTCTGTGCCCCTTCTCTCCTTCTTCTTGTCCTTGAATTTCTTTTTTATGGAAAATTACATGGTCTCATGCTATCCTGAAGCCTGCTAAATATTTGAATGCAAGAGTTTTAATTTTGCCAAACTAAAACTCTTGCATCATCTCAAAGCACTTGTGGACCCTTCAGATTTTAGAACAGTCCTCCAAAGTTTGGCCCATCCCAGCCTAAACTACTGTAACTCGCTTCATGCAGGTCTTTCATAAAATAGTAACTGACCACTTCAGTTGGAACAAAATGCCGCTGCTCGACTACTTACCAGCACAAGCATAGTATCCCCATCCTACAGTCTCTCCACTATACAGCAACATATTCAATATAAGTTGGCAGTCTTAATTCACAACTTTATTAATAATGTCACCTCTCCATGGATTAACTCCACCTTCTGTCTTTATACTCTTTCAAGAACCTCAGATCCTCCCACAGGAATTTATTGGACGTTCCATCTCCTTGAAATGCACGATTAGCTGTGGCCCATGAAAGAGCCTTCTCAATAACAGGGCCAGTAGTCTGAATCTCCCTTCCTCTATCTTTGTGCTATTTAAAAGACCTCACAGAGTTTAGTTCCAGCTCTGAAAACCCATCTGTTCAAGACAGCCTTCCCAGCAATCCCTTAACTTGCTGCTCTTACTATGAAGTGAAATGAATATGCTCAGTTTTCAGAATAGCCCCTGGAGATTTGTTTCTGTATATTTTCTTGTAAGCAGCTTTTGTGGTACTTGTTCTGTATCATTTTTTAAATGCTTTTTTTATTGTGTATGTACCCTAATCCAAACATCGGAGGGTGAGGGAAGTAAATATTTAAAATACATAAATAAATGAAACTAAAGATTCCCCCTTCCCTGTCTTTTCTCCAGCTGCAATATTACTCCCATCAGTAGAAAACAGAGCATCTGATGGACTTTCCAAATTTTGGGCATGCTTCCTGAGGATGTTCCCTCTTATATGATACAAGTGCATCGTAATGTTCCAATGAATTGTGCTAGGTAATACAATCATCTGAAACTTTACTGCAGATGTGAACTAGATATAAAACCAGGCATACATTTCTTTGCTTAACAGAGAATAAACCAAAACTCCCTGTATGGGGGCTACTGCTGTTTAAAGGCAGTAGCCCTGGCATAACATTGTAATGTCCCACTAGCTTTCCGGGATAGAAACATGGAGGCCTTCTATCCTTAGAAGGCTATATCCTAAGGGATTCTACTCCCTGATTCTTTTTTTTCAGCACGAGAAAAGCTGTTATGCATGTATTCATTATGTTGGCTGTAGTACTATCACTGCAACCTTATAATTTGTGTAACAGGATAATACATCCTGCCAAAAGCACAAATTGACCTGAGGCACATGGCGGCACAATGCTAATAGCATTTTACCTTCCAAATGCATCAATTGACACATCATGTTCTGAACATAATTGAGAACTATACAGGCTTTGGAAATCAGGCAGTTTGGAAATGTTTCCAGTTAAGTGCAATAATTTCCCTGGTTACATCTTTGTTCTCAATCATCTGATATACTGTATTGTCTGTAGTTACCCATGTGTGATGAATCAAGTCTTTAACCATATCACAAATTTGAGGTCTTCCTTTCCTCTTCTAGATTGGGCACAATGGTAATCATTTTTGCATATTAGTAGAATACAAAAAGATGATTCAATTATATGATTTTTTTGATTAATAGAAGACAAGAATTTGGAGTCGCCTGACATCTCAGATTCAAAAGACCTAGAGAATTTATGCCTCACTATATATTGATTCCCCAGAGGAGATTGTAGCAGTGTTTGTTTCCTTGACCACTTACACAAAACAATACTACTTAATTGTTCCATTTTTGTCATTCCTGAGAATATATCATAGAGATTGGCATCATGAGGCTAGAAACCCGTTTGTGGATCTGGGCAAAGTACTTCTTTCTGTTCTTAAAACTATATTAAGAGGTCAATAGTGAAAGCCATGTCTGCAAATAAAATTCTATTTTACTTGTAGAAATGGGCTGCATCACTTGTTAAGTGGCATTTCAGTGTGCATATACATTTTTTACTGAGCATGCACTAAAACTGCTAAAACTTTTTTCAGATCAGCACTTAAATCATGTAAACCTAATTCTGAGAAAAATATTAATATCAAAAACAAACAATTTCTCAAAAAACATTTTTAATATAGTGGACAAGCAAAAGCCAATGAGTATTACCTAGTGACCACCATAAAGCACCAGGTTGAGTTAGTGTCCCTTATTCTGCAACCCAAACAATTGTTTTCTGCATGCTTAAAAAATTGTAATCATCAGTCACTAGGAACAGAAGACTTTTAACACCTTTCCAATTATTTTTATGAGAGTTCATCTTCATCTTCCATATATTGAATCTTTTAATCTTCTTGTATATCTTTTTTGTTATTCTTTTTCATATTTTTGAAACATTATTTTTTTTGGTAAAGTTACTGCTCATCGCTAAATCTTACAATGGTAACAATCCACGTTTACTACTCTTGTCACAACAAATTGTACTTAAGGAACTTGCATGCTTTAAATGTAAACTCTCGACACTGCAGCATTTCGGAGGTTGCTCCTTCCTCAGGGGTTGCAACAGCTCCTTAATGTGCTGGACGGTGTGCCTTCTACACCGGTTCATTAATCCAGTATTTTTTTACCAAGAAGATACCAAAAAGATTTGTATAAATTGTGCAACTAATGTATCCAACTATATGCAAAATAAATATATAGGTGCCACTGATACAAAAAGGTTCTCACCTCAGTTTTCTCGCATGTTGTATATCTCATATGCGCAGTGAATCTCCTGCGTGTAATATCTCAGCGTTTACCACGGCTCGAGGTGATGTCGCCATTTTGAAAGGGAAAAGCCTGCGAAACTCTGGACGTCAATCACAAGGGACAAACCATTGTAGCATCTAATGATCTGTACTAGCATAATTAAATTCATGCTGGAGGGCAAATACTAGGGATGTGAATAGTTTTTGAACGATTAAAATTATCGTCAGATAATTTTAAAATCGTCCAAAATCGTTAGAGTGCACGATACAATACAAATGCCCTCGATTTATTGTCAGGGGCATTTGTATTGTATCGTTAAATAGGGCGCGGGAAAACCGGCACACCAAAAAAAACCCTAAAACCCACCCCGAACCTTTAGAACAAATCCCCCACCCTCCTGAACCCCCCCCAAAATGTTTTAAATTACCTGGGGTCCAGTGGGGGGGTCCCGATGCGATCTCCCTCTCTCTGGCCACGACTGCGTTGAGAGAAATGGCGCCGGTGGCCCTTTGCCCGTATCATGTGACAGGGCAAAGGTAGCGCCGGCGCCATTTTGGTTCCTGGGTCCCGACGTCACGCGTGCAGGAGATCGCCCCTGGACCCCCGCTGGACCCCTAGGGACTTTTGGCCAGCTTGGGGGGGGCCTCCTGACCCCCACAAGACTTGCCAAAAGTCCAGCGGGCCGTATTGCCAATCTTCAAAATGGCGCCGGCGCTACCTTTGCCCTCACTATGTCATACCGGCGACCGTCGCCCGTATGACATAGTGAGGGCAAAGGTAGCACCGGCGTCATTTTGAAGATTGGCAATACGGCCCGCACACAGGAGGTCGCTCCCGGACCCCCGCTGGACTTTTGGCAAGTCTTGTGGGGGTCAGGAGGCCCCCCCAAGTTGGCCAAAAGTCCCTGGGGGTCCAGCGGGGGTTCGGGGGAGATCTCCTGCACGCGTGACGTCGGGACCCAGGAACCAAAATGGCCCCGGCGCTACCTTTGCCTTGTCACATGATAAGGGCAAAGGGCCACCGGCACCATTTCTCTCAACGCAGTCGTGGCCAGAGAGAGGGAGATTGCGTCGGGACCCCCCCACTGGACCCCAGGTAATTTAAAACATTTTGGGGGGGTTCGGGAGGGTGGGGGATTTGTTCTAAAGGTTCGGGGTGGGTTTTAGGGTTTTTTTGGTGTGCCGGTTTTCCCGCCCTCCCCCGATTTACGATTTTTAACGATTTTAAAAAAACAAAAAAACACGACGATAAGATTTCCCTTCCCCCCCCAGTCAAAATCGATCATTAAGACGATCGATCACACGATTCACACCCCTAGCAAATACTAAAAAACTGTATACCAGTCAATTTTATCATTGAGACCCCTGGGTTCCACCGTGTCAAGTTTGTATATCCAAAAATGTTCTCTATGATTTAATTTGGTATGCCGGTCTCCCCCACGTTCTATTGAGGTAACATGATCTAGCATAGTCCATCTAAGATATCTTTAGTAGATATCCTACTGCAGTGTTCAATTAGTCGGGTTCTGATCTTCCGAGATGTCCTACCTATATATAACTTTTGACAAGGACATATCAGTGTATAGATCACAAAATCTGAGTTACAGTTTGTATTATATTTATGAGAAACCACAAATCCTGTATTTGGATCTTTCCAAGATACTCCCACTATGGCTCAATCACAAAAATCACAACAGGTATATGCTGTATGTCCTGTGTTATCTGTCAGAGGCTGTGCTGTCTTCGTCAAGGCTGCTCTGACTACTTGCTGTTGAATATTTAAGCCTCTAAGGTATGAGAACATGGGTGAGATGCTAAACACCTCATGCGTCCCCAGTACATGCCAGATACGTTGTATGATTTGTTTAATTTGTCTGGTGAGATTTGTATGCTTTAATTCACAAACCAAAGCCCAGTATTCAGTTTCACTTTATATTGCAATAAGCTGTTCATGGTCTGAGAACCGTGCTCTAGTGAACGCTCTTTTTATGACCTTGCTGGGATATCCTCTCTGTTTGAATCTTGCTGACAATTGTGATGCCTGTAAATAAAAATCTTCTTGATCTGAGCAAATCCTACGGATCCCTTTTTTTCAGTGCATAGGCCCCTCTGTAGGCTCTTAAAAGTACCCATGTGATTTATTTGTAAGGTGCTATAAATACAACAACCACTATCCTTCTTGAGTGATTACTCATATAACAGATAAAGTAAAGAATTATAAAATAGAATTTTGATATGGAGAGGTCGCTATTCAAATGTTTTGTCTGGCTAACTTTTTGAGTCACCGGGACAAAAGTCAAGATTTGAATAATTTCCTCCATTGTCCAGCTAAATTGTGTCTGGGTAACTCAGTACCCACCAAAATTTAACCAGATAAAAAGTGGCAATGAGGAGGGCATTCAGGAGGCGTGGTTAAATTTCAAATGGTGAGGGTTGATATTCCGCGCTACCTGGCTAAAGTTAGCCAGGAAAGCCTTGTTGTAAAAGTGCCTGGATAATTTTATGCAGGGAACTTTACTTGGAAGACTTATCCCACTCCCCAGCCTGCTGACTATCAACCGCTAAGTGATCTTAATGTCTGTAAGTCAGTCAGAACCATACTTTAGCATGGTGTTTTTTTGTTTTAATGGGAATCCTTTCATATGGTCATTTGAGAGAGCTAGGAGAATCTCTCAACTTTCAAGATGACACATGTAAAAGAGCGCAGAACATAGCAGATATTTGCCAAGGAAGAACTGCTGAAATTCCAGTGGGGCTCAAATTTTGAAGCTGAAGACTTGTCTCAAGTAATATAATGTTATCCCCCACAGTTAGAAGTAATTTGTTTTTCTTTTGATTTTTTTTCCAACATTTTAAAATTAAATCCCTATGAATACCAAATGTTTAATTTTAAAATGTTGGAAAAAAATCAAAGGAAAAACAAATTTCTTCTGAATCCAGAGCTAACACTTGAGATAAGTCTTCTGTGATCAATTATGATGGATAATTCCAAAGGTGGTGTGAAATTGTTCTTCTTCTCTTATGCTAATGATTGTTCTAGGAATTTATATTTAAAAAAGCAGTCATACTGGTTTTAATGAGTTAAAATTTATATATATTTATATATCAAGTCTTCAGATGCAATCATGGCTTTTTCCTAGGTACAGTACAAGTCCTAGAAATACTGCAAATCTTTCTACTTACTGCCATTTAAGAACATAAGAACATAAGAAAATGCCATACTGGGTCAGACCAAGGGTCCATCAAGCCCAGCATCCTGTTTCCATTTCTAGGATGATGACATCATTGCTTTCAATGACATCAGTAATAATCCATTCAGTATGGAGCACAGCATCATCTTTGGCTAATTTTTAGGCTGGACTAATAAAATATATTGCAATTGACAAAGTCAACAGTTTGCTGCAGGACCAATTTGGCTGCAAAATTTGAGTACCTTTAGAATTTCAGCAGTTCTTCCTTAGCAAATATTTGCTGATACAGTCTGTAATCTTTCACAAATTTCACATAATAATGTGCCACTTTGAAAGTTGAGATAATCTCCCAATTCTATCAAAACTACCATATAAAAGAACTCACATTTAAACAAAAACCTGTGCATATAATATGTGCTACTATATGACAGAAAGCAGGAAAGATTATAATGGTCACAGTTACTCGTAGTAGCATTTCTGCTCTGTTCTGTGAGGGCTGAATCACCTCCAAGATCTCAAGGGACTAATTTAAACTTTTTAAAGTGCCTAGTGCCATGTGACTTTTGTATATGTTGTGAGGAATGTTGCATTACTAATGGAATTTATTTCCTTCTAGCCAGGCAACCACAAACATCATACCAAGGCTGGGGGTTCTTTCAGTGGTGTGTGCTTGTGTATGTTGGGAAAGGGTCTTTTGGAAGGTTCTCAAGAGCTTGGAGGTGCTCTGCTGCCAGGAAGAGGAACTGAGTGCCCTTTCTTAGAGGTAGTGGCTTACTGCTACATTCTGGGGAATTTTTTTTTAAAGATCCCATGAGTGATACTTAAAGTATCATTTAAGTACAACTTGTTTGAATGTTCAGTGAGATCAAATGTTATGTTTGCCAGGGCAGCTCTGGAATGAAATTCTTGTGGGCAGAGTGGTGTTTACCACTTGCTTCTCCCTGGTGGGACTCTAGAATTGCCTTGTGCAGTTGCTCATCCACACAGTCCAACTATAAATTCACCTGATGTCTATTAGCCAGGCAATTAGTTTTCTTTGATTCTGCAGGAACGGGATCTGCTGCAGCTGCAGTCTCCGCCCACAGACGCAGAATGTTGTTTTATGATTTTCATAAAAAGCTATCATTTCCACATTAACAAACGAGGAAAAGAAAGAACTAAAAAAAAAAAAAAAAATCAAAGCTTTCTTCTGGAGAAACAAATTCATGATTTTTATAGGATTAGCACCAACAGAAATATGTTTAGCAGGCAGACCAACTCATGATCAGCCTATAAAGGTGCCAAAATCATTTTGCCTTCTGTGAAAGAATTAGAGTGCACTTAATTTCCTAAACGAAATACTCCAGGACTGAACCTTAAACAGAGGATAATTATCAATAGATCAGAACAGTCTGTTCTTAGGGATTTGCATTTGAATATAATCTTAAACAACCTTCCCCACAATTGCCAGTCCACATCAGAGTTAGTATGTAAAGTACACCCAATAAGGTCTGACATCATTACATACAAAACGTTAAGTAGCTGCAAGGCCCATGGCCAAGAGCTACTCTGCTCACTCAGCCATTCTGTAATACCTGGGAACCTTTGAGTTCTGCTATAGCAGGAGGGAGGGCACTGCAAAACCTTTCTCTCTTCCTCATTTTCTCTCCCCACCCCAACCATACAACTTTCTTCTTAATTAATAGTGTATGTTAGATAATACAGTAGTTTCTAACTTTTGATGTCTCTGGTTTGATTTTCTGGCTCAGCATCTCTCTATTTTCTGATTTTCTGTCTTTGTCTCTATTCCTTTTTTTTTTTAATTTTCTCTCTCTTTCTGGGGTCCACCTTTTTCTTTTCTGCTTCAGATCTGTCTTTTCCTTCTTCGTCTTTCTTTCAGCAGCAGGCATTTTAATCTCTCTTCCTTCTCTCTGTCCTCTTCTGCTGTTTCTTTCTCCTCTTTTTGTCTCCTCTTCATATTCTTTTGCCTGCTCTCTTTTCTCTGTTCTTCCATCCTTTCTCCCAGGTGCGGATTGTAGGGAAATATCAGCCAGGGAAAGTTTTTCAAAATAGGCCTATGGGTTATCTTCCCAACACCCTTGTGCACTGTCTGTGCAGCAGGTGTTTCTACAGCTCCCAAAAGCATGTCAAACTGACCCTTGAGAGGTCCATCATGTGACCTAGAGCCAAAATATCTCTATCATAAATTCCACACTTTTCCTAAATAACTAAGTAGAGCACACTCTAGACCAGGGATGAGCAAACTGAACTGTAGGCCCCCTTCCATCCATTCAACTGGCTCCGTGCCCCTGATAAATCTGGTTAACATCTTACATAACAGCCAAAAAAGATGCAAGTGGTCCATCCAGTTTGCTCATCAAGTTTTTGTTTGTTTTATTTCTTTTAGGGCAATAATTGCTGCTCCAAGCAAGTTATCTCTTTTTTTCATTTCTGTCCTTTAGCTACTATGGATCCTCTGTGTTTATCCGGCATTCCTTGCATCCACTATCCTTGGAGAAATATTTCCTAAGTCTGTTCCTATCCCCTCAGAGTTTCATATCATGAAAAGGAAAAGGTTTTAATCTGTGTATCATAATGCCTTTCAGGAATTTAAAGTTCTGCAGCATATCTCCTCTTCTCTCATCCAGTTTATACATATTAAGGTCTTTCAATCTCATCTCATATGGCTTTTGAGTCAGACCCCTCACTGTTCTGGTTGCCTTTCTCTGGGATGCTTTCATCCTATTTCTATCTCAATGGAGAATGATATGGTCTCTCTCATGTGTATATATATATATATATATATATATATATATATTTATATATCCCGGATTCCTGACCGGGTGTTAAAGTCTTTTGCTAACCAATCAGCTCTTGAACAAGTTGTCAAGTGATGAGGCAACTACACTGCCAACCAGTGGCTCAGACACAGACACATATTCTACTGTTGTGCTGCTGCTCATGTGCTCACTTAAGAGGTAATTTTCAAAGGAGTTAAAGTGTAAATGTAACATGCTATCACAGCAATTTTCAAAAGTCTATTTATGTATTTACAGTGCACTTACGCATCTAAGACTTAATGACAATTCAATGGCATATGCTGTAGCAATTTTCAAAAGCCCCCTTATAGGCATAAAGTGCAATTGCACATGTAAAACCTAGTTTTAGGAATGTAAATCCTTTTGAAACTTACCCCCCTAGTGAATTCCCCCTACATCATCATGTAAAGTTCTTGCTTGCTGCCAGCCCTTCACCAGCCTACAGCACCCCCTCCCTTTCCCACCCCTTCTCAGCACCTCCACTTTCCAGGAGACTCACTGGTTCCACAGACATCTGCCCCTCAGAGCTCAGCCCAGCCATCTCAGACCGAAGCCTGACTAACAATGCTTGGGCATTTCCTCCTGGCTCACCCACTCCCTTTCTGTGACTGTAGTTTGCCTCCAATTCTTCCCCTCCCCCACTACTCCAGCACTTTCCCATTGATTGTGTGCTACATGGTCTGCCGCTTTTACAGTTATGGTTCTCCAGGGTCTACTCTGCCTACTTACTCCAAGGTAGAGAGGACCGGAACTGATGCATGCCACTGGATTCCTCTGGGATTATAACAAAGAAAATATAGCCATAGTGAAGACTGCATGCATTATTGATGCAGCTGAGACTGTGGAAAGCCACTGACACAAAGTTCAAGATGGACTCCTGCTTTCCCACATGGAACAGTGCAGCCAGGACTGGTGCATGGGAATTAGGCACCCTAGATGAACCTTACAACCCTGCACCTCCCCCACCCTCCACAGACACAATTAAAAATTATGTATTTATGAATTATTTTACAAGAAAAAGGACTTTCAAAGTAGTGTTCTGAGCTTAAACATTTATAATAACATGTATATTATATTTACATGCAGGACTGTGATATTAGCCACAACCCAAGCTGATGAGGGGAGATGCCTAATCATTTTTATTTTTTGAAAGAATACACAACTGATTGCATTGTCCTGTTCCATTCCACTCATGATTTTATAGACCTCTATCAGATCTCCCTTCAGTCATCTCTTCTCCAAGCTGAAGAACCCTAACCTCTTTAGCTTTTCCTCATAGGGGAGCTGTTCCATCCCATTTATCATTTTGGTCACCCTTATTTATACCTTTTCTAGTTCTGTAATTTTTTTTTAGATGTGATACGGTTAATTATGGAGTGATACAGAAGTACTATGATATTCTCTATTTTATTTTCCATTCCTTTCATAATAATTCCTAACATTCTGTTTGCTTTTTTGATCACTGTTTGACACTTAGATGGGGATTTCAACATATTTTTCACAATGACCCCTAGATTTCTTTCCTGGTTGGTGACTCCTAATATAGAACCTATCATTGTGTAACTTCAATTCGGATTATTTTGCTCTTTGTGTATCACTTTGCACTTGTCCAAATTAAATTTCATCTGCTATTTGAATGCCCAGTGATAGAAATCAGTTCTGGCTCTCCTGTAGAAACAGAGCTGAGCTGATGGCAGCATGGATCATTTCTGGCCCTTCAACCCCTGGAGAAAGCAGAGCAAACAGTTTTGGAGCTGCTTACCTTGAAAAGGCAGTAGCCATACAGTCTTGATTTTGGAGCAATTTCCTTGCATAATTGAGGAGGTCATGAAGTTGAACAGCCAAGGTCAAAGAGACATGGGTGACCGGAAGGCTCATCTGCATACTGTTGCCAGCATCCCCCTGGAGAGGACTCCAGAGTTCACAGCAAGTGATCCAGGCTTCAAACTCCACAGCCCCAGCTGCCAGAAACCCCGCACCCTTTGCAGTAGAAGAGAACCGGAAGGCTCATTTGCATACTGTTCCCAGCATCCCCCAGGAGAGGACTCTAGAGGTCATAGTGAGCGATCCAGGCTTTGAACTCCACAGCCCCAGTTTCCAGAGGCCCTGTACCCTTTGCAGTAGAAGAGGACCAGAAGGATCATCTGTATACTATTCCCTGCATCACCCGGGAGAAAACTCCAGAGGTCACAGAGAGCGATCCAGGCTTCAAACTCCACAGCCCCAGCTTCCAGAGGCCCCGCACCTTTTGCAGTAGAAGAGGACTGGAAGATCAACATAATGGTGTTTGTAGAGGATTGGTAAGTATAGCTTTGGGAAATCTTAGGACATAAAATTTGGAGAAAGGTGAAATAGTGGGATATATTTTTTAGAGTTTGTGTTTGTCTGAGATAATAAGCAAGCCAGAGGGAGTTAATTCTAATGACCGTCTTTCCCTCCTACCCACCCCTAGCTCATCCCTTGATTTATAGGCAAGAGACACTTTCTCATTAAAAATCAATCAGGCTCTTACCTAAATCATAGTATTGCACCAGCTCTTATTGAGAGTTTAATCATCCCCTTGTAGGTCACTACCAGATTAATTAGTGAATACACCTATATATTTTAAGGACTCTAATTCCAACTTCCATAGCAACCTAAATTGAACTAGGAACTCAATAAAATTAAGATGAAGGCAGCAGTCCAGCAGCAAGACAGGGGCTTTCCACTCTTTTGGATCAAGTATCACATGTATGTTTTTTTTTATCTGCCGGTGAGAGATTATATGTGTGCACTCAATGCAAACAGCTCCTGGCTCTCAGAGAAGAAGTCCAATTTCTGGAGGCTAGAGTGGAGAACCTAGAGGAGCTGAGGCAGACAGAGAGGTACATTAATGAGACCTTCAGGGACATAGTAGCCAAGTCCCAAATCCAATTTGGCAGCCCTGATGCTGTTTTGGATCAGAAAGGTCTCCCGGTTGGAGAACCTCACCCTGGTGTAGCAGGAAATGATCCTGTAGCAAGAACATGCTCTTCAGATGATGCATTGTCCTCTCACACTGAGGATGAGTCTCCCAGGGCTACTGCCTAGGTAGAAAGGGTTAGGTGTCGACATTATTTAAAAATTCGATCTTAGAAGCATAATCCAGATGTCTTCCATGCATTAAGAAAGGTGGAAGGAAGGTCAAATGATTACCAGTATGGTTGAAAGGTGAAGTTAAAGAAGCTATTTTAGCCCAAGAAACATCCTTCAAAAATTGGAAGAAGGACCCATATGATGTAAATAGGAAAAAGCATAAGCACTGTCAAGTTAAGTGTAAAACATTGATAAGATTAGCTAAGAGAGAATTTGAAATGAAGTTGGCCGTAGAGGCAAAAACTCAAAATAAAAACTTTTTAAAATATATCCAAAGCAGGAAACCTGCGAGGGAGTTGGTTGGACCATTAGATAACTGAGGGGTTAAAGGGGCTCTTAGGGAAGATAAGGCCATAGCATAAAGACCAAATTAATTATTTGCTTCTGTGTATACTAATGAGGATGTTGGGGAAATACCAGTTCCAGAGATGAGTCAGATGAACTGAACCAAATCACTGTCAACCTGGAAGATGTAGTAGGACAGATTGACAAATTAAAGAGTAGCAAATCACCTGGACCAGATGGTATGCACCCCAGGGTTCTGAAGGAACTAAAAAATTAAATTTCAGATCTATTAGTTAAAATTTGTAACCTATCATTAAAATCATCCACTGTACCTGAAGAATGGAGTGTGGCCAATTTAACCCCAATATTTAAAAAGGGCTCCAGGGGTGAGCCTGACTTCAGTGCTGAGAAAAATAGTGGAAACTATTCTAAAGATCAAATTTACAGAGCATATAGAAAGACATGGTTTAATGGAACACAGTCAGCATGGATTTAGCCAAGGGAAGTCTTGCTTCACAAATCTGCTTCTTTTTTTTTGAAGGGGTTAATAAAAATGTGAATAAAGGTGAACCGGTAGATTCCGGTAGTGTATTTGGATGTTCAGAAGGCGTTTGACGTAGTCCTCATGAGAGGCTTCTAAAAAAACTAAAAAGTCTTGGGATAGGAGGCAATGTCTTTTCATGGATTACAAACTGGTTAAAAGGCGAAATAGACAGGATTAAATGGTCAATTTTCTCAGTGGAAAAGGGAAAACAGTGAAGTTCCTCAGGGATCTGTACTTGGACTGGTGCTTTTCAATATATTTATAAATGATCTGGAAAGGAATATGATGAGTGAGGTAATCATATTTGAAGATGAATCAAAATTATTCAGAGTGGATTGTGATAAATTGCAGGAGCACCTTGCAAGACTGGAAGATTAGGCATCCAAATGGCAAATGAAATTTAATGTGGACAAGTGCAAGGTGATACATATAGGGAAAAATAACCCATGTTATAGTTACACGATGTTAGGTTCCATATTAGGAGCTACCACCCAGGAAAAAGATCTAGGTTTCATAGTGGATAATACACTGAAATCGTCAGCTCAGTATATTGTGGCGGTCAAAAAAACAAACAAAATGTTAGGAATTATTAGGAAGAGAATGGTGAATAAAACAAAAAATGTCATAATGCCTCTGTATCGCTCCATGGTGAGACTGCAGCTTGAGTACTGTATACAATTCTGGTCGCCACATCTCAAAAAAGATGTAGTTGCACTGGAGAAGGTACAGAGAAGGGCAACCAAAATGGTAAAGGGGATGGAACAGCTCCCCTATGAAGAAAGTCTAAAGAGGTTAGGGCTGTTCAGCTTGGAGAAGAGACGGCTGAGGGGGGATATGATAGAGGTCTTAAAATCATGAGAGGTCTAAAATGGGTAAATGTGAATCAGTTATTTATTCTTTTGGATAATAGAAGGACTAGGGGGAACTGCATAAAGTTAGCAAGTAGCACATTTAAAACTAATTGGAGAAACTTCTTTTTCATTCATTGCATAATTAAGCTCTGAAATTTGTTGCCAGAGGATGTGGTTAGTGCAATTAGTGTAGCTGGGTTTAAAAAAGATTTGGATAAGTTCTTGAAGGAGAAGTCCATTTCCTGCTATTGATCAAGTTGACTTTGGAGATCAGCCACTGCTATTACTGGCATCAGTAACATTGGATCTACTTAGTGTTTGGGTACTTGCCTGGTACTTGAAGCCTGGATTGGCCACTGTTAGAAACAGGATGCTGGGCTTGATTGACCCTTGGTCTGACCCAGTATGGCATGTTCTTATGTTCTTCCGTTACTGGGTGTGTCAGCTTCCTGGATCTACTGCTACTTATTGCACTGGCTTCCCAGGCCATTTATATTTAAAGCATCATTTAAAAACCTACACCCCACGAGGTTTTTGCAATCTGTCCATGAAGCATTACTGTGTATATCATCCTCCAAGGAAGTAAAATTAGCTGGAACTGAAACCTGACCCATTTCCTCTGTTGCCCCATGCCTTTGGAACTCCTTTCCTAGAGATGAGGATTTGATCTGATTACCTAATTTTAAGAAACCTAACAAAGACATGGCTTTAATTTATAAACAAGATTATTATCTGATTTTTGGAATTCTGCTGTAGGGATTTAATATCATGTTTTTATCAGAGTTACATTGGAACTTTATTCTTTTTATCTTTGCATTTTTATTTTTAATGTTTTTTTATATTTTTTGTCTTTTTATTTATTTTTATTCTGTTATGTTCCTAATTTGTATATTTTACGTTATATTGTTCTCTGCTTTGAGCTTATTTGGAAAAGCGGTATTCATATTGCAAATAGTGTATTATATAGTTTTCAATATCTAATTAGATGGTAAAAGATTCATTTTCCTTCATTGTATAATGAGTTTTCACAATGTAATGTGAGACCACACCTTGAATACTGTGTACAATTCTGGTCGCTGCATCTCAAAAAAGATATAATTGCGATGGAGAAGGTACAGAGAAGGGCTACCAAAATGATAAAGGGAATGGAACAACTCCCCTATGAGGAAAGACTAAAGAGGTTAGGACTTTTCAGCTTGGAGAAGAGACGACTGAGGGGGGATATGATAGAGGTGTTTAAAATCATGAGAGGTCTAGAACGGGTAGATGTGAATCGGTTATTTACTCTTTCGGATAATAGAAAGACTAGGGGGCATTCCATGAAGTTAGCATGGGGCACATTTAAAACTAATCGGAGAAAGTTCTTTTTTACTCAACGCACAATTAAACTCTGGAATTTGTTGCCAGAGGATGTGGTTAGTGCAGTTAGTATAGCTGTGTTTAAAAAAGGATTGGATAAGTTCTTGGAGGAGAAGTCCATTACCTGCTATTAAGTTCACTTAGACAATAGCCACTGCCATTAGCAATGTTAACATGGAATAGACTTAGTTTTTGGGTACTTGCCAGGTTCATATGGCCTTGATTGGCCACTGTTGGAAACAGGATGCTGGGCTTGATGGACCCTTGGTCTGATCCAGTATGGCATTTTCTTATGTTCTTATGTTCTTAATGACAATGCATAGGCCTATTCTGCCCTACAAGCAGAAAATTGCCTCAGAAGTTAACCATTTTGGTGGCAGAATACCTTTTCCTTGTTATAAGTTTTAACCACTGGTGGCTGAATAAAATTAGGGCCCTTGTCTATTTGCTTGGAGGAGCTTTAGCCTACCACTTTGTAGATGCTGTGCTTCCTTAAACTAGTGAATCTGGATTAATAAATCTGTTTTCCCAGTGAGCTTCAGTGTTCATGTATTTAGCAAAGGCAAAAATCTCTCATCACCTTATAAATATTTAGACCTGGACCCTTCTTAACTGCATAAGACTTTATTGAAAATTCCTTGTTGAAAAAGAACTGGACAGATGTTATGAAAACCCCTATAAAATACAATAAGAAACAGTCAGTGGCAATATAACATTTAATGACACCATAATTCCCAAGATAAAGCACACATAATTTTCATAAATAAGTTGAATAGTTAATGACAAAATACGTTTATAAATAGGCTCTCAAAAGCCTGCAATAAATTGTGGCTCATGGGGTGATGCTTTTCTGCCTGCCAACCCTAAATTAGCTCTTCAATATTCTTTTCATAGTTACTTGCGTACAAGCAGATTTTTTACATCACAAACCCTGTTCCTATGGCACTAGTTCAAGGGAGAACAATCAGATAGAGTTAATTAATTCAGGGAAAAGAATTCACACATGCTAAACGTCTTCTGACTAGACCAAAAGAAAGTATCAATCAAAAAAGCAAAGATGCAAAACTTCAGACCCATTTTTCATATAGAAGACAATTAGAGTGATGTCCTATCTTTTTTGGTAGCGTGGACCCCTTTTCGAGTTTCTAAATTTTTGCTGACCCCCCACAAGCTTCTCGTTCATTTTTACCTGCAGTTTTGGGCCATATATAGAAATGCTATGTGTAATAACAAAGAAATAATTATATGCACACCATACTCAATCATAATATATAAAATGTATTAAATAATGCTTACTGATACAAATGGAATACATATAATTGTAAAGCACAGCAGTAAATGTGGAAGACTGCATATTCGGTAACTTATGTAGTAACTAAAGGTACCCACAGAGCAGAATTTGGAGTGACTCCGGGGAATGACTGAAGGAGGAGGATATTGAGAGACAGTGACTGGCACGGTAAGAGAGAAAGAGACAGACTGGTGGAGATGGACTAGTCGTGGGAGAGAGAGAGAGGCTGGTAGAGGGAGAGAGAATAGTGGAGATAGACTGCTGGAGGGAGACAGACAGACTAGCAGGGATGGACTGGTGGAGAGAGAGAGAGAGCAACTGATGGGACTGTACTGGTGGAGAGAGAGAGAGAGAGACAGATCAACTGGCAGGGCTAGACTGGTGGAGAGAGAGAGAAAGAGCAACTGGTGGGGCTGTACTGATGGAGAGAGAGAGAGAGACAGATCAACTGGCAGGGCTAGACTGGTGGAGAGAGAGAGAAAGAGCAACTGGTGGGGCTGGACTGGTGGAGGGTGAGAAAATGAGTGACTTGCGGGGATGGACTAGTGAAGGGAGAGAGGAGGCTTGATTGGGATGGACTGTGGATCAAAGACAGAGCGACAGACTGATTGGAAAGAGCAAAGGAGGGATATTTGAGACAGACCCACATCACTAACAGTGAGAAGTGGAGAGAGGTTTGGTGCACATATTTCCCTCCCAGTCACCACCCCCAACATGGTATTTTTTGAAAATAATTATTACTACTTTTAAGGAAAATCACCTGTGACAGGGAAACCACCTGTAAAGGGCACTGGTCGTGTGAGCCCTTAGTTCTGCGGTGTAGTTGACGCAGCCTCGAGGGCAAACCCCCGAGGCCTACTCCGGCGGTTGGTGAAGGCGCCCTGTAGTGAGACAATCTGGAGCTTTACCTTTACTAGCCACCTCTTCTACAGATTGAGCCCTTGGGTTCTAGTGGCTGGAAGGACTTAGGTGGGTCCCTAAGGTGGTGGTGATAACTAGAGTCCAGAGAAATACCAGGGACCGTGCAGGCAGCAGAGTCAGAAACGGACCAAGGGTGGGGAAAGCAGCTAGCAAAAGTAGTCAGGTCCATGCAAGCGGTCAGGATCTGACAAGGTAAGCCAAGGGTGAATGAAGACATATTGAAGATACTGGACAGGATGAGTAAGGGAGGCGAGGCTGGGTGAGGTAAAGAGGAAGATGAGGCTGGACTGGAAAACAAGGCTAGACTGGAAGAGAAGGCTGGATAAGGCTGGAATGAAAGGCAAGGCTGGACAAGGACTAACTGTAAGGCAAGGCTGGATGAAGTTGGGCTGGAAGACAAGGCTGGACTGAAAGACATGGCTGATGAGGCTGGGCTGGAAGACAAGGAATCAGGAATGCTGGCAACATGTACTGCTATACAGGAGACCCATTGCGGAGGCATCTGTTGCAGCTCCAAGAAAGCCTTATATACCAGAGAGCCTGAGGGTGCTGAGGCTGAGTTCCTGCCTCGGGCCCTTTAAATGTCTGAGCGTCAGGTGTGCGTGCACCTAGGGAAGGCTGGAGGAGAGGCAATGCAGCGATGTCTTAAACCATGTCTGGTGGAGCCTGGATGCTGGCGGCGTTGATGCCGTGAAGACTCGCCGGCGGTCCTGGGGTGAGTGAGGTGGCCTACTGGGTTGTTCCACAAGCCACCAAAATAACATCACCCTGGTCCAATAGCTCTCTCCACACCTGCCTGTTACCAAATTCCATATATGCAGAGACAGGATACCCTGTATCATAAAGCAAGAGGCACTGCTACAAACATTTTGCACCAGTATTGCAAGATGCTGGGTATACATGTCAGTGGCATCTCTAGACAGAACAACCTTCTAAGTAACAAAAAAAAAAACCCAAAACCCTGGGCAGTTTCAACCTTTAAGTAAAACTACTACTAAAATTATTCAAGAGCATCAATCAAAAATGTTTCTATATAGGAGTGGGACAAATGACAATATAAAAACCTGCATCTCAAATTCTACAATACCCTTCATTCTCAGAAACTCCCCTAACAAAGAGTGCAGAGCAGTACAAGGGCAATTCTCCCTACCACTCACTACAAAAAAAAAAAAAAAAATTCAAATTCTGTTGTCACCTCAGCAACAGCAACTCAAACTCTCTCCACTACCAGTAACATTGCGTATTACAAAATACTGCAAAAAATGTATTCAGAATCTGTAGGAAACTTGTGATTCCTTAACTACCAGACTCAAACAGTAGCCACCTAACCTATCAAAAGGCAACAAAGCAAATATTACAATGGGTCCTAAAACAAATAACCTCCTATTAGGAAAAAGGAACAAGTTAGGCTGCTATAGACCCTTATATAGAAAGTACATACTAGCAGAATACCTCACCTAAGTCACACATGCAGAACACAGACAGACCCTCACCAAATACAGAATACAGAGACCAAAAATATAAATACAAAAACTGAACTGGAAACTGCAAGAAGCCAGACTGTATGCATTGCAACAATGGAAAAACAGAAACATTGCTGTTCCTCATAAAAAATCAAATAATACAATCAAGAAATATAAAATATCAATAATAGAAAAACCACACTAATAAAAAGAATACTTCAAAACAACTGACATACAGAACATCCAGAATTTAAACTCATTTAAAATATTTTTAAATTTCCCAAACAATAAAATATTTCAAAACAACAGACATATCAAATAGCCAATAATTAAAATTAATAAAGGATTTAAAATTTCCCCATTCTCCATTCCTGGGAACTTTTGATTTCCAGACATCCTGAGATTGCCATGAATTAGAAAGGGTAGAGAGGAGGCTTCACAAAATTTTTCCTTTCTCTCATACTTACACACATACATTCCCTCTCTCTCACACATGCTCACTCTCTCTCATATACACACGCTTTCAGTTTCTCATGCACACATGCTCTCTCATACACAGGTACCCACTCTCTCAAACACACACACCCTCTCTTATACTCATATGCTCTGTCTCTCACACAACTTTCTCCCTGTCTCACACAGACATTCTCTCACATACACAAACTCTCTCTTTTTCTCTCATACTCACATATTTTCTCACACATGTACCCTTTATCATAAAAACAACAAACATAAACGCTAATGTCCCAGAGGTTTAAGGTAGTGTATAAACGTGAATTCACAACATCATCTAGAATACTTCTGATGAAAGACCTCATACAAGGCATACATTGATCAATGCTAGTTAGCACCAAAGTATACCGCCAGTATAATCATGGGTCTGTGATATGCTGATCAACTTTTTTTCATTTTTTTTGCTCAAGTGAGTGTGTGGCCCATTTTAGACCCGTGTTTCATTATGCATAGTAGCACTTAACTTAATGGAGTCGAGGAACGCCAAGAACATGGTCGCGAGGTCGTATCCAAAGCCAAGCCCGACACGGACCGCGTTTCGGCTTCACAAGCCTTCTTCAAGGGCTGGAAATCTCTGTAAATGTAAAAATTATTTATAACATCATTTATAAAAGGTAATCAACAACATTAAATCCCTGCAGAACATAGGTACTAACGTGACAGTGCGGTAGTAGCATACTACAGCTGGTAATGTTTCTCCTCTACCAGAGGGGCCGCATTCGCGCGCTTTTTCAAGATGTAACAGACCAATAGGACGGAAGGTACACCCAGGAAATGACGTCAGCCGTTGTTAAGAGACACAGAAATAGGTGGATCATAGCAACGAATACCATTCTATGGCTGCGTTAAGGCCATCTGGGTGCATGCAATTCAGATGAAAAATCCAGCGTTGTTCATAGAAGTTAAGGAGCTTTTGAAAATCACCCCCTCTTTTCGTCAGTTGTATCCGATCGATGACACGCCACCTTAAGTCACCAAAAAGATGATGCATATCTAAACAGTGTTGAACGATAGGGGCATTGATTTTGCCAGTATTCAGGCAACTCCGATGTTCAATCAGTCTCGTGCGAATAGGGCGCTTTGTTCTCCCCACATAGAATTTAGTACAAGGACACACAATTAGATATATGACGTGAGATGTAGTACAGTCTGAATGAAAACGGGATGTGTGGATCACCCCAGCGTTATCAGTCCACGTAGTACCATCTAGAGATTGAGCGCACATAGTGCATTTCCCACACGCCCAGTGTCCTACCGGTTCTTCAGATTGTGTAGAAAAATCTGTCTGGGTCAAAGTGTAAGTTAATAGATCACGTAGATTTTTGCCCCTACTGTAAGCAATCAAAGGAACATCTTTGAACACTTCATGAGTATGAAGTATATACCAATGGTTATACACAATTGATGCAATCTCCTGGGACCTGGTGGAAAATCTGATTGTACATACCAATGGTGGATCTGATGTGGCATCTGCGGATTCCAAAAGGAGCCATTCCCGCTCAGCATTAGTGGCCCGTTTGAGAGCCCTTTTAATAACAGAGGTAGGGTAACCGCGATGTAGTAATCTGGACGCTAAAAGTTGAGCTTGTTGAGCAAATTCAGTTTTATCTGTGCATAATCGCCGAAGGCGTAGGAACTGTCCGATGGGTAAGCTCTTCTTCAAACTGTACGCATGAAAACTAGAAAAATGTAGCAAGGTGTTACGATCGGACGGTTTCTTGTATATAGTGGTGACAAAATGATCATCAACGAGCCGAATATGAATGTCCAAAAAAGGAATCTGAAATGGATGATATTGCATGGTGAATGTGATATTAGAATCCAGCGTGTTCAACCACTGTAAAAAATAGGGATGTGAATCGTGTCCTCGATCGTCTTAACGATCGATTTCGGCTGGGAGGGGGAGGGAATCGTATTGTTGCCGTTTGGGGGGGTAAAATATCGTGAAAAATCGTGAAAAATCGTGAAAAATCTAAAAATCTAAAAATCGCAAAACCGGCACATTAAAACCCCCTAAAACCCACCCCCGACCCTTTAAATTAAATCCCCCACCCTCCCGAACCCCCCCCAAATGAGTTAAATAACCTGCGGGTCCAGCGGCGGTCCGGAACGGCAGCGGTCCGGAACGGGCTCCTGCTCCTGAATCTTGTTGTTTTCAGCCGGCGCCATTTTCCAAAATGGCGCCGAAAAATGGCGGCGGCCATAGACGAACATGATTGGACGGCAGGAGGTCCTTCCGGACCCCCGCTGGACTTTTGGCAAGTCTCGTGGGGGTCAGGAGGCCCCCCACAAGCTGGCCAAAAGTTCCTGGAGGTCCAGCGGGGGTCAGGGAGCGATTTCCCGCCGCGAATCGTTTTCGTACGGAAAATGGCGCCGGCAGGAGATCGACTGCAGGAGGTCGTTCAGCGAGGGTTCCGGCGCCTCGCTGAACGACCTCCTGCAGTCGATCTCCTGCCGGCGCCATTTTCCGTACGAAAACGATTCGCGGCGGGAAATCGCTCCCTGACCCCCGCTGGACCTCCAGGAACTTTTGGCCAGCTTGTGGGGGGCCTCCTGACCCCCACGAGACTTGCCAAAAGTCCAGCGGGGGTCCGGAAGGACCTCCTGCCGTCCAATCGTGTTCGTCTATGGCCGCTGCCATTTTTCGGCGCCATTTTGGAAAATGGCGCCGGCTGAAGACAACAAGATTCAGGAGCAGGAGCCCGTTCCGGACCGCTGCCGTTCCGGACCGCCGCTGGACCCGCAGGTTATTTAACTCATTTGGGGGGGGTTCGGGAGGGTGGGGGATTTAATTTAAAGGGTCGGGGGTGGGTTTTAGGGGGTTTTAGTGTGCCGGCTCACGATTCTAACGATTTATAACGATAAATCGTTAGAATCTCTATTGTATTGTGTTCCATAACGGTTTAAGACGATATTAAAATTATCGGACGATAATTTTAATCGTCCTAAAACGATTCACATCCCTAGTAAAAAATCATTTAGCAAGGGAACAACATTATGCCACAAAAAGAAAATATCATCAATGTAGCGGGTCCAATTGGAAACATGAACAAAAAGAGGGGCCGAATATAAAAAGTGTTCCTCGAAGTTAGCCATGTAAAGATTAGCAATGCTGGGGGCCATAGTCGCCCCCATAGCTGTTCCGTGAATTTGATTGTAGAAGTGATCATCAAACAAAAAATAATTGTCACATAAGGCAATTCTCGCTAGCATAACGAGGAAGGTGGTAGGTACTCGGTGAGGACGAGGACGGGTGTCCAAGGCTTGCTCGAGGATGATAAGAGCCGCGTCTTGGGGTATGCTAGTGTAAAGAGCTTTAATGTCCAACGTTACCAAAATGCATGGGCTAGAAATCCGAATAGAATCCAACCTAGCAAGCATGGTTTTCGTATCTTTCACATACGACGGCATGTTAGGAATGAGTGGCTGAAGAAATTTATCCACAAAAATCGACAGGGGTTCCAGAAGGGACCCAATCGTGTTTACGATGGGTCTGCATGGAGGTTGGGTCATATGCTTATGAATTTTAGGTAGCATGTAAATAACAGGGGATCTGTAGCATTTATTGACTAAGAAGGAAAATTCTTTCTTTGAGAGAAAACCCAAAGCAAAACCATCCTCAACCATCTCCTCGATACACCGAAGCAGTTCAGGGCCAGGATCGTCCGGTAGCACTGTATAGTTGTCTGTATCAGATATATGTTCTGATACCGATGTAATATAGAAAGCTTTATCCATAATAACAGTGGCTCCGCCCTTGTCAGCTTGTTTTATTATCAATGAAGAAGTCTTTTTTAGTTCAATGAGAGCCTTATGTTGATCCAACGAAAGATTAAATCACAGCTGTTCTGCGTGCTGTTCGATTTGCGCTAAATTGCTCAAAACTAAATCAATGAAAGTCTTAACATGGGGATCCACAGGACCCGGAGGAAGCCAATGAGATTTTGGAAATACAAGGGAATCATCAATGGTGGGGGGTTGGGTAGAAAAAAATAGCCTCAACTGTAATTTCCGGAAAAATTGATAAAGATCACGTCTGGTCAAAAAGGCATCGTACCGATAAAACGGCACGAAAGACAAACCTTTCTCAAGTAGAGACAATTGAGATGCTGACAAGTGCTGTGTAGAAATATTAACTACGGTGGGTTGCTCTGCGAGCGAGTCTGAGGGCGGCCGCCCGTATCTGACCAGTTGGTCCCGCGTTGGCAAAAAAAACGACTGCCAGAACGTCTGTTAGAGGAACGATAGTTGTTAAATCTCGTCTCTGGTGGTATAGATTGCTGCATCTCTGAGTTGTCCTCATCAGAGCCAGAGGAAGAATCAGCAAAGGCCACTTTACGCGGTCTGGAGTTTTTGCGGAGTTGCCATGTAAAGATGGTCCCTGCTGCATAATCTTTTTCATCTCTCTGGAACTTCGTTATTTTAGCCTGCCGAATTTCTCCTCGAAATTTTTCCATGGCTTGATTGAATTCATGGAATTTTTGATCGTAGTCCTCTAACTTTTCAGAGGTCTGTAATGCACTTTTAATGTCCTCAAAAGTAGTTTTCAAAGATAGAGAGATTTTTTTGGTAGTTTCCACGATCAGCAACATGATGTCGAGAGAACACTTGTTCAGGATCGCTATCCACTTTTTTTACAAATTCCTCGTCATCTCCATAAATGGAGGGCTCAATGTTCCATCGGAGCCCACGAGGGATCATCTCAGATTTAATGTATTGTAATAGAGTGGATATGTGTAATTCTGAACGAATCACACGCTGATATGTATCCGTCAGAGAGGTCCATGAATGAATATCCGGAATATTTGGTTCATCAAAAAGCAGGGGACCCTGCAGAGCTTGCGCCACCTGTTGGTCAGTGTAACTGTACACGTTCGACCACATATTGCAGGTCTGCTGAGTAGCGGTGCTAGAAGAGTGTAAACGTCAAAATAGAAAACTAATCTCTTGTAGCACTAAAAATAAGGCAGGGATAGCGGCTCAACAAAACAACAAACATAAACGCTAATGTCCCAGAGGTTTAAGGTAGTGTATAAACGTGAATTCACAACATCATCTAGAATACTTCTGATGAAAGACCTCATACAAGGCATACATTGATCAATGCTAGTTAGCACCAAAGTATACCGCCAGTATACTTTGGTGCTAACTGGGTCTGTGATATGCTGATGAACTTTTTTTCATTTTTTTTGCTCAAGTGAGTGTGTGGCCCATTTTAGACCCGTGTTTCATTATGCATAGTAGCACTTAACTTAATGGAGTCGAGGAACGCCAAGAACATGGTCGCGAGGTCGTATCCAAAGCCAAGCCCGACACGGACCGCGTTTCGGCTTCACAAGCCTTCTTCAAGGGCTGGAAATCTCTGTAAATGTAAAAATTATTTATAACATCATTTATAAAAGGTAATCAACAACATTAAATCCCTGCAGAACATAGGTACTAACGTGACAGTGCGGTAGTAGCATACTACAGCTGGTAATGTTTCTCCTCTACCAGAGGGGCCGCATTCGCGCGCTTTTTCAAGATGTAACAGACCAATAGGACGGAAGGTACACCCAGGAAATGACGTCAGCCGTTGTTAAGAGACACAGAAATAGGTGGATCATAGCAACGAATACCATTCTATGGCTGCGTTAAGGCCATCTGGGTGCATGCAATTCAGATGAAAAATCCAGCGTTGTTCATAGAAGTTAAGGAGCTTTTGAAAATCACCCCCTCTTTTCATCAGTTGTATCCGATCGATGACACGCCACCTTAAGTCACCAAAAAGATGATGCATATCTAAACAGTGTTGAACGATAGGGGCATTGATTTTGCCAGTATTCAGGCAACTCCGATGTTCAATCAGTCTCGTGCGAATAGGGCGCTTTGTTCTCCCCACATAGAACTTAGTACAAGGACACACAATTAGATATATGACGTGAGATGTAGTACAGTCTGAATGAAAACGGGATGTGTGGATCACCCCAGCGTTATCAGTCCACGTAGTACCATCTAGAGATTGAGCGCACATAGTGCATTTCCCACATGCCCAGTGTCCTACCGGTTCTTCAGATTGTGTAGAAAAATCTGTCTGGGTCAAAGCGTAAGTTAATAGATCACGTAGATTTTTGCCCCTACTGTAAGCAATCAAAGGAACATCTTTGAACACTTCATGAGTATGAAGTATATACCAATGGTTACCATCTAGAGATTGAGCGCACTATGTGCGCTCAATCTCTAGATGGTACTACGTGGACTGATAACGCTGGGGTGATCCACACATCCCGTTTTCATTCAGACTGTACTACATCTCACGTCATATATCTAATTGTGTGTCCTTGTACTAAGTTCTATGTGGGGAGAACAAAGCGCCCTATTCGCACGAGACTGATTGAACATCGGAGTTGCCTGAATACTGGCAAAATCAATGCCCCTATCGTTCAACACTGTTTAGATATGCATCATCTTTTTGGTGACTTAAGGTGGCGTGTCATCGATCGGATACAACTGACGAAAAGAGGGGGTGATTTTCAAAAGCTCCTTAACTTCTATGAACAACGCTGGATTTTTCATCTGAATTGCATGCACCCAGATGGCCTTAACGCAGCCATAGAATGGTATTCGTTGCTATGATCCACCTATTTCTGTGTCTCTTAACAACGGCTGACGTCATTTCCAGGGTGTACCTTCCGTCCTATTGGTCTTTACATCTTGAAAAAGCGCGCGAATGCGGCCCCTCTGGTAGAGGAGAAACATTACCAGCTGTAGTATGCTACTACCGCACTGTCACGTTAGTACCTATGTTCTGCAGGGATTTAATGTTGTTGATTACCTTTTATAAATGATGTTATAAATAATTTTTACATTTACAGAGATTTCCAGCCCTTGAAGAAGGCTTGTGAAGCCGAAACGCGGTCCGTGTCGGGCTTGGCTTTGGATACGACCTCGCGACCATGTTCTTGGCGTTCCTCGACTCCATTAAGTTAAGTGCTACTATGCATAATGAAACACGGGTCTAAAATGGGCCACACACTCACTTGAGCAAAAAAAATGAAAAAAAGTTGATCAGCATATCACAGACCCATGATTATACTGGCGGTATACTTTGGTGCTAACTAGCATTGATCAATGTATGCCTTGTATGAGGTCTTTCATCAGAAGTATTCTAGATGATGTTGTGAATTCACGTTTATACACTACCTTAAACCTCTGGGACATTAGCGTTTATGTTTGTTGTTTTGTTGAGCCGCTATCCCTGCCTTATTTTTAGTGCTACAAGAGATTAGTTTTCCCTTTATCATAAACACATGCTCTTACAAACTTTGCCTCTTTCTCAAACACACATGCTCTCTTTCATTCACACACACATACACACACAATATACAGCTCCCTCTCTCTCATTCACATAGGCTATCTCTCATACACACATGCTCGTACACCCTCTCTCTCACCCAGGCCTCTCCTTATCTTTTTCCTGAGTTTGCAGGGGAAGAGAGGGTCCTATAGCCTGCTCCTCACTCAGGCTGCCAGTGGCCCTGCAGCCTCCTTCACACTTCAGTTACCAGCGAGATGGGGTGTGCTGGCGGCCTTGCTGTCTTATTCACTCTTCGGCTCCCAACAAGATGGCATATGCTGTGCCCCCTTAGCCTTCTTCATTCTTCAGTTACCTGCAAGATGGGGTATACCGGCAGCCAGCAGCCTCCTTTATTCTTCAGCTGCTGGCAAGATGGGTGTGCCAGTGGCTCGCAGCCTCTTTTACTCTTCCGCTGCTGGCAAGATGGGGGTGTGCAGGTGACCTCTCAGGCCTCTTCTTTCACAACTGTTGTGGGATGGGATCCGGCAGCAGCCTATTGGGTCTGTTCTTTGTTCAGTCTTTTTTTCTTCTTACATAGTCTGTGATAGTCTGATGGACCCATAGGGAAGTAGCAATAGCAATAAGTAGAGTATACTGTATTTTCCATAGTGTCACAAGATGTTTCCATTTATCATAATATACAATATCATAAGTTGTTAGATTTCAATGTGCAACTATCATGACATGATTGCCACAGAAAGACTCCCATATTTTTAGCAAAATCTCACTGTTCAGTAAACACAAAATCACTCATTACAACTACTCCAAGCAACCATGTTCAGCTCTCTCTGTTAAACTGCCGAAGTTAGGCAAAAAAGCAGGACATTCGCTTTTGGTCAAATATAGAGGGTGAAAGGTGAGGAAATAGGAAAGAAGGGACAGAAGAAAGAAAGAGATAGGGAGAGGGTATCATATGTAATAACTAATTAAAAAAGTAATTTAGTTTTAAACATCAACACCTATTCCACTTAGAGATATGACTTTTTTTTTTTATTTACCTTGGCTGTTCTACTGCATTTTTCAATCAAAAACTTAACCTTAAGATAGAATGTCACAAAAGATCTACTATTAAACCAGATGATACAATATATAACCTATGATATATGCTTTGTTAATGAGGAAAAAAGAACTATCATTTCTAATTCATCAGAGAGGAGTTGCATAACTTTTTCATGTTTTCCTCTGAAGTAGAATGGTTGCCATTTAGTCCACAATAGGTGTTGATTGTGGGTTTTGTATTTGACCCCTGTAGGGACTGAGTATTCTGATTACTTTTTTTCAAAAAAGAGGTTTAATATTTCTTAACAGCAAAGTAGAGCTTCCCTCATATTGCTAAGGCGATGCAAAAGAAAAGAAAACAATTTCTTCTTATGAGGGCTAGATTGTTAAAAATGGAGGCCTATTTTGGCTCATCTTTCCATGTAAATGTGTTATTAAATAGCAAAGTGTCAGATACTGTATATCTTCTATAAAATCTCACAGCTTAACTTTGTTTAGAAATATTAAATCAGTACATGCTCTCTCTCTCTTGTTTCTTCAGTTATTTTCTTCGCAGCTATCTCTGAGGTTTGTTCAGATAATGTTGTTTTAGATAATGAGATGACATTGTCTTTTTGACTAGCTTTCAAGATCTATGTCCCCGTGTAACTAGATGCAGTTAAAACCTGACCAAGGGCCTCATTTTCTAAAGTATCGCAGGCCTGCGATACTTTAGAAGATGAGGGGCAGGGGGCCGAAACGGGGGGGGGGGGGGCGTGCCTGCGCTAGCCGGCAGCGATCTCAACATCGCGGTGCGATCGCTGCCGGTTTCGCACCCAATAGCGCCACCATAGAAGTGGTAGCTATTGGGAGCGAAATAGGCAGCGAAAAGGCACTTACCTTTTCGCTGTGCATGCCGTCGTCGCGGAGTCGGCCCCGGTGATGCCCCGACTCCTCCTCTTCCGGGGCCGACTCTGCCCCCATCCTGGTATCGCACGCGATAAGGGACTTTTCGAGTGCGAAAGGTCCCTTATCGCGTGCGAGCTGCTTAGAAAATGAGGCCCCAAGTTTGTAAATAGGAAAGGAGAAGAACCAAGAGGGTGGCATGAGTGGTGGTGGAATATGAACTCTTTGCTGAACTGCAAGGAATGGGAAGGTGGGAGTCTATCCCATAGAAGCTTCTGCTCTCCCACACCCCCATTCCTGGAATATTGAAGGATGTGGTCCCTGCTGCTGGTTCTGGCAGAAGAAGGCCTGAGCAGATGAACAAATTATCCTTTAATCTTCCTCTGATTCAACTGTCATCATCAAGGGAGAGTTGTTCCCTGAGCCCAACAGAGACTTTGGTGCCAGGAGATGATGTCAACACCTGAGATACTGGGGAGGGAGCTGGTTCTCGGTGGGCATCTCAAGCACAGTCTTGGCTAGGGTAGAGAGAGGGAGAGACCTTGCTGGACACTTGATCTAAGGAGCAGGCAGGCAATGTGGAACAAGCTCAGGAGAGAACTGGAGGAAAAATGGCAGGGCAGAGGGGATTGTTGCCCCAGGTATCATGTTCCAGTAAGTCACACCCTCCACTTGTTAAGCTTCCAGTGGTTGCATTAGATGCCTGGATGATCCAAGTGAGATTAGATGCTTCATTAATGAAATGCTCCTCTGATATAAGCTCTCTGCCATAAAATATTGAGCTATTGGTGCAGAGTTAAGAATCCATGTTTAAGGAGCATTTGGGAGAACAGAGGCTTTGGAAAGTAGTGTTACAGACTGAAACTGTGAATGCTGCCCTAGCTCAGGACAAAATTAATATACACCAGAAATGGAGCAGCTTGAAAATCATGTAAGACATCTAAATCTTTGCTTGCTTAATTTCCTAAAGGTGTCAGACCATTCTTCCTGAGAATAAAATTTATTTTCTTCCAGTTGAAAGACAAAATAGAAACCAGAATGAAAAACAGGGATGGGGCTCAACTTACAATTTATTTATTTTATTTATTTAACATTTCTTTTATACCGATGACCGTTCGCACATCGCATCGGTTTACAGTGAACAAAAAACCATTGGGCAGAGCCCTTACAAATAACAGATAATATAGTAACTAGGTAACATATAAAAATAGTTGGGAGGAGCCCTTACATGAAATACAAACATCAAGGAGGGAATGCTAAGGGTATATGCTAAGGGATTGAGCTATAACAGAACCTATATACAGATTATTGCACAGTACAAAATCATCAGGCAAAAAGGCGTTCATACCAGGATATCAGAAAAATATTCGTAAGGGGCAATTAAGTAATGGGGGGTGAGATGGAGTAAGCTTGCTGGAAGAGCCAGGTTTTAAGTTTCTTTTTGAAGGCAGGGGTATAGGTCTCAATGCGAATATCATGTGGAAGTGAGTTCCATATGGCTGGGCCGGCAAGGGAAAAAGCTCTGTTCATGGTGGAGGAGAGTTTAAAAGGTTTGATAGATTGGGCATGGAGTGTTCCTTGGAGTGCAGGGCGGGTGGGTCTCTTGGAGGTACGGGGTAAGAAAGGGGGGTTAATCCAGTTGAGGTTGGAGTTAACTAGACTCTTGTGTATGATCGAGATAGTTTTATAAAGAATTTGTGACTGTATAGGGAGCCAGTGTAATTGAATAAGTGTGGGGGTGATGTGATCTCTTTTCTTTGTGTTTGTCAATATCCGATGCCCAACAATAAACAGCCTAGATTAAACATTTTTGGAGCAATTGAGTTTGGAAGAACAGGACAGGCCTATCTATTGGTCTCCTTTGTGTTCAAACAGGACTTAAATATAGTTATGCACCTATGTTTTTGAAATGCTCAAGTTTCATTTTTGGGGAAAAGAGTATTGATTTATCAAAAGCTACAGAGGAAAGAAGTTATTTTTGTAAATGTGTCAGTAGACTCAAGCTTATGGGGCCTCTTTTTTCTCTGTTACCTCTGTAAATACATAGTAAAATAATGTGGCAGAAATTACGAGGCCAGTTTTCAAAGGGTGTAGGAATCTAACTTTGGAAGATAGGATCCTAAATTGGCCATTTTGAAAATTTACTAGGGTTAAAATTAGGCCCCTAAAAAGTGGCTATAAGGGTAGAGATAGGGCAAGGAAAAAAGTTAGGAGCTTAACACAGATTTTCAGCACTAGGCACAAAATGTAGAATCCTAAATCTAGGCAAATGAATAGCAGGCCTAAATTTAGGATCCAAAGTTGGCTCCCTAAGTTTGGCACCTATTTTCAGCTGAAAAGCTGTCCAAATTCAATAAGCTGGGGAGTGGACAAGTTATCCAGCTAAAGTAAGCTGTATAATTTGTCACAGATATTCAGCGGGACATGTTTCCATCTGAATATATTTGGGTAAAGTTATTCAGCCAGCTTTAGCCAGGTAAGTTTATTTGTGACACTGAAAATTTCTAGTTAATGTTATCCTGTTAGGTTTACTTGTATAATTGAGAACTCAACAGGTTTATTAAGTAAGTAGCTGGTTAAGACAAATAAACCATAAAAACCCAAAACCTCGGCCAGCAGGCTCTTCCTACCTCCACCCAAAATGAAATATCTGTGGAAGCATAGCACCCAATCCCTGCTCCCCACCCACTCCAAAAGAATTTAACACTGTGGGCTATATTGGCTTGATGCCCCCTCTCCCCTCCCCCAAAACAATTAAAACACCCTTCCCTCCCCCAACACTGCCATTCCTACTGCCAACCTCCCACTCCTTATGGAAACCTCTCCCAAACCCCTAAAGTGCTCCTGGCGGTGTTCTCTATCAACATAGGCTACTAACATCACTGTCAGTAAAATCTCTTAGGCTCCTAAGGGGGTCATTTATCAAAATGTGATAAGGTGTTTTCGCATGCGATCGCACCATATTGTATGGTATGATGCAAATTCAGAAAATAGGAGGAGTTAGGGGTGGAGAGTTATCACACAGCCATAATGCTGATGTCTCCTGTAAGTCCTATTTCAGGTGAATTGATGAGTGAGAGAGAGAGAGAGAGAGAGAGACTGGCCATAATATCATGGCCCATAGGTAGGTATTTGTATCCCTATGGTAGACCCACCTAGTAACTCGAGGTGGGGATTAGGTAAGAGTGTAGGGGGTTAGGGGCCACTTTGACATTCTATATTACACCTACGAACAGAACAGTGGTCTCATGAAGATTTGATGATCTTTGGAGTGAGGAAACTCCAAGATGAGATTTGGGCAAGGTTCTCTCAACCTAGCTTGATGGACTCTCTACCTGGGTAACATTAAGCTAGGTTGAGAGAACCTTGCCCAAATCTCATCTTGGAGTGAGTTTCCTCACTCCAAAGGTCATCAAATCTTCACAAGAGACCACTGTTCTGTTCATAGGTGTCACATAGAATGTCAAAGTGGCCCCTAACCCCCTACACTCTTACCTAATCCCCACCTCGAGTTACTAGGTGGGCCTACCATAGGGATACAAATAACTACCTATGGGCCATGATATTATATTGCAATTTGCACTAACTTAGCATAAAAGACGCCCCTTTTGCTATCGCATGCGGTACTTACTGCATTTTGATAAATCCACCCCTTAGGGATCTAATTTAGGGGCCTACATTTAAGAACCCAGCTTCTTTTTGAATAATAGAGTTCTATGGGTTTTTTGTCCCAGATCAGTTGATATATTTTAGAGGCTTGCTAGTTCTACTCCAGTGACAGATGAGGTTAATTTTGAATAAAGATCTAGCATATTAAATATGTCCAGGTAGAAGCATGTCTAGATTCCATTTCTAGATAATATGTTGCCTATTCTTCTCTGAGTATTATGCGACTTACGTGGATAAGATTATCTGGCTAACTTTCCTTGCCAGCCAGTGGCTGACTATGGACTGTAAATTGAAATTCAATAAAAAAAAATGGTTTGTAACTGAAACTGATAGAAATCAAGTGCTAAGATTTCTCAAACTATATATTGCAGTGCAGTCAGGTCTTGCTTGATGCAAAGTACTATGTACATTCTGTATTGTTTCTTTGTTTCTTCATTTTGTTTTTCTCCTGGTTTTGAGATTTGGATCTACCTTCCATTTTGTGGATGGCTTCATTGTAAATAAAGACAAATTGGAACCACATCTCTCAAATTTTCTAAAATTTAATGAATCTCCATATTTTGATCATGTGAAAGGCCAGCTGAAGTCCACGATAATACTTGCTACAAGATTTCTTGAAATCATTTAGGCAGAGACCCTGGAGCCTTCCTTATACAAATACATTTGTGACAAGCTTTCAGTGACTATTCCCCCTTCATCAGGTCGATGCAAATTAAGGTAGGCATGAAATTGCCAAAATATACAAACTAATTCATGCCTATTTCAGTTTGCATCGACCTGATGAATTGGACAGAGATCTTGAAAGCTAATCAGAAATGAATAAAGTTAGATTAGATTAAGTTCAGGCCTTCTAATGCCATTTGGTAAACTGTTTCTTTACTGGATAGTTTGAACCTTAAGAACAGCAGAGTAATAATTTTAAGTAGTTTCTTATATACTGTATATTGTTTAATTTTATTATGGATGTGGTATGTGTAATCCGCTTACATTGGTAAATAAGCAGACCACACATTTTTTAAACAAAATAAATAACTCAATAAAAAGCTATCACATTCAGTCTTCCAACTTATTTGATGACCTGATTTCTGTTTCCCGCTGGAAATGCAGTACAGATTTCCAGTGGGAATCTGTATAGTGGGAAATCTAGATCCAGTTATAATTTGACCAAGCTTGTAAGTAAAACTTGTATTTCAGTGCTGAGATTCATAATAACATAGTAAATGATGGCAGATAATGGTCAATCCTGTCTGCCCAACAAGTTCCTTTTGGTTGTAACTGCCATAGGTTACCCCCATGCCTTCTGTTAAGGGTAGTATCTGCCACTTCATGCAGACTACTCCCATGCCTACTGTTAAGGATAGTAACTGTCTATCTGTGCAAGTTACCCCATACCTACTGTTAAGGATAGTAACTGTCTGTCTGTGCAGGTTACCCCCATACCTACTGTTAAGGATGGTAACTCTTGGTCTGTGCAGGTTAGCCCCATACCTACTGTTAAGGATGGTAACTCTTGGTCTGTGCAGGTTACCCCATGCCTACTGTTAAGGGATAGTAACTGTCTGTGCAGGTTACCCCATGCCTACTGTTAAGGATGGTAACTCTCTGTTCAGGTTACCCCCATACCTACTGTTAAGGATGGTAACTCTTGGTCTGTGCAGGTTACCCCATGCCTACTGTTAAGGATAGTAACTCTCTGTCTGTGCAGGTTACCCCCATGCCTACTGTTAAGGATAGTAACTCTCTGTCTGTGCAGGTTACCCCATGCCTACTGTTAAGGATGGTAAATCTCTGTCTGTGCAGGTTACCCCATGCCTACTGTTAAGGATGGTAACTGTCTGTCTGTGCATGTTACCCCATGCCTACTGTTAAGGATGGTAACTCTCTGTCTGTGCAGGTTACCCCATGCCTACTGTTAAGGATGGTAACTCTCTGTCTGTGCAGATTACCCCCATACCTACTGTTAAGGATGGTAACTCTCTGTGCAGGTTACCCCATGCCTACTGTTAAGGATGGTAACTCTCTGTCTGTGCAGGTTACCCCCATTCCTACTGTTAAGGATGGTAACTCTCTGTCTGTGCAGGATACCCCCATACCTACTGTTAAGGATGGTAACTCTCTGTCTGTGCAGGTTACCTCCATGCCTGCTGTTAAGGATGGTAACTCTCTGTCTGTGCAGGTTACCCCCATTCCTACTGTTAAGGATGGTAACTGTCTGTGCAGGTTACCCCCATACCTACTGTTAAGGATGGTAACTCTCTGTCTGTGCAGGTTACCCCCATGCCTACTGTTAATGATGGTAACTCTCTGTCTGTGCAGGTTACCCCCATACCTACTGTTAAGGATGGTAACTCTCTGTGCAGGTTACCCCATGCCTACTGTTAAGGATGGTAACTCTCTGTCTGTGCAGGTTACCCCCATTCCTACTGTTAAGGATGGTAACTCTCTGTCTGTGCAGGTTACCTCCATGCCTGCTGTTAAGGATGGTAACTCTCTGTCTGTGCAGGTTACCCCCATTTCTACTGTTAAGGATGGTAACTGTCTGTGCAGGTTACCCCCATACCTACTGTTAAGGATGGTAACTCTCTGTCTGTGCAGGTTACCCCCATACCTACTGTTAAGGATGGTAACTCTCTGTCTGTGCAGGTTACCCCATACCTACTGTTAAGGATGGTAACTCTCTGTCTGTGCAGGTTACCCCCATACCTACTGTTAAGGATGGTAACTCTCTGTCTGTGCAGGTTACCTCCATGCCTACTGTTAAGGATAGTAACTGTCTGTGCAGGTTACCCCATGCCTACTGTTAAGGATGGTAACTCTCTGTGCAGGTTACCCCCATACCTACTGTTAAGGATGGTAACTCTCTGTGCAGGTTACCCCCATACCTACTGTTGGATGGTAACTCTCTGTCTGTGCAGGTTACCCCCATGCCCCCGTGTGAAAGATGGTAACTCTGTCTGTGCAGGTTACCCCCATACCTACTGTTGGTATGTCTCTGTCTGTGCAGGTTACCCCATACCTACTGTTAAGGATGATAACTCTCTGTGCAGGTTACCCCCATACCTACTGTTAAGGATGGTAACTCTCTGTGCAGGTTACCCCCATACCTACTGTTGGATGGTAACTCTCTGTCTGTGCAGGTTACCCCCATGCCTACTGTTAAGGATGGTAACTCTCTGTCTGTGCAGGTTACCCCCATACCTACTGTTGGTATGTCTCTGTCTGTGCAGGTTACCCCATACCTACTGTTAAGGATGGTAACTCTCTGTCTGTGCAGGTTACCTCCATGCCTACTAAGGATAGTAACTGTCTGTCTGTGCAGGTTATCCCCACACCTACTGTTAAGGATAGTAACTGTTGCTCCATGCAGATTGCCACCATGTCTGCCACCCCTTACAAGTTATCCCCTTGCCTTCTGTTAAGGGTGGTAATAACTGCCTCTCCATGCAGGTTACTCCATACAGAAGTGTAACAACAGTTACATTTAAAAGTGTAACTGTTGCTCCATGCAGGTTACTCCATACACTTCTGTATGGCGTAACCTGCATGGAGTGGCAGTTATTATCACCCTTAACAGAAGGCAAGGGGATAACTTGTAAGGGGTGGCAGACATGGTGGCAATCTGCATGGAGCAACAGTTACTATCCTTAACAGTAGGTGTGGGGATAACCTGCACAGACAGACAGTTACTATCCTTAGTAGGCATGGAGGTAACCTGCACAGACAGAGAGTTACCATCCTTAACAGTAGGTATGGGGTAACCTGCACAGACAGAGACATACCAACAGTAGGTATGGGGGTAACCTGCACAGACAGAGAGTTACCATCCTTAACAGTAGGCATGGGGGTAACCTGCACAGACAGAGAGTTACCATCCAACAGTAGGTATGGGGGTAACCTGCACAGAGAGTTACCATCCTTAACAGTAGGTATGGGGGTAACCTGCACAGAGAGTTACCATCCTTAACAGTAGGCATGGGGTAACCTGCACAGACAGTTACTATCCTTAACAGTAGGCATGGAGGTAACCTGCACAGACAGAGAGTTACCATCCTTAACAGTAGGTATGGGGGTAACCTGCACAGACAGAGAGTTACCATCCTTAACAGTAGGTATGGGGGTAACCTGCACAGACAGTTACCATCCTTAACAGTAGGAATGGGGGTAACCTGCACAGACAGAGAGTTACCATCCTTAACAGTAGGCATGGGGTAACCTGCACAGAGAGTTACCATCCTTAACAGTAGGTATGGGGTAACCTGCACAGACAGAGAGTTACCATCATTAACAGTAGGCATGGGGGTAACCTGCACAGACAGAGAGTTACCATCCTTAACAGTAGGTATGGGGGTAACCTGCACAGACAGTTACCATCCTTAACAGTAGGAATGGGGGTAACCTGCACAGACAGAGAGTTACCATCCTTAACAGCAGGCATGGAGGTAACCTGCACAGACAGAGAGTTACCATCCTTAACAGTAGGCATGGGGGTAACCTGCACAGACAGAGAGTTACCATCCTTAACAGTAGGTATGGGGTAACCTGCACAGACAGAGACATACCAACAGTAGGTATGGGGGTAACCTGCACAGACAGAGAGTTACCATCCTTAACAGTAGGCATGGGGGTAACCTGCACAGACAGAGAGTTACCATCCAACAGTAGGTATGGGGGTATCCTGCACAGAGAGTTACCATCCTTAACAGTAGGTATGGGGGTAACCTGCACAGAGAGTTACCATCCTTAACAGTAGGCATGGGGTAACCTGCACAGACAGTTACTATCCTTAACAGTAGGCATGGCGTAACCTGCACAGACCAAGAGTTACCATCCTTAACAGTAGGTATGGGGGTAACCTGCACAGACAGACAGTTACTATCCTTAACAGTAGGCATGGGGTAACTTGCACAGATAGACAGTTACTATCCTTAACAGTAGGCATGGGAGTAGTCCGCATAGGTTACACTATTTTTTTCATTTCCATCCTTTAGCCTCTAGGGATCCACAAGGTTTAACCCATGCTCTTTTGAATTCCATCATCAATTTCATTTTCACCACCTCTTCCAGGAGAGCATCCTTGTATCTCTACCACCTTCTTTGTGAATAAATATTTCCTGATGTTGGTTTTGAGTCATCCTCCCTGGAGTTTTATATCATGACCCCTTTCCAAGGGAAAAGGTTTGATGATTTGATGTTTGAGTATCATTAATACCTTTCAGTTATTTGAAGGTCTATAATCACATCTCCCCTGCACCTCCATTCCTCCAGGTTATACACATTCAGGTCCTTCAGTCTCATCTTATACGGCTTTTGATGCAGACCCCACAGCATTTGGTCACCTTTCTCTGGACCACTTCTAGCCTGGCCTTATCCTTTTAGAGTTATGGTCTCCATAACTGAACATAGTACTCCAGGTGAGGCCTCACCAAAGAACTGTACAAGGGTATTATCACCTCCTTTATCCTGCTGGTTATTTCTTTCTATGCAGCATAGTATCTCTATGGCTTTTGCCATCACTTTGTCACAATGTTTTGTTGCCTTCAGATCACCAGACACTATCACCCAAGGTTCCTCTCCTAGTCCATTCACATTAGTCTCGCCCTCCATCTCATACTGTGATTTCGGATTACTGTATCCTGCATGCATGACTCTACTTCCTGGCATTGAATCCCAGCTGCCAAATCTTCAACTACTTTACAAGCTTTCTTAAATCACCTTTCATTTTCTCTACTCATTAAGACATGTCTACTCTGAAGATCTTAGTGTCCTCCACCAAAAGACAAAAAATTTTCCTTCTATCCCCTTTGCAGTGTCACTCATGAAGATATTGAACAGAATTGGCCCCAAAACTGATCCTTGAGGTATTTCAGTTAACACTGTTCTCTGTTCACAGTAAGTTCCATTTACTATTACACACTATCTCTGGTCAGTCCGCCAATTTGTAATCCATTCTACCAATTTGTTACCGACTCCCAGGCTTCTCATTTTATTCAGGAGCCTCCTATGTGGGACTGTATTAAAGCTTTGCTGAAATCCAATTAGATCACATAGAAGGCTCTTCCTTGATCTAATTCTCTAATCACCCAATGAAAAAAAAATCAGATTTCTTTTTCAGGACTTTCCTCTGGTAAAACCATGTTGCATTGGGTATATCAACCCACCGGATTGTAGATAATTCACTATTCTTTCCTTCAGCAGAATCTCCATTAATTTTCCCACCACTTAGGTAAGACTAACCAGTCTGCAGTTTCCAGCCTCTTCTTTGCTACCATGTTTGTGAAGCTGGACCACCACTGCTCTTCTCCAATCTTGCGGTGCCACTTCCATTTCCAGGGATCTATTAAACAGGTTTTTCAGCAGTACCACAAGCACATCTTTGAGTTCCCTTAGAATCCTGGGATGTATTTCATCAGGCCACATGGCCTTGTCCACTTTTACTTTTCCTAGTTCTTCGCATACATTCTCTTCTGTAAATGGGGTTGCTTTTACCCCACTCCCATCCTTGGTCTTGTCAATCAACATCAATCCTACTTCAGGGTCTTCCTTAGTGAACACCGAACTGATGTATTTATGTAAAATTCCTGCTTTTTCCTCATCTTTCTCCACACATTGATACATGACTCCCTTCAATTTTACAATGCCACTTCTGTCCTTCCTCCTTTCTCTGATAAATGTTTTGTTACCTTGCTTGACCTCTTTGGTAATCCTTTTTTCCGCTTTACCTTTTGCTTTCCTGATTTCTTTCCTCATCTCCTTCAGCTTCGTCAGATATTCTTCCCTGTGTTTCTCTTGTTGGGAACCTTTGAACTTCTTGAACGCTGTTCTTTTTGCCTTTATTTTTTTAGCCACCTTCTTTGAAAACCAAATCAGTTTCTTTTTCTCTCTTACTTTTGTTTACTTTTCTGACAAAACATTTTGTTACCTTTATTATAGCCCCTTTTAATTCGGCCCACTGTTGTTCCACCTCACCCATGTTCTCCCAGTCTTCTTGCTCCTCCTCAAGATGTGTCCCCATTTTACAAAAGTCCATATTTTTTAAATCCAAAACTTGGATCTTTGTGTGCCTTCTCTCTAAATTGGTTGCTATATCCAATCATACCATCAGATGATCACTGGTGCTCATTTGTGAGTATTAGGTCAAGCATCACTCCCTCTCTCATGGGTTCCTTCACTATTGTTTGAGGTGGGTTTGACTTATCCAAGATGGGTAGGCCCAGGTCCTGGGAATGTCTTGGGGGGCAGGAGGGATGTTGCAGAGCCTCAGGGGCACTTTATTTTTTAAGAAATTTAACATAAATGAAAATATTTGAAAACCTTCATGTTAAATGAATGCACATCTCAAGAGACTGTGTGGCTGTGCCTTAGATTTTCTCTTCTCTACAGTCCAACCTCATGGGGAGGGAGTGGAGGGGGTGTGCAATCACACCAACAGTGTCAAGGGGTAGGAAAATCTTAAATTTGGCAGTGAGCAGAAATTGGGTTTGGGAGCTAAATCCAGATATTCTTCATGGAAGTACACAGGATAAAAAAGAAAGAGAAAAGGAATAGCATTAAAGAAGGAAGAGAGGGAGCAAATGGAAATAGATGGTTGAAGCATATCATCAGCCTTCCTAGATTGTGTGGGGACAATATTCTTCACTGTCACTGGAAGGTGTCATAAAGCTTAGGATTTCAGGCTTCAAATCTTGGTTAGGTTATGCTAAGTTGCCATCATAAAGACTGAGATTGTGTTTTCAGGCCTAGCTAGAAACAGCTGAAGGCAGAAGTACTGAAACTGACATGGTTACAGCATGTTAGGAATTATATATTTATATAGGGCCTGATTTTAAAAAGCATTTACTCGAGCAAAACTGGTTTTTGCTCGAGTAAATACATTTTACTCAAGTAAGTGGGCTTTTCAAAATTGCTACAATATATGCCATTGAATTGTCCATAGGATTTACTCAAGTAAGTGCACTTTACTCGAGTAAATAGCTTTTGAAAATTGCTACGATAGTATGTCACATTTACATGCGTAACGCCTTTGAAAATTACCCCCTAAATCTTTAGAGCCAAGCATAACCATATATGGAGATATTTAGAGTTGTTTACGCTGAGGTAGATCTTAAAAACATACGCGCGCGCATACTTTTGTTCGTGCCACCGGCGCGAACAAAAGTACACTGGATTTTATAAGATGCGCACGTAGCCGAGCGTATCTTATAAAATCCGGGGTCAGCGCGCGCAAGGCTGCGCAAAATCGGCAGCCTGCCTACACCGAGCCGCGCAGCCTGCCTCTGTTCCCTCTGAGGCCGCTCCGAAATCGGAGCGGCCTCGGAGGGAACTTTCCTTCCGTGTCCCCCCACCTTCCCCTCCCTTCCCCTATCTACCCCACACCCCAGCCCTACCTAAATCCCCCCCCCTACCTTTGTTGGGCAAGTTACGCCTGATTGAAGCAGGCGTAACTTGCGCGAGCTGCCTCGGCATCCCCCGGCACAGGCCGCAGTGCTGGGGGACTCAGGACCACCCTCCCAGCCCGCCCCCGAACCATCGCCACGCCCCCAGACCCACCCCAAACCGCCCCCTGACCCCAGACACGCCCCTGGACACGCACCCTCCCGCCCCTTTTACGAAGCCCCGGGATTTACGCGCCTTCCGGGGCTTTGTGCACGCCGGTGGCCTATGCAAAATAGGCGCGCTGGCGTGCGAGTGCCCTGCGCGCGTAAATCCAGCAGGATTTACGCGCGCAGGGCTTTTAAAATCTAGCCCATAGGCAATAAGTATCTTATGCATAGGTATTAGTTACACGAATTAGGTATAACTTCTTGGAATTCAATGCATATCAATATAATGTCATTATTCATGTAGAGTATGATATACTGACCATTGACTTGTCTAAAGATTGTTATCAATATCTAAATATTGTTTATAAGGTGCACATTTTTGTACGCTACTCAGAGCTCTCACATTATGGGTTACAGCTGGTGACCTGTTTTTTCTGTATGCACATGATCAAATAAATAAAATAAGGAAGTAAACTAATTGCATTCTGTTTCTTTAGTAATTACAAATTTTTCTTTAAAGCTTTTAAATTGGTACAGACAGAAGTGTACCAAGCCATGCCAAGAGGCCTCCCGGTTAAGTCCTATCTATGGGATTTTCCACAAAGATTTATTTGTGGTACAATCAATAGTAACACATTTCTTTGCTTTCCTAAAGGAATGTTTTTCTATCTCATAGGTTGATCCTCTTGTATAAATGTTACCACTCAAGACTCCAGAAGTGAAGTGAAAACGCTTTTATTTATTTCATAGTCAATAGAGGCTGAAAGCTGTTATACAGCTAGAAAACAAGCAGAAATGCATATCAGTAGTTGCAATGGGAACAGGATCCCTGGGAACTGCAAGGTGCCCTGGGAATGTTTGTCTCTGATTCTCTTGGCTTTAAAGGCACAGACCTTATTTACTATCCTAAGGTCTCATCTTCACAAGTAAGGTCTCATCTATCATAGTATTACATTAGAAGAAATCTTGGATGTCTTGACAGAATGCATTCAGCCTCATGGCCCATACATAAAACTTTCCCACTTCTCCCTATTCATCAACCTAAGAACAAAAAATGGGTTCCCAAGATCCAGTTTAGCAAAGTTCACATTGCAGATGCTTCCAAAATCTGATTGCAGCAAAGAGCTATAATTCTGAGAGAATTTTTTTTTCCATGTACGAATAATCTGATTTAATACAGAAGTCATTGAGAAGATAATGGTATCATTTGAATTCCCTTGTTCTAAAGAAAAGAAACAAGAAAAACAGCTGGATGTATTTTAGGATAACGAGCTACACAGAAATATCATGCTTCTATTGTTACTCACTGAAATGTAATTTAATATATATACACTGTATCAAAGCTAAGGTGAAATCAAATCAAAAAGAAGATGTCAGTTCCTGGTAAAAATATATACATACACACATAAAATAATTAATGAATCATCAACTATGACCAGAAGATAAGAGAACCATAATCTTCAACCCAAGCAATGATGTAAAACTAAATGTGAATATATCAACAAGATTCAGCATTATCTGGCTAACCCCTGGATTCATTAAAATGCTGTGTATGAGTAAGAGAGTGAAAGAAAGCAAGAGACAGCATCTGAATCGGACTCTCTATATAAGTACCACTTTAGATGGGCACATTTAACTCAGGGTGGGTTTGGGGGTTAGGAGGGGAATTGGGGGGGGGGGAGAGGGGTTACATGCAGAGTCAGAGGAATTAACTATAAATTTGATATCACTGAAGCATTTCCATCATTTGAATTGATGAAAGGTACAACAAGAGGAGTTGATTATACAATGCTATCTCAGATAGGGCTGTTTGAAAAATGGTGTGGGCCATCCATTACCCCTACCATGTGACAGGGGCTGTCCAATGGCATTGGTAGCCCCTATTACATGGTAGGGGTGAAGGGTGGACTAATGGAGCTGCCATCCTGAGAACAGGAGGTCACTCCCAGGCACCCTGCTAGACCACTTATCTGGGGCTCCATATTTTATTTATTTATTTTTTTAATTTTATTTTTATTGCATTTAATTTTTACACAACAAGATTGTGATTTAGAAATAATTAGATGGATTACATCAGAAATATACTTCATAATAAGGAAAAAAAATATACATTTAAATTTACAATTCCTTAATCCACCTATCAAAAAATAAGTAATAGTGTGTGTGTGGGGGGGGGGGGGGGGTGAAGTGAAATTCAGAAATATTTAGAGTGATCCAAATTTTAACATACAGGAAAAAAGAATCTAGATGCCTACAAATTAGTACGCAATTGAGATGGCTCAAAAAATATATAAGTTGAGCTTGCATACTTAAGTACACATTTGCACGGGTACCTAAGAGTAAAGTTTGTACATTTCAACAGCGCTTCAGGCCTCATCTCTATAAATCGCTCTCTCCTCTCCTGCGTAACCCGAGTTAAATCAGGAAACAACCAGACTTTGTAACCATAGTACAACTCCAGTCTATTTTTTCATTCATTTCCTGTACTTTCTTTCCCTGATCTTCAATCTTTTTTTCATTGTCCAGAGTTCTTTTATTTGAATTAAAGCACATTTTGGAAAGATTAATAATGGCACCTTCTATGGCTACCAAAGCCTCCCAGATAGATTCCATTGTTATTTTTTCAGGTTTTTTAAGGAAATAAGACATAGCTTGAGGAGTCTCACCCACTTGCGTGGCTTCAGCCCCAGTGTCCCGATTCATCTCCAGCAGTTGAGAGTCAGGTAATACACTCTCAAATACTCGAGGTAAATAGGATCCGATTTGTGATACAGCCTCTGCTGAAATCGCTCGGTCCTGAAGGGTTACAGCTCCTGGTGTTCCTCCGTTGTGAGCTCTCGGCTCTGCAGGGTGCTCCGGTAAATGGTCTGCATCTCTCTTTTCCGCTGGGGGGGGGGGGGGGGGGGGCGGCGTCTTTGGCGCACCGAGACTAAGCGAGATATCGTCTGCAATTGGTGGAGGTGTTCAGTCCTCACCTCCAACCTCCGCGGCACTCGCTCCAGGCTCTTTCGGCATGGATGAGAAGAAGATTTCAATTGATGTTTGTCGCACCTCCGGACTTGCAGAAAGGGCCTGGTTCTCACGAATCCTGGCTTTCCATTTGGTATGTGGCATTCTAAAAGTTATTTTGGTGTAGGAAATCGATTTTCAGGAACCAGTATTGCGGAGCCACCTTCTCTCCTGCTCATTCGGGCGCCATCTTAGTTCCACTCCTGGGGCTCTATATTTTAATAAATGGAAAGGGTTGGGGAGGGTTCTGGGGTTTTGGGTTTTTTAAATTAGTTTTTTTTTAATTCCCCAAATGCAACAAAATGCAACAAATGCAACAAAATAGGAACTATCATTGGTATTTATTTATTTATTTATTTATTTATTTTTAATTTTTATATACCAAAATTCTTGTAGAGACTACAAATCACTCCGGTTTACATAAAACGAAAACGAAAAACTGCCCAACAGAGAAAGAGGCTTTACATAAAACAGTAGAACCGACGGAACAATATAACTAGATGACAATTAACATATTAAACATAGTGATAAATAAATATTATAGTTTAACATAGTAATAAATAAAAATTATATTATATGATATAATCTATACAGTTTAACTAATTAAAGTAGAATAATGGCATATAAACAATGCAAAATATATATAATAAAGTAAAATGAATTTCCTACTTCCTTGCAAACAAATTTTTCCTACTTCCTTGCAAACAAATGCCCATCCTTATTGGATAACTCTGCATCAGAGCAGTCCTAAAATTATCCAGTTATGCATACCTGGATTACATGATTCTTAACTGGCTATATTCAAAATTTAGCCAGTTAAATATGTAACCCTTAGTAGGGTGGTTTAAGACCCAAGGGCACACAATCTAATTTATATCATCTGGAGGTGCTCCGGCTAACCAATCCACTCCCAGGCTGACTCTTAATCCATGTTAGCGTGTGTGCTGCACTTTAAGTGCTTCTCATGAGGTGAAAGGCGGTAGTAATAATTAGACAAGACCAAGTCTGGATGTTAAAATAAAGTTTACTGATTCTTAAAGTTAAAGTCCATTTGTCCAATTTGATGGGTATATATCTGACTATAGTTGTTGCGGTCCTGGCCGCGAGCACCGCGACCAGGCCCTTACCTCCTTGTTCCCGGACCTGCTCCCGCCTCCGGAGCCCTGGCTTGCTGCCGCGAAGGTGCCTGAGGATGCCCTGCTCCTAGGCGCGCGCGTGCCACTTGGGCGCCTTTCTAGCCCGTTTCCCACCAGTGGTGACTCCGCCCAGTTCCTGACGTCAGACGCCGTGGCCTTGATAAGCCGGCCGCGGCCATCCAGTCCTTGCCTTGCAACGGGTTAGCTTCCCAGTTTCCTGTTGTGCTGTGCCCAGGAGTGACTCGCTTGGCTTCGTCGCTCCGTTCCTGCTACAGTACCTGCTTGGTTCCTGTTTGCTTGCTACAGTACCTGCTTGGTTCCTGTTTACCTGCTACAGTACTTGCCTGGTTCCAGTACCCGAGTCTTGCTACAGTTCCTGCCTGGTTCCAGAACCCGAACCCAGTTACAGTATTGCTACTGTCCTAGTCTCGGCAGTTATCAAGCGGCAAATCCATTTCATCTAAACTCAAGGTGTAGTTTAATGGGGATATGCAATTTTACACCTCGTGGCCAAAATGGAATCCTTTATTCAGTCTCTGGACAAGCCGGTTCGACTGGAAATAAATTTCATATGAATATGCACAGTGGGACTTGGTACTGCCAGTTGATTAGCGCTAACTAGAAGCTGTGGAGTGAGAAACATGACTCTGCTACATTCTCATTTTATTACAGCAAGCCTGGTATCATGTGGGCTAAGTTGTATTTAATATTTTCAACATTTCTTCAGTTTATCTGTATACCATTTTCCATTGCTATCTCTAGAGTCATTGGCTCATTTGGAAGATTCTGACTTTACTGGGAAGTGTTCACTTTTCAGCGGAATATCTTTTTCACCATTTATTCAGAAAAGAATGTTTGAAAAGCCTTGCGCATAAAGGGGCAGATTTTCAAAGGCTACGCGTGTAACATATGCGCATAACCTGTGAAAATCTGCCCCCGTGCGCACCGAGCCTATTTTGCATAGGCTCGGCAGCGCGTGCAAGCCCCGGGATGCGCATATGTCCCGGGGCTTCGGAAAAGGGGCGGGCTTGAGGCAGGGCCAGGGGCGTGGCTGTGGTCCGGGGGTGGGCCAGGGCGGGGCCAGGGCATGGCGGTGATGCGGGGGCGGTCTGGGGGCAGGGCCGAGTGCTCCTGCACAGCAGCCTGTGCTGGGGCATGATGCGCCGGCAACCGGCCGGCACATGCAAGTTACACCTGCCTCGGGCAGGCGTGACTAATGCAACAAAGGTAGGGGGGTTTAGGTAGGGCTGGGGGGTGGGTTAGATAGGGGAAGGGAGGGGGAGTTGGGGGGAATGGGGAAAGCCATCGGGGCTCCCCTAGGGCTTGGCGTGCGCAAGTGTGCACCCCCTTGCGTGCGCCGACCCTGGACGTGCATGTTATAAAATCGGGCATAGATTTGTTCATGCCGGGTTGCACGAACAAATCTACACCCGCGTGTATTTTTTAAGATCTAGCCATCAGAGTCAGACAATGTATTTGAGTTTTCTTTTTCCTTTGTTACTGGACTCTAAAAGGACTGTAGTGATGATGCGCTGCAGGAGTGTTCAGAAATGCAGAATGATTACTTATAGTCTGCCTCATAACTAGAGTTTTGTCTTAGATTTAATAAGTTTATTGGTGTGTTAAATTTTGATTTGCATTTGGGAGTAGAGGTGAGAGGTGAAGAAAAGAAGGGGGAGTATACCCAAGCACATCGAAGTGAATGACCTCTCTTCATCCAGAGATTCTCTCAGTGTATATGAAGAGTAAGAGGGATGGGGGAGAGTTGGGGGGTGGGGGTTTGAGCACTTGAATAGGTCATAGGAGAAGGGGGGAGAGAGTAGGAGGAAGAGGCTGGAGGGGATTAGGTTGAGTAGAGGAGGAAAAGGGGATGGATGGGAGGGAGACTCTAACTTTTTTCAAAAGGTAGGGAGTGGGGTGGGGTGGTATTATATTCTAATGTGGAACAAAAATGACTTGAATGTGTTAAGGTATGCAAGGCTGAGTTCAGGTACGGTGCCAAAAACATGGATGGGGGTAATAGATTGTGGGTAGTTCTATCAAGATAGTTACTTGGAATGTCGATGGACTGGGTACTCCGGTCAAAAGGGAAAAAGTAATCCCTAATGTGAACCATCTGAAAGGCAAAATTATATTTTTGCAAGAAACCCATATGTCAGAGAGGGAACACTTTAAATTGAAGAAAAGGGAGTTTAAGCAGGTATTTGCAGTCCATTGCTCTTCTAACAGTAGAGAAGTAGTAATTCTGCTACATAAAACAATATCTTTTCAATTGCAATCATCTATTGGGGACCCTAAAGGTCACTATATAATTTCCTGGGTTTAATGTTTGGTATGCCTACCATTCTCCCATTGGTCTATGCACTGAATCAATATGATCATAGTTTTTTCACTGAAGTTACTTTACACATAGTTTCCCTGGGGACAGCTATGGTGATTATAAGTGGGGATTTGAATTGTGTAGCAGATCCTGACTTAGACCGTCAATCTAATTGTAAAATTTGCCCTCGGGGGTTTCTAAAGATATATAGCAGATCCTGACTTAGACTGTCAATCTAATTGTAAAATTTGCCCTCGGGGGTTTCTAAAGATATATCCTTTTTATGTAATGCACTTAAAATGCTGGATGTGTGGAGAACTCTCAACCCCTGTACAAAAGATTACACTCATTATGCCTGTTCACATGATGAAAAATCCAGAATTGACTATATATTGATTTCTAAGAGTCTTTTCTGCAGGGTAGGGAATTCCCAAATTGAACCCTTGATGATCTCAGACCATTGTCCTGTTATTTGTGTACTTCAGGGAAGCAATAATCCCAATCCCTTTTCTAATTGGAAGTTGCCCCCATGGTTGTGTCAAGATGTAAAATTTAAGGTGTTTTTGCAATCAAAATAGGAAGATTATGGGAAATGGCAAAAGCGGTGCAAAGGGGGGAAAGAAATGGCTACTCAATTTGCAAAAAAAAGGAGTTGGACAGGGATACCTTGTACTTCACGTTACAACTGGATAAAGATAAAAGGTTATTAAATTCTCACAATACCCAAGATAATCATAAACAATTTTTGCTGATCCGGAAAATGCTAAATGATAAACTGCACCAGAAGGCTATGTCCTCAGTTTTTTTCTTTAAAACATCAGCTTTTTCTGTACGGGAACAAATCGGGCAAGATGCTGGCTAATCTAATTTATTTAAAAATGTATATACCGCATATCAAAAATTTCTATGTGGTTAACAGAATATATACATAAAATAATAATCATAGATATACAAAAACTACAACAATAAATGAGGGGGGGGGGGGGGGGGTCCTATAACTCCACTTATGTTACTAGTTTAAAAAAACAATCAGGTGAGGTAGTTAGATCTTCTGATGATATCAGTGAAGTTTTTCGAGAATTCCTTAGAAACTTAGCAGAAGAGGAAGACCAAATGGCTAGGGAGAAATTCTTAAGGGATATTACTTTGCTTGCCCTTTCGCTAACTCAACTGGAGAAGTTAAATGCTCCCATTCATCATAATGAGACTGAATTTTGGGGCCCATGGTCTAGATGGTCTATCCATGTTATTTTACAGTTTTGAACCCTTATGCCCTGGGGATTATCAAGAAACTGTTTGATACCAAAGTGTCACTAGGCCAAATGCCAGAAACTCTGAGGATGGCACATATCATTGTGCTTCCTAAGCTGGGTCATGATCCTGAATTGGCTTCATCTTACTGGTCAATTTTTTTTACTAAATCTGCAAATCTATTGGCCAACCGTATAGTAGATATTCTGCCTACACTGATTTCTAAAGGGCATGCGGGGTTCGTAAAAGGGAGACGATCATCCATTAACATGAGGTGTATTCTCTTGTTACTAGATCTTTGTAAGACAGCATGCTTTTGAGAACCCATTTTAGTGGGGTTCAACATGGAAAAGGCCTTTGGTTGGGTATCATGGTCTTTTCTTCAGTTTATTTTGGGACGGTTCAGATTTTCCAGGTTTATTTTACAGGTAATTCAGGCTCTATATGCAATCCTATGGCTAGGATATAGATAAACAATAATCTTTGCACTCCGTTTTCACTGGGAAGAGAGACTAGGCAAGGTGCCCAATGTCTCCACTGTTATTTATCCTTACTTTGGAGCCCCTTGTTCATGCTATTCAAGCGGTATTGAAAGAACAGATTAGTTTTAATAACTTCTCATTTCTTTCAACAATGCTATTTGCAGATGACATACTATTATTTATTCCTGAGGCAAATAAGTTATTACCAAATATTTTGGAGATTTTTCAATTTTATGACAGTTTTTACGGACTAAAATTGAATGTAGAAAAGTCTGAGGCTTTGGACATTGGAGATCATCTACAAGGAGATAGAGTCAACGGTCGGCCCCTGTGACATAGTGAGGGCAAAGGCTATCGGTGCCATTTTGAATACTGGCAGGCAATGGCCAGAGTGCAGGAGGTCGCTCCAGGACCCCCGCTGGACTTTTGGCAAGTCTTGGGGGCAGAAGGGTCCCCCAAGACTTGCCAAAAGTCCCTGGTGGTGCAGCGGGGGTCCGGGAGCGATCTCCTGCACTCGGGCCATCGGCTGCCAGTGATCAAAATTGCACCGATAGCCTTTGCCCTTACTATGTCACAGGGGCTACCGGTGTCATTGGTCAGCCCCTGTCACATGGTAGGAGCACAAATTGGCACCAATGGACATGTGTCGAGGGCTGACCAATGGCACCGGTAGCCCCTGTGACATAGTAGGTCAAAGGCTATCTGCACCATTTTGAATACGGCAGCCGAGGGTGTGAGTGCAGGAGATGGCTCCGGACCCCCCGTTGGACCACCAGGGAGTTTTGGAAAGTCCTGGGGGTGGGGGTGGGGGGGGGGTCAGGAGAGTGGGGGGTTGTAGTTAATTTAATTTTAGCGGGGAAATGAATAGGAATTAGTGTATAAACATATTGGGGGGGGGGCCCCTTGCCGAATGCAACGTATCTGCCCCCGACGAATACGAATCCTGAAAGCAACGCATGGCGTCCCTCTGCACATCCCTACCAGCTACTATTCTGGGGTCACTTATCAGTTCTGTGGCTGGTCTAGTGCAGTGGTCAGCAACCCTGGCCTGGGGCCCCACCAGCCAGTTGGGTTTTCAGGATATCCACAATGAATATGCATGAGAGAAAATTTGCATGTTATGGAGGCATTTTAGACCACCTTTATCTAGTAATAGTTTTAGCCACTTAGTCAAGTATTTAGAAATTCTAATTTTATCCTAGTAGTTATTTATAGTTTTTACGATTACTGAAGGCTTGTATTTAATTAATTCTTAACATTTTATTAACGATTATTATATTATACATTTTTTATCTTGTTGTTTTTCTATGTACATTTTAATTAATCTTTTAGATTTAATCTTGTTTATTATTTTACAGTTCACAAATTTCCTTTTTTTTTTGTTTGTAAACCATTGTGACGGCATGTTCCAAACATCGGTATATAAAAGTTTTATAAATAAATAAATAAATGGAACTTTTCTCTCATGCATATTCATTGGGGATATCCTGAAAACCCAACTGTCTGGTGGGCCCCCAGGATAGGGTTGGGGACCACTGATCTAGTGAGTTGAGAAAAGAATAGTGTCAAAAGAACATCTATAGCTACTAGCTTTTAGTCCTCATACTTTTACTACTTTCTGAAGAAACAAAAGATATGCCCAAGGTCCATCAAGCCATTCCAGCTCACAAGTACCCCAGCAGGTTCCCAAAGAATAGATACTATTCTTCCTGCTCATAATCAGAGATAAGCAGTGGCTTTCCCATGTCTACATGGCTAATAATGCTTTATGGACCTTTCCTCCAAGAACTTATCTAAACCCTTTCTAAACCCAGCTATGCTATCTGCTTTCACCACATCTTCTGGCAACAAATTCCAGACTTTAAGTATGCATTGAATGAAAAAATAATTTCTCAAATTTGATTTGAATGTGCTATTTATGAGCTTTATAGAGTGAACCCTAGTCCTAGTACTATTTGAAAGGGTAAATAACCATTCCCCTTTTAACCATTCCACCCCAGTCATAATTTTATAGATCTCTATAAAATCTCCTCTCAGCTTCCAGGCTGAAGAGCCCTATTCTGTTTAATCTTTTCTCATAAGGGAGCCATTTCATCCCCTTTATCATTTTGGTCACCTTTCTGCTATATCTTTTTTGAGATGGGGCAACCAGAACTGCACACAATACTCACGGTACGGTCTTACTATGGATCGATATAGAAGCAGGGGAGATTTTCTCTGACTAACCCTCCATAAAGGTTGTGCTGAATCCTTTCCCCGCTGAAGATCCTGAGTGTTCATACAAAGTCCCAACCATTCCACAGAACAACTTCAGAAGCACTCTCTAGGGCTAACTCCCATTTGTCCATATCCCCTCTCATTCCCTGCTCCCCTACAAGAGAGATGCAGCTACCAACTCTCATGCAAGAAAGACAAACTCTCTCTAGATGCTACCCAAGACCCTTCTGGAATAGGTTCTTATGATTTTGGAGGTGCCTCCTTTCTTCTCCAGCAGGAGCAACTGAAGAGTCCCACTGCTGGCATGGCCATCAAACTTACAGGGTCATTTTTTAAATCGCAATGGGCCGTTATTGGGATGTTAAAATTTAAATGAGGGAAAGGGGAGGATTTTGGATGGGGTTTAGTTAAATGAGGGGCCGGTAGCGCTGCGGGTGATAATGTTTCGCACATTATTGCCAGCAGTAGCTCTGGAAATACCTACCCCTATTTCATTGGCGCTATGGAGGCGATAATGTGCAGCGCACCCGCAATCACTGCAGGCAAAAACACACCACCATGATGCAGCCACCTGCTCACTATCGCTCCCCCACCCCTTCTTTTTTCTTGGGAGATCATTTTACTATAATTATAGCGAAATGATAAATCCTCCAGTTAGAATGTCACCACCTATCGGTACTTCACTATACTTGATTCTTAATGATATAACACTACATGGCATCATTCTGAGTTTATTTTCCATGCCTGCAGAAGGCTGTTGAGTCACGTCTGTTGGGGAAGAAAGAAGGTACCTCTGGAATCATAGAAGCCCATACCGAAGGAGTCATTGGGGTTCTCGGTGAACTCCTGGAGAGGGCTGTGTCAGTCTTCTGTGATGGAGGGAGCAGGGACTTCATATGAGGCATTTGGGATCTGCAACAGTGAGGTGGTTAACATAATCTTTAAGCGGGAGTAGTGGGAAGAAATGCCCCTTGTTAGCCGGCCCTTTCACTTTGGGCTGGTTAGCATGGGGGATTTCCTAGTAGTTAGTATGGACTTTATGTTAAAGTTCATGTTAATATGAAGACCACACTGTCAATGGTAAATTTAGGGTGCCATCAGTAAAATTTAGGGGCAGATTTTCAAAGCCCTAGGCGCATAAATCCGGGAGGATTTACGCTTGTAGGGGTTTACGTGCGCCAGGCCTATTTTCAAAAGGCCCGGCGGCGCGTGTAAAACTCCGGGACGCGTGTAAGTCCCAGGGCTTGAAAAAAGGGGCAGGGAATGGATGGGATGTGGGCAGGATGGGGCGGTGAGGGGGCGGGGCGAGGGCGGGGCCAGAGCCTCCAGGCACAGTAGCCATTTGCTGCTGTGCCCTGGATCGCGGGCCAGCTATCAGCCGGAGAGCGCAACCTATGCCTGCCCGGAGGCAGGCGCAACTTATAAAATAAAGGTTAGGGTGCTTTTAGGTAGGGCTGGGCGGCGGGTTAGTTAGGGGAAGGGAGGGGAAGGTGGGGAAGGTGGGGAGGCAGAAGGAATGTTCCCTCCGAGGAATCCTTGGAGGGATCGTGGAAAGCCAGCAGGGCTCCCCAAGGGCTCGGCGCGCGCAAGGTGCACCATTGTGCAGCCTCTTGCGTGTGCTGACCCCAAATTTTATAACATGCGTGCAGCTGCGTACACATGTTATAAAATTGGGCGTACATTTGTACACACCGGGTTGCGCACACAAATGTACGCCCATGCATAGGCGTTAAAATCCGGCCCTTATTGCGTAGCATGTTCAATAAAAGTTTTATCAAGAGTCACGCACTAAAACTTTCTTAATGCAAGTTTTAGTGCATAGACTCCATTGTCAGGGAAAAAAATAGCTTTTTAAAAATAATATGGAACAGTGCATGTAGATATATTAAGGATAAGTCACAGAGCACAACAGAGATATCACCTGCAAGCCAAGACATTTTTTTCATATATTTATTAGAAATATCAACTCGATTTTCTGTTTTATCGCTGGAGCAACAAAGCAGATAAACATCAAAATAAAAGAGAACAGAGAAAACTAATACAACACAAATAATTCAATACAATAATTAATCCAAAAGACTAAAATCATTCATCAAGTGATATACTATGTCAAAAGAGTTTTGTAGTTTTGACACAAGGCCTGAGAAGTAAGTTTGTGGCTCTCTGTGAAATTTTCATAAAGGTGTAGATAATAGAGTCAGCGCTGACCCATTCTGTGCTTGTACTCTGTTTATTTTTAGAAGACAACACTGCATGACAGCTAATGTAGCTACTACTGTAAGAGACTTTTAGAACCAGAGCACCACTGATTTCAAGGCAACAAACCAACAGGGTCATTTATCATTTTGTGTTAGGGCCTTAACACCATAACACGTGTGTAAATATAGCGCAATGCATGTTAATATGCAAATGTGACATTAGACCAATATGTAAGTTTAGTATTTATGCTACTGTAAGAGGGGGCACTTATAACTCGGGTGAGGTTTGGGGGGGTGGGGTAGGTTTAGGGGGGCAGTTTTACATACACAGTCAGAGGTGCGAACAGCAAAGTTGATATCAGTGAAGATTTTCTGTCATTTGGAGCAATGACAGGTAAAAGAGAAGTTGATTTGTACAGCATACTCTCTACCTAGCTTGATGCACTCTCTATCTCTACCTAGCTGCAATCAACCACGCCCCCCCCTTTTTTTTTTAATCACAGGTGTTATTTCTGCTATATTTATATAGCATTTTGATTAATCTAGGGCCAATTTCCTTGGGCATGGCTCTGGAGGTCTCTCCTTAACAAAAATAAGTCCCCCCACCATTTGGTTTCCCAGAGAAGGGTGACCAAAATGGTGAGGTGTCTTCATCAAATGACTTATGAGGAGAAATTGAAGGACCTAAATATGCATACCCTGGAGGAGAGAAGGTGCAGGGGAGATATGATACAGATCTTCAGATACCTGAAAGCTTTTAATGAAGCTCAATCGACAAACCTTTTCTGTTGGAAAGAAATCAGTAGAACTAGGGGTCACGAAATGAAATTCCAGGGAGGACGACTCAGAACCAATGTCAGGAAATATTACTTCATGGAGAGGGTGGTGGATGCCTGCAATGCCCTTCCAGAGAAGGTGGTGAAGACAAAACAATGAAAAAATTCAAAGGGGCATGGGATAAAAACTGTGGATCCCTAAAAGCTAGAGGATGGAAATCAAGAAAAAAGTGCATGGGGGTAACTTGGTGGTGCAGCAGTAACTACCCTTAACCAGCCTTTATACTATCAATGCAACTATCATTGTTCTCTGTTTCAATGGTAGGAAGAAAAATGGAAAAGGGGAATTGAATTCAGACAGAAACAACAAGGACCCTGACTTTTACAGTCTGGGGAAACAATTAAGCATTTGGGTAATTTGCTGATAAGGCTGTTACTGCCCTTAACCAATAAACTTGATTTTTTTATGCAACTCCAACATTGCTCTCGGCTTCAACAGCAAGAGATAACGGGGAATTGGACTCAGCAGTAAACAGGGGCCCTGACTTTAAGGTCTGGGAAACTGATAAGTATGGGGGTAACCTGTACAGAGTGGCAGATACTACCATAAGCTTGCTGGGCAGACTGGATGGATCGTTTGGTCCTTTTCTGCCGTCATTTTCTATGTTTTTATATTAAATAAAGCAACTTATGTCAGTGTTTATCAGTGGGGTCTTTTTATGATCCGTCTGTGTCAGTTTTGAAGTAAGCAAATTTAAATGTGGGTTATTACGGATGGGTAGCTCCTGCTTTCTGCTCCCAGTATGCATTCAGGCTATCCTTTCTGAGGGGTTTTCCACCTCCTTTTAAGTAGCTGATCTCATTCAAGTATTAGCCACTGGTTGTAATTGATAGGCTGAGAAAAAGGAGCAGAATAAATGGCAAGGCACTTTTGGTTTCTCTAGCTGTCTTCCTTGATCATGCTGGTGGCACTAGCACAGGGCCCTAAAACTTCTTAAGTCCTTGTGTTATATTCTGTTCTTTCATTTTCCCAGTGTTTATCCACACCTCACACTCACTCTTAGAGTCAGACTCCAGCTGAAATATCCAGTACTTGCAGTACAGTCTTGTCAAGGTCACTCAAATATAAGCTGACCAATGAATTATTCACAGCCAGTGCACTTATTTTCTTTAATTGTAACCTGCTTTTAACAGTTCGTGAAGCCTTCTAACTCCAGGAAAGTTTTGGATGCAGCCAGGTCACATGATGTAACATTCTTTATCTAGGAGAGGAAAGAAAGCAAACAACAAAAAAAAAAAGAGACAATACCCACTGTCAGTATTTTAGCATGACTTCTAACTTAAGCCAGCAGAATGGCCTCCAGATGACCCAGCTTAATCTAAACACGGCATTGCATTTTTATTGGAAGAAAATATGACAGCTTCACTGTGTGGAAGCCAGCCCGAGCTTTCAGAAATGTGAGCCAGCCTCTGGGAAGCTGTCCACATGCAGTGGTGGTCAGAGGCATTTGTCTGTGAATGTCAGAAACACATACCCTCAGGTGGATGGGTGGCTGCAGGGAAACAGTCTAGGCTTAGTTATGAGACTGCAGTTCAAACTAAGGGGCATATTTATTTACTAAAGAGCATTAGAAAACATGCTCCCTCCATGCTCCCTCCCTGCTCCCTCCCTCCATGCTCCCTCCATGCAGGCTTTTCCTAACTCCAATATTATTTAACTCCTAACAATCAACACACATCACCATCAACATCACTATTAGCTACCTCTTACAATGTAATTATATGTAATTAGCTGGTTTTCCTTTCCTTTTTCCTTCTCACTCCAAGTTCTATTTTTCCTTGTTACATGTAACTGCTTTTCCGCACTATTGTTCAAGTTTAAGTTTATTTTGCACTCCTGTTTCATGTGAACCAGCATGATGGGACTTTGTCTTGAATGTTGGTATATAAAAAACTTAAATAAATAAATAAAATAAAATAAATGAATGTGGGATTTATTAAAGGGCATTAAACCCTTGGCATTTGCACATTGGGAGCTTGCATTACTGCAGCTGGAAAAGCATGCACTTCCCAGGCCATGGCTACACATGTTTCCGGCCCCAGAGTGTGACCTTTAAGGGGCAGCTAGCTTCAACTTATATCCCCCCTTCCACCCTCCACAGATGCAAAAAACTCTCCATCCAAAATCCCCTGCCCCCCAAAGCAGATCCCTCTGACACATTACAGCTCCCCTCCCCCATAAATAGCCCTTCCCCCTAGTCCAAAGTCCAGCTCCCCACCCAATATCCAAACTTCCCCATGCTGACTCCAGTGCCTTTTCCCCCTAACTTTATTCCATGGAACTCTCTGATCCCAATTCAGTAAAACATGATCCACAGTGACTCCTGCCTACCTGCACCAAAATCCACAATGGCACCAGCTATACCCCCTCATGTATGGGGCAAAAGGGAGAGTTGGGTCAGCCAGTTCCATTTTGAATTTCAACAACAGTGAGACAGGAACAAATGGGGATCACTCCTGCCCAAATCGGGACCTGTGGACTCCATGGGGTAAGAGGAGCCCAGAAGGAGGGGGCATGGTAAGGGCAAGAAAGAGCAGGAGTTGGGTATTGGGTGGGGGATGGGGCTTCCTCCCAAGAAGGGAGGCTGTGCTATGCTGGGCCAAAGGGCTGGGAGGATTTGCGGTGGAGGTTGTATCTGCAGGTGCTTTAGCCTTCTGATACCATTGGGGGAAGTGAACGTGCCAAGGCTTATTGCAAATCAAAAGGTTTATCATGATGCATATTAAGCTTTTAAAATTTTAATGAGTTGGCTTTGCTTACAATGCGACTCATTAATATTTTCCTCATGCTGTCCAGAATTGTTTTTTATCATTATCAGTAATGCTCATGTAAGCGTTATTGCAAATATGAGTTAAAGTCACTGAATGTGTGTTAAGCACTGAAATCAGTTTTTAATGTGCATTAACATCACTTAGGAGCCGATGCAACACAGTGCGCTCAGCCGATGCAAAAAAAAAAATGTGCGTCTAGGGCGCACATTTAGCGATCAGAAATCAATGCCTGCCTGGAGCAGGCGTTAATTGCTGAGTGCTCCTTAAACCAGTACAGAAAAGCAGAAAAAAAACTACTGACTGTTCAGCACCTGCTTTCTCTGCCAAAATATTGCATCGGCCCCTTAGTAAATAGCTCCCCAGGTTAGGGCTTGATTCACTATTGTAGTTTTTATATTTCACAGAATGGAGACAACCCTTAATAAATCAGGACCTAACTGTGTTATAATGCCTCTAGGAAAACTCTGCCTGCTTAATAGCAGCTGGTAAACTGTAAGAACATGTAAACAGTATTTATTTATGTGGCAGACCCTCTCAGTCTGGCCAGTAAATACCACTCTCCCTGTCCTTAACACCTTTTCCATTGGAGCCATACGGACCTTTTAGTCCCTCCCACCTGGAGGCTCGGGATTGGATGCTGTTTAGCTCAGCCTTGTTAACACTTGGGGGTTCAGTTTTAGAAAGCAATCAGAGAGTAAAAATGTATTTTTTTCCACACTCTGGAAAGGCCAAAAGGAGTTTACTTTTAGGAGAGATCCCTCATATTGAATACCTGCCAGAGAGTCCCTCTCATTATAAGTTACAGAGAGACGGATGGTTCAGCCTGGTACCCTTTAGGGGCAAAAGGGCTCTCACCAGGGGACAAATGACCTGTGAGCCTTCTCGAAACCCTAGGTAGGAAAGCTGTGAGAGATTCTGAAGGCTAGAAGAGTCCCATTTTTGGAAGGAACTGTGTTCACTGTTGATTTGGGGACAGTCATCCTCGCTGGCCATACTGAAGAGGACAGGGGGCTGAAGAGATATCCGTCAATTTTCAAAGCAGACTTGTGCACATTAGTCCACTTTAAAAATTTGGGCTAAAGTCTGCAGGTAGGAAGGGCCTGCAGACTTTAGCCCTATGCGATCTGTTTCGAAATCAATTTTTTTTGGCTGCACACTCCCGATGAACACTTAAAAATATTTCACACATGTTTAGACATGAAAATTGTATTTTCAAACCAAAAATTCACATTTGTTTTTCAAATATTGGTGCACACTGTACAGCATAGAAAACACAAAGTTATGACTATTATAAATACAAATACATCACGCAAGTTCAAACAACAAATTCCATGATTGCACAGAAATGTTGCACTGCATGTGTTCTGCTGTATATGATCTAGATGATAAGAACAGCCTGAAAGACAGGAGTTGCAGTGAAGAGAAGGCTACAGCGGTTAAGCCATAAGTCCCTCACAGAGGTCCTTAAGCAGGAACTAAGAAGCATGCTCACAAGACAGCCTCTTCTCCTCCAAGGGTGGACACCCCCCTCCAGCCTCTTTACCTCTGGTCTGTGACCCTCTCAAACGGCTGCTTCTGCATGGCATGGATAGAGTGGCTGCGATGAAAGTGCATGTGTTGAGGGGAGTTATAGTTTCTAAGATAGATCACATGGTGGTGGTGCCAGTCACATGAATTTGCTTTGCTGGTATATGGCTGTGGCCCTTGCTAGCGTGCCTCTGGTGTGTCCAAAGACAACTGCAGGTGTTCTGAGGCTTCAGCAAGAACAATTGTTAATGTGCCTTTGCTACTCTACCACGCCAGGTTTTGTAGAAGGTGGATGGTTAGATGCCAATGTCTTTCAGACTCAGGGCTGGCAAATTTTACTCCTCTTCAAGTTAGATAAGTCTCAGCCATAACAGTGCAGTAAATTAAATTCACAACAATTTTGACAATTATATATTACTTTAGACTTACAATAGCAGCGATACTATATTATTCACAATATATTACATGATATTTTGACTTAAAAACTGCCTCCTATCGAAATTAGCTGCTTTGCCTGCATTTGTATGTATAAAATTTACTAATGCATACAAAGCAGCTAATGCATAGGAAATCCTATGCAAAAAAATTAATGTGGCACCAAAGGGTTTCAAGCTTGTTTACTATTGCACAATAACTTGAAAAGAGCATAAAAAAGCATGAACCGAAACATTCCGTCTACAGCCCCCTGATGCAGTTCAACGAAACATGGCCAGAGTTAGGGTTTCCTTGAGTGCCAGATAGAGTGCAACAAATGACTTTAAGATAAGTTGGAATTTGTATTTATAAATGAAAAAATGTTTAAAAAAATATATTGAGAGGAAGATATTTTTAGTCACTCACATTATGACCAATGATTAATTATAAGGCAATGAAGGTGAGACTTTGCTGTTAATGCCTATTATAAGAGGTCATTTCAATTATATGGTTTATGACTGTTCCAAGGATTTGAAAAGTTGAGTGATGTATGGGTTCTTTCATTAATGTAGTTATAGTATGTTCCTCCACAATATTTGACACATAACTTTAACAATTTAACTGTGACATTATTCCAGTGGTAAATGTACTGCAAGTTATTAAATAATGATAACTAGCCGTTAAGCCCGTAACAACGGGCTACATTTAAATTTTTTTTCCGTCCATTTCCTTCCCACTCCCTCCCCCTCCCCCTCATTCTCCCTCCTCCCTCTAGTCTCCCTCCCTCCCCCTATATTCTCCCTCCCTCCCTCTCCCTCCCCTCTTCCTCCCTCCCCTCTTCCTCCCTCCCCTCTTCCTCCCCCTCCTCCCTCCCCTTCCTCCCTCTCCCCCCTTCCTCCCTCTCCCCCCTTCCTCCCTCCCTTTCTCCCCCTCTCCCCTTCCTCCCCCTTCCTCCCCTTCCTCACCTCCCCCCTTCCTCCTTCCTCCCCCCTCCCCCTTCCTCCCCTCCCCCTCACTCTCTCCTCCCCCTCACTCTCTCCTCCCCCCCTCCCCTTCCCCTCACTCTCTCCTCCCTTCACTCTCTCCTCTCTCTCCTCAGTCACTCCCCCTCTCTCAATCCCCTCCCCTTTCAGATCATCCACAACCGGCAGATGGAAGATCTCCGGGGGGGGGGGTCCCTCCCGCACGCGCGCGGCGCCGCTACTGCTCATCGTCGCTGCCCCCGCTACTGCTCCTCCCACTCCTGCTTCTCGCCGCAGCCGCCGCTCCTGCTCCTCGCCGCCGCCGCTCCTGCTTCTCACCGCCGCCGCTCCTGCGGCCCCAGCGCCATTTTATTTTTCGTCGCTGCTGCCGCTTCTGTTCCTCCCACTCCTGCTTCTCGCTGCCGCCGCGCCTGCTCCTCACCGCTGCCGCCGCTCCTGCTTCTCACCGCCGCCGCTCCTGTGGCCCCAGCGCCATTTTTTTTTTCGGGCACGCTCAGCTCTGACCGACGTGCTTGCCCGCGCATGCGCGGTAGAGCTGCTCTCTACTGCGCATTTGCGGGCTGTCGGTCAGAGCCCATTTATAAGGTAGATAGCTACTGAGCTCATTATTGCAGTATTTACCTTTGCTTCATATGCATCTGTGCTAAAATTTCATGAGCTCATTATGGAGTGAATTGTCAAAGGAGTTATGTGTGTAAAAATAGTAATTTTTAAAAGTTCCTTTACGTGCATAAAACCCAGTTTTGCGTGCATAAATCCTTTATGTACTGTACATGGCTGGCATTCTTTTTAGCACATGCTTATAATGTGTTAGAATGTGTACTAAAAGATGTGCAAATTAATATATAGGATTCCACCCCTAATGTTATCATGGTTAACTCAGTCTCTCAGAAGGGCATGTACTCCCACACACATACACATTCTCTGCTTTTGTGAAGTTTCAGAATTTGAGAATTTCCTTGATGGAAATCCATCTTGACATTCAGGAATACAAGCAACTAAAGTTTTATAGGAAACATATGAAGTTGCAGACAACTTTAAATTTACAGACCTGTAGCTATGCTGATGCAATAACTTCAAAGCTACACGACTGGTGATAATACTGAAAGTTCCACATGGGTTATATAAGCACAACAATGTCATAGCTCCTTGGTGACATCTTATTTTAATTGCAAAGACTATCATCTTCATAAATATTAATTCTTTGGTATTTTGAAGAATTTTTAGATCTCTTTCTATGAGTCCCTAACATGTAGGCATAACTGATCTATTCTTTCAGAAGGCATTTACAATACTGGCAGGCACTCCCTATCCCAACCATCCCTAACCATTATGAATAACTTTGAAGAGATTTCACCTACTATTCAAACTTTATTCTTCCCCCACTGTGATTGTCTGAGACTGAATCTATTTTAAATTAACTTTCTGCAACCATGGAGGAAAGATTAGAAAGACAGATCTGAGAAAACTATGCCACTCAGTCACTGCAGGAAGCCCCATACATTTGAAAAGTTATCTGAAGCAACATTAATAAAGGTGATCTTTAAATGACCTGGTAATGGGAACAAAAAGTGACGTAATCAAATTTGCCGATGACACAAAATTATTCAAAGTTGTCAAATCACAAGAGGATTGTGAGAAATTGCAAGAGGACATTGCAAAACTGGGAGACTGGGCATGCAAACGGCAAATTAAATTTGATTTAGATAAGTGCATAGTGATGCACTTACAGAAGAGTAACCCAAATTATAGCTACAAAATGCAAAGTTCCACATTAGGAGTCACCACTCAGGAAAAGGATCTAGGTGTCATCATTAAAAATACATTGGAATGTTCTGTTCAGTGTGCAGCAGCAGCCAAGAAAGCAAATAGAATACTAGAGATTATTAGGAAATGAATGGAGGATAAAACAGAGAATATCATAATGTATCTGTATCGCTCCACGGTGCAACATCATCTTGAATATTGTGTTCAGTTCTGGTCACCACACGTCAAGAAAGATATAGCAGAATTAGAAAAGGTACATAGAAGGACGACTAAGATGATAAAGGGGATGGAACAATTCCCCTATGAAGAAAGGTTAAAGAGGTTAGGACTCTTCAGCTTGGAGAAGAGAAGACTGAGGGAGATAAGATAGAGGTCTATAAAATAATGAGTGAAATGGAACAGCTTAACGTTATTCAGTTGTTTACACTTTCGAAAAGTACAAAGACCAGGGGACACACAATGAAGTTACTGGGTAATACATTTAAAACTAATAAGAGAAAATATTTTTTTACTCAATGCATAATTAAACTCTGGAATTCATTGCCAGAGGATGTGGTGAAAGCTATTATTATAGATACATTTAAAAACAATTTGGACAAGTTCATGGAGAAAAAGTTCATTAACAACTATTAAGGGAAAGTTGCAGAAATCCACTGCTTATTCATGGAATCTATCTACCAATTAGGATCCTGCCAGCTATTTGTGACTTGGATTGGCCACTGTTGAAAACAGAGTACTGGGCTTGATGGACCCTTGGTCTGACCCAGTATGGCAAGCCTTATCTTCTTATGTTCTAATATTAAGGAGTAAGTTTTTGAGGGTGTTGCACACATAGAAATAGCATATACATGGCTAGGTAGCATGTATTTGCTTATGTGCTATTTTATAAACGCTGAGAAAACGTGCATATTTTCTATTTCATGTGTACATTCTACAGCAGAAAAAAAGGAGCGTGCTAGGCATGCTCTGGGACAGAAATCAGAAATATGCACAGTAGTTGCTATTTTGTAAACGATATATGCTTACACCTACGTCTTCATCTGGGGCTGTAGGGCTCATTTAAAGCCCAGCCCTGCTTCTGGCGTCGCGCGCCGAAGGTGCGCGACTAAGGGGCCTGCCCCTTAGTGCGCCCCTTTGTGCTCCCCTTTTTCTCCCCCTTTTCTCCCATTTCCGTATCCCATACCCCCTCCTTGCCCTGCCTTTATTCACTCCCCTAACCTCCAATCCTTGTACCACCATCCCCAGATCCACTATATTCCTGCCTAAATTCCCTCCCGTAGGATAGCTGTCTTCCCTGCCTATACCCTCTGCTACCTCACCCCATTATGCGAATTAATTATCTGCTTATGTTCACTTTCCAGCCCCATTACTACTTCCAGCTGAATGCTCAACTTGGAAAATGTTTCACACTGAATATATTGCTGTTCTGAATTATGCATTCTTGAATATTTAATACGAACTAATTATCTGAATTATGCTTCCCAGCCCTCCTTCCCATAAATAACTGAATGCTCAGCTTTGTAAAATCTCCACACAGAATATCTTTATGTACTGAATTATACTCTCACGTTACCCAAGTCTGTACAAAACTAGCTTTTATGCATATAGGTCCTTTGCATTCATCCTTATTGAACATCTGTTGAACCTTTTTTATCTTATCTCTTCCTTTCTCTCCTCCCCCTCCTCTCCCTCCAATATGCCTCCCCTTTCCCACACTTCTTCCGACTCTTCCCCAATCCCCCGCATACACCAACCTTTTCTCAGATCCCCTCCATCTCACTCTGCGAATCATTTAATCCAGCATAAATCCCTCCTACCTATCCTTATCTCCCCATTAACACAATTCCTCGGCCTCACCACCCTATCCATCCATCCTTTTTAATGCTCAATCCCTTTCCAAAAAATCTCACATCCTTGAGGGACCTCATTCATGACCACGAGCCTGAAATCTGTGCTGTCACGGAAACTTGGCTCAAGGACACTGACACAGTCCTACTGAACCAACTCCCCTCTTGTTCATATGATATTTTCTCCCTACCCAGACCAAAAAAAAGGGAGGTGGGCATTCTCCTTATTGCTAAAAAGTCTTAAACTCTCGATTACAAATATCAGCCCCTTCCCCAAGCTTGAAGTGGGCCTTTTCAAATCCCCAAACCTTCAAATATGCCTCATCTATGCCCCCCTGGCCTCCTGGAACACAACCCCTCTCCACTCATTGAACTACTTTCCAATAACATAAACAATGACAAACCTGCCATTATTCTGGGCGACTTCAACCTTCATGTTGATTCTATACCCCTATCTCCTTCCTGTGAAACCTTCATTACTGCCCTTCAAGCCTTAGGCTTCACCCAAATCATTTCAGCCCCTACACACAAGGCAGGGCACACCCTTGACCTCATTTTTACCAACTCTTGAATCCAAGTCACTTCATCCCCCACCTGCACCCCAGTCCCCTGGTCAGATCATTCACTCATCGAAACCCATCTCACTGCTAACGCTACTTAGAATGGCATCCACACCCAAAATAACACATCCTTCCCCTACCGTAAAACCTGCATAACTGATGAACTTACCTCAACCTTCACTGAATCTTTAAGCAAACTTGACTGCTCCACCCATGATACCACACTCAATTCATGGAACAGTCTCACTCTCGATATAGCCAATAAACTATGCCCCCTCATCACACGCAAACAATGCTCTTCATCCTCCTCCAATAACAAACCCTGGTACATCAAGGAGCTGCATCAAATGAAACTTAACCTTAGAACTAAAGAAAGAACATGGTGCAAAGCCCCAAACCCACAGTGCTCTGCTGCCTACAAATCTTACCTAAACTTATACCGCCAAACCATTCAAAACACCAAATGTGACTACTACGCCACTAAGATCCATCAATACACATTCAACCCCAAAGCCCTCTTCTCCTACGTCACAGCCCTCACCACCCCCTCACTCCGAGTGTTAATAATGAAGAATCAAGCTCGAAATGTGAAAAACTCGCTCATTTCTTCCACAATAAAATAGCCAACCTCCTCTTCACTTTCCCCATTGCAACCACCCCCCCACCCCACCTCCCCCAACCTAAACACGTCCCCTCCCACCCCCCTGGAACATTCATTCAACACCATTGAACTTATATCCTCTAAGGAAATTGAGACAATCCTAAAGAAATCCAAGCCTGCCTCCCACCCATCCAAAAACTATTCCCACAAAAACTTTACTCTCCATCCCAAACATCATTGCTATTCCTCTAGCAGAGATTATTAACTGCTCCTTCTCCTCCGGCTCAGTTCCCGCCCCCCTCAAACACGCAGTCGTTAAACCCCCTTCTCAAGAAACCCTCCCTGGACCCTAAAAACCCAGCCAACTACCGTCCCATCTCCAATCTTTCTTTTATTTCTAAAGTCATGGAGAAGGTTGTAAACACTCAACTCATGGATTACCTAGACAACAATGATATACTTCACTCTTCACAGTTTGGTTTTCACAAGAACTTAAGTACCGAAACCCTCCTTCTCTCACTCACCTACTTTCTCCTCATTGGACTAGACCAAGGCCATAGTTTCATCATCGCCTTCCTTGACATCTCTGCGGCGTTTGATACAATAAGCCATGATCTACTCATTTCACACCTTGCTGACATCGGCATCGCTGGCACTGCCCTACTATGGTTCAGATCCTATCTCTCCAACAGACGTTTCTCTGTTAAACTTGGAACATCTGAATCCGCCTGCCTCACCCTCTCACATGATGTGCCCCAAGGCTCTTCCCTCTCATCAACCTTATTTAACATTTACCTTCTCCCTCTCTGCCACCATCTTACTGATCTCGGACTTAAATTCTACATATACGCAGATGATGTCCAAATCATCATCCCTATCCATGACTCACTAACCGCCACCTTAAATTTCTGGGAAAAATGCCTCTCCTCCATCAATACTTTCTGACCTCCATCCATCTTGCACTCAACACCTCAAAAACTGAGCTCCTCCTTATCAATAACAAACAGACCTTCAAGCTCTCTCCTTCCAATGACCCTAAACTCTCCACTCTCACGGCTCCTCCCCCTGTATGAAACCTTGGCGTCATCGTCAATGCGCATCTGAACCTGAAAAACCATATTACCTCTGTCATAAAAGGAGGGTTTTTATAAGCTCATGATTATAAAAAAGCTCAAGCCCCTACTCCACACGCATGATCTCAAAACTGTCATACAAGCTACCTTATCTTCTAAGCTTGATTACTGCAATTCCCTCTACTTAGGACTCCCTCTCTCTACCATCAAGCCCCTACAGATTCTGCAAAATGCTACCGCTAGGATAATTAGTAATGCTCGTAAATCCGATCACATAACCCCTATACTCAAGGATCTACATTGGCTCTCCATTTCATACCGTATACTTTTTAAAATCTTTACCTTAATACACAAAGCCATTCACAAAATAATCCTTCATGGCTTAGCGAACCATTGAAACTCAAACATTCGTCCCGACCCACTAGAATGAACCGTGATTTTACATTACAAGTCCCCCCACTTAAGAAAGCCAGACTCGTGCATTGTCTATTGCTGGCCCCACTCATTGGAATAACCTACCTCTCAATCTCCGCCAGGAGCCATGCCTTTGCAAATTCCGCAAGATGTTAAAGACCTGGCTTTTCCACCAGGCTTTCCCAGATTAATTCTCGTTGACTTCAGCCCCCCCCCCCCCCCTTTTTGGCCTTCAACTCCAGCCTTACTGCTCCATAGTAATATGCCGAACCATGTAATTATGTAATACTGTTACATTTTGTAATACCATGTTTCTTATTTACTCTTTTTGATTTTCGTTCTGGTAAATTCTTACTTCTTCCCTGCTTCCTATAGATTATTCATCAGTTGTCCTGTTTCCCCCTCCCCTGTTTTATTGTAATTTCCATCTTTTGTTAAACTGTAAACCGATATGATGTGTATTTTAATGTCGGTATAAAAAGACAGCTAGCTAAATAAATAAATACCAAACTTATTTGTATACTTTTACACCTGCTAATTGACTTGGGCAAGTGACATAGGACTTGTCTGTTGTCTGCAGGTTTAGGATACGAGGTCTGGGTGAACTGGGGGGGGGGGGGGTTGAACTGGAGAAGAACTGTGTGAACTGGCGGAGTTATAGGCAAACTGCTGATTCCAAGTATGCACACAGGTATTTTCAAAATGCTATATGCCAATACTTTACAAACTAATGGCCTCTGCTGCACAGTTTATAAAATACTAGCATTAATCTCTGTGCATCCACATAATGCACGTAAATGCTGTACCGTGGATAGGTTTGAAAGTTAGGCTCTACAAGGTTAATATTCAAAGCAGTTTGTCCAAGTAATTCTTCAGTTATCTGGACAAAAACTTGAACTGAACATTTTCCTTCTCTCACTGGTTAAATGTTATCCAGGGAAAGAGAGGGAAGGAGGGACACTCCGGGGTGAGACTTAATTGTAAGCAGGTATTGCCACTATTTGAATACTACCTGGCTAAACTTACAATGATCTGAGAAAATGTTATCCTAAATTTAGCTGGGTACTTTTAGCCAGGTAGCATTAGATAAATATACTCAGCAGTGGACTTACCCAGGTAAATTCCGGTTTCCTGTGTGGCTGCATATGGAGCTCTAAATTTAAAAATGTAAAAAGAAGGTAAATAAAGGTGAATAATATATTTGGGCTTCAAGCTAGTTTATTTAGAATGGGAATATGTAAATGGGGCCTTTGCTTTATAGTAGTTCTGATGTCATACATTTTCAGAGGAATCAACCTTCAATCTTGCTACATTTAATTCTGTTTCATTTTTAATTAAATAGATAACAAAACACACATTATGAACTAATTACAAAGAACATACGATTTGCAATACTTGGTCAGACCATAGGTCCCAAAAGCCCAGTATTCTGTTTTCAACAGTGGCCAATCCAGGTCACAAGTACCTGGCAGGATCCCAAGGGTAGATAGATTCCATGAGGCTTATCCCAGGGAAAGCAGTGGATTTCCCTAGTTCACCTTTCTAATGGTTTATGAATTTTTCTTCCAGGAAACTTCTTTCTTGCCAGACTTTTTTTTTAAACCCAGTTACACGATTAGCTTTTTAACACATCCTCCAGCAATGAATTCCTGAGTCCAATTATGCACTGAGGTGAAAAAAATGTTCTCCTATTTGTCTTCATTGTGTGTCCCCTAGTCTTGTATTTTTTAAAAAGTAAACAGATTGAAGTTTTACCCATTCCACTCTCACTCATATTTTCTAGGCATTTACATATCTCCTCTCAGCTGTCCCCTTCACCAAGTTAATAGCCTTAACCTCTTTAGCCTTTTCCAATAAGGGAATCATTCCATCCCCTTTATCATTTTGGTCTCCTTTCTTCTGTACCTTTTCTAATACTGCTACTGCTATATCTTTTTTGAGATATGTTGACCAGAACTGTACACAGTCCACCACACTGTAAAGGTATGGTTGCACCATGGATATAGAAGCATTATGATACTTTCTGTTTTATTCTCCATTTCTTTCGTAATAATTCCTATCATTCTATTTGCTTTCTTGGCTGCCGCCGCACACTGAGCAAAGGATTTCAACATATGATTCCACGATGATGTCTAAATTCATTTTTCCTGAATGGTGACTCTCAATGTGGAACCTTGCATTATGTAGCTATAATTTGGGTTGCTCTTCCCTATGTGCATCACTTTGCACTTGTCCATCATTAAATTGTCATCTGCCATTTGGAATGCACAGTCTCACAAGTTTCCTAATGCAATTTCTCACAATCCTCTTGGGATTTTACACAACTTTGAAAACTTTGTGTCACCTGCAAATCTGATCACCTCACTTGTTCCCATCTCTAGATCATTTACAAATATGTTAAATAGCAGGAGGGTCCATATTCAAAAGCATTTAGCTGGCTGAGAAATTAGTCCGGGGGCAGGGTGGGGCGGTCCGGGGGCAGGACAGGGGTGGGCCAGAGCCCTCCGACAGAGCAGCCATTGCCGCTTTGTCAGAGGATTGCAGGCTGGCAGCCTGCCGGCGAGCGCAAAAGGTAGGATAAACATTTTGGGGGGGTTAGGGTAGGGCTGGGGGGGGGGGGAAAGGTTAGGAGAAGGGGTGTGAAGATTAGGTTAGGGGGAAGGGAAGTTCCTTTCCAAGCCGCTCCAATTTCGGAGTGGCCTGAGAGGGAATGGAGGAAGGCAGCACGGCTCGGCGCGTACAAGGTGCACAATTGTGCACCCCCTTGCATGCGCTGACCCTGGATTTTATAACATGCGTGCGCCTGCGCATGTTATAAAATCGGGCATACATGTGCACCTGTGTATGTTATAAAATCGGGCATATATGTGTGCGCGCCGGGTAGCGCGCACACATGTAGGACACGCACGCTTCTTTTAAAATCTACCCCTTAGTGTCCCTTTTACCCCTCGATCATCTAATGGTCCAACTGACTACCTTGCAGGTTTTTTGCTTTGAATGTACCTGAAAATTTTTTTATTATGAGATTTTGCTTCCACAGGAAACTTTTTTTCAATATACCTGCAGATTTTATCTGTAATATGCGCATGCAGTTTAATAGTGTATGGTGTTTTCTGAGTTGTATAGCTGCAACTGTTAAGCAATCTTACTATGTGCAATTTACAATATACTGTGTTCTGTTCTGGAATTTTGTAACTTGTGATGTGCTGTTACAGAATAAAAAGTTATATTGAGAAAGATCATTTAGTTAGCTTCAAGCTTCCTTGAGGAAGCTGCAGTGATGCCACATTTCCTCCTCCCTTTGTAATGCTGGGTAACTCCCCACCCCATAAACACCCTCACGCCCTCTTGTCAACAAATTAACAATGAGTGACTACCCAGAGTAAACTGGAAATTATATGGCAGTAAAATTCACTTTTTATTACAAATGTCATATATATTTATTTAATATTAAAGGTAAAGAGGCTTTAGAAAGGAAGTTAAATAATGTATCAATAGTAAAGATCACACTCAACAAAAGGACTAATTATATACAAAATTGTATTCATTTATTTATTTATTTATTTGTTTGTTTGTTTGTTTGTTTAGAGACTTTTTTATACCGAAGTATAGCATAATGCCTTCACGCCGGTTTACATTTTAAACAACTTAATACATGTAACACTTCCGAATGCTAAATTTACAAGTATACAATAAAACTAGAAAACTAAAACTAGTTACATTTTGGTCTCTGTTAATTGATTATGGATAGGTATATAAGAATATAATATAAGTCGGTTATATCGAGTGAGACTCTGGAAGATTGGTAGATCATGAAATGTAATATAGATGTTTTACTTTATGATGAAAGGAGTGTTAGTTGAGCTTTTAAGGTGAGAGGTGATAGAGGGGCGGACAAGTGAGCAGGAGGAAGGGAAAGGTTAGTGGAACAGAAAGGACGAATCGGGAAAGAGTAAAGTATTAGACGTTGAGAGGGTGAGAGGGATGTTAATATTGAATGGGTGGAGGTAGAACTGGAAAAGAGAGATAAGTTTATCCAATACCGTCTATGAAAGTTTGTCTAAATAACCAAGTTTTAAGTTCTTTTTTGAAGGATTTGCAGTCATTGATAGAGCTAAGGTAGTCTGGTAAAGAGTTACATGCTTTCGGTCCTGCGATTGAGAAGGCTCTGTTTCTGGTGATGGTATATGTTATCAGTGATGAATGACCATCATCTATGAAATGCAGTGTCACCTAAGTTGGAATCTGGAGAGACTGACTTTGGAGAAAGGCAGGAACACAGGGCTGGGTCGAAATTTGTCTTCTGCCTAGCCAGTCCCCTCCTCTGCAGGTTGAGTCCTTGGGTTCTGAGGGCCAGCAGGACTTGGCTGTGGTAGTTGAACAACATAATAGGCTGGACACTGGGCTAGGTTGGGCAGACTGATGCCAGGCTGAGAGCTGGAATGGAGTGCAAGTACAAACAGGAAGGGATGCTGAACTGGACTGAGGGCAAGTGTAGACAAACTGGATAGTGAACTGGAACTGGGTGCAGGTACAGACAGGACTGGATGCTAAACTGGAGCTGAGTGCAAGGGCATAAGAACATAAGAACATGCCATACTGGGTCAGACCAAGGATCCATCATGCCCAGCAAGCTGTTTCCAACAGTGGCCAATCCATGCATAAGAACCTGGCAAGTACCCCAAAACTAAGTCTATTCCATGCTACTATTGCTAGTTATAGCAGTGGCTATTTTCTAAGTCAGCTTAATTAATGGTAGGTAATGGACTTCTCCTCCAAGAACTTATCCAATCCTTTTTTAAACCCAGCTACACTAACTGCACTTACCACATCCTCTGTCAACAAATTCCAGAGTTTAATTGTGCATTGCGTGAAAAAGAACTTTCTCTGATTAGTTTTAAATGTGTCACATGCTAACTTCATGGAGTGCCCCCTAGTCTTTCTATTATCTGAAAGAGTAAATAACCAATTCACATTTACCCGTTCTAGGCCTCTCATGATTTTAAACAAGTAGGACTAGGTAGTGAACTGGAGCTGAATGAAAGTGCAGACAGGACTGGATTAGACAGAGACAAAACTGGACTAGACTCAGACAGGATTGGACCAGACACACTAAACAGAGAACATAGAGGCCCAAAGGCAGCATTACAGGAGGCCCATAGGCCATTAGGCAAGAAGCCCTGGTGGAAACTAGGGAAAGTAAGGCCTGGGAAGGTTACAGAACAAGGCCTAAGGAGACTGAAGGCCTGGTGGCCACAAGGTAAGGCCCATAGGCCACAGCTTAAGACAGTAGGCACAAGAAGGCCCAGAGGCCACAAGGCAAGCCAAATGTAAAGAAGGCCCAAAGGCCACAAGACAAGGCAAGGAATAAGAAGGCCCAAAGGCCACTAGGCATAGAGTAGAGACAGAGACCAGGTCAGAGAGTCAAGGGTGACTCCATGAAACGTCATCTAGATTCAGGCAAGGTAAGAATGAATGGGGCTGGAGTTTGGGTATGATGCAGGCAGCAAGGCAGAGTTGGCAAGGCTGGAAGTGAAGCTTGCTGAGGCCCTTTGGTGGAGAGGAGGCTGAACTACAGACTGAGTCGGGTGGCCAGTGAGCAGATGGTTTGAGTGGCTTGGAACAAAGCTCACTGGAGGTCTCTGCAGGTGGGTAGGCATCATAGTAGTCCGAATCAGGGTAAGATGAGGCTGTACAGCAAACAAAATTGTAACACGCAGACTGCACATCTATATAGTGCTAGTATTGTTTTCTGCATTGAAGATTATAATCATAGGTCAATCAATGTGAGCATATGTGTTGCAGTCCTGCTCGGGGGCCTAGCCACGAGCAGGCACTTACCTCCTCGGCACGGAGCCGCAGTCAGTCTCCCTTCTTCCCATGACAGGAACCACCGCCGCCGTCACTTGCCTCGCGGCCCAGAGGCCGCAGTCCCCGGCATAACCTGCGGCAGGAAACTGCGTTCAGCTGGTGGTTCCACGGCCGGGATGCCGCTGCCTCAGCGTCAGGCTTGGGTGCAGCCTGCTCAGCTTCCCTGCACTGCTCAGTAGCAGCATGGCCGCTGACCATGGGTCTGATACTTCCTGTTCCTGTCTTCCTAGGGCGCGGGCCATGCCTCCTTCATAGATTTAACGGGCCCGTGGCCAGATATGCCCCGGGCCCCACCTAGACTCCTCCCAGGGCGTTTTCTGATTTTCAGCCCTATTTAAGGGCCCAGCTTCCAGTCCTTAGTTGCCTTCACAAGAGTTAGTTCCTCTCCAGGACTTCTCGTCTTCACTCCTGCTGGTTTTCACGTTCCTTGTGGGATCCCTCATCGTTCTTCATGTTCCTGGTCTCTTCTGGATATCCCTCGTCTTCTCCTGATGTTCCGTGGTCTTCCTGATGTTGTATGATGTCCCTGATGTTCCTTCCTGATGCCTCATCTCCGCTTCTGCTTCCTGGACCCTTGATTCCTCATTGCTATCTCTTCTGGCATGCCATGTCGTGTCTCGTCACCTCGTGGCACGAGCCTGTCTTCTTGTCTGCAGCACAAGCCTCCAAAGGGTCATCCTTGCCAAAATCCAAGTCTCGTCTTGGTCCTGTGTCTCATGCCTGAAGCCAAGTCTCGTCTTGGTCCCCTGTCTCATGCCTGAAGCCAAGTCTCGTCTTGGTCCCTTACCTTGAATCTCATCTCTGCCCTCGGATGTTCTTGTGGCTGCTCCGTCCATGCCTAAGACTCTGACTGAACCTGCTCTATTCCAGCGTGGTCCGTGACCAGCCATGGGTGGCTGTGTAGGGCGCATCTTGGTGCAGGCTTCTACTGAATCTTCGTCATGTTCCGGCTTCATCTTCTATGTATTCGTCTGGAGTCTGCTTCGCACTCAAACGTGATCCGCGACCAGTCCCGTGGGTCTGCCCTGTGGTGGGCTATGTAGGGCGCGCTGCATCGCAGCCTCAACCCAGTACTAGACTATATTCCTGAACCTTGATCCTGAGTCTTCGTGCTCAAGTTTCTCGTCTGTGTCTTCACGTCTCCACGTTCCTCGTCTTGAGTCTTCATGTTCCAGAGCCTTCGTCTGCCCTCCTCTCCTGTCTTTGCCATTCCCAGTGGCAGGTCCGAAAGGACTTGGAGTAGTCGGAGGACCACTCAGAGACCAACCTTCCATGGTTTGTCTCACTCAGGCTGTACAGGTCGGCAGGGGCCTGGCTTCTTGGTCTAAGCCCAGGCTCAGACATGTCCCGCCTGCCTCGGTACAGCCTAGGAGCCCTCGGGGTTGTGCTGAGGTCCAAGGGCACACAATCTCCTCGGAAATGGGACCGCTCTCCTAGCTCTCCCTAACAATATGCTTCCTTTGTATGAAATAAGCTTCAAAGTTCCAGTTTTAATATTCCATCTTTTTTTTTAGAAATGTTTAAATAATCTTTTATATTTTTATATTCTTCAATGCAAAAAACAGTTTTGGCACAATGTAAATGTGCAGTCTGCATTTCATATTTAATGGTCATTTATCACTGATAATATATTTGATACAATCAACTTTTTGTTGAGTGGGATCCTTACTATTGATATATTATTTACCACTGCTATTCTATATCTTTCAGAAAAACTGAACATTTGTCCAGGGTATTGCCTACTGTAAGGTAGTTAAATTTTCTTGATTGGATTTTTTTTCATTTCCCAGACTCGTCTTGAGTGACTATTTCAAGAGAGAGAGCAAGAGTGAAAACAAAACCTTCTTGGGCCTACTTCATAGATTTACTTTAGTGAGAAAAGTGAAACACAGCCTGCTTGGGGACTGGGTGGCAATGCAGTTAAAAGAAACAGCTGGGCAATGCTTTCCCAATTCCTGGAGCAATTTACCTGTAACATTATCCATATTTTTAAAATGGTCCTACTTTCCACAGGTATCAAACTACAGAATGCATACTGCTATTTGTATAAGCTCTCATTTATCAGTTCTCTGAGGCAATTTGCTAGTTCAGTGCTACAATAATCACAGTCTGTCCTATGCACTCCTGGAGGCTCAATGCATGAAAGAACAAAATGGCTGAAATCCATTTCTTGTTCTTAATGATCCATATTTCAATACAGGCACATGCATAGACGGGAAAACCTGATTATTACTACTGCATTTTTTAAGGAGCTGCATTTTAAATCTGGAAAAGAACATCATTGTAACAAACTGGTCTGTTCTATTGATATTTTAGTGACATTAAATTAAAACAACACTGTTTACTAAAGAGCTCCAGGTCACAAGGAACAGGCAAGCCAGTCCTTTATTGGTCAATTGTCAAAAGCTACCCCCATGGTACAAAGTCCTTGGATAGATTATACCTGCAGGCTTTGCCCCACTTTTCATAAATGAGCACTGTATTCACGTCACTTACTTCTTCCCATTCCTCCCAAAATTTACTTCTTAATATTTATATCTATTCATAACACCTATCACAATTTTTATTTAATACTAGCTGTACCCAGCCATGCGTTGCTGTGGCTCAGTCTGGTTAAATGGAAAAGTAAGAAAAGAGAAAGCGCACGTTTCTAATATGTTTAATTTCACAATGCTTGTGGGTATACATTGTTTTTTGTTGTTCGATTGTCTGGTTTGCCGACTCTAGAACACACAACATATAATTGTCCATGTGAGAAGCATCCGTGTCTAGATGTAAACCGCATAATTCCAGAAATGAAAAAGAATGAAAAAAGAAAAACATAAACTATACTCACTAATGAACGGTATGTTAAACGACACAGCTCAATTCCAACGCAATGTCACACGAAATAATTTAATCAAAATCAAAATAAATCGAAATCTAAGAAAATTCAATTTAACAATGCAATTGGAAACACTGAAAGGGAATCGTAAAATATTTAGTAGAAGCCGTTAAGCTTGTTAAAACGGGTGAGATTTTTGTCCCCTCTCCTCCTACGTCTTTGCTCTGCTCTGCTCCTCCCCCCCCCCCCAGCACCACGAAGGGCCAGAGGCGGCGGCGGTGGTAGGAACTGCAGCGGTGGCCAAGGGGATCTCGCGAGGCGTAATAGTCCTGCCATCCCAACTCCCTCCCCCCTTCCCTGGTGGCGGAGGGACAGGCTCAGACCCCTTTCACTCTATCCTTACAGGCCCCAACTTCTTTGCTCTCCCATTCCCCTCTACACTCAACCCCTTCCACTCTAACCTATAAGTGGAGAGCTGGGGGGGTAGAGAATCTCTCCTACATAGGCTTCCTCTCTCTCTCTCTTGCACATACATACACTCTCCCTCTGTCCCTCACAAACGCATGCCCAATCCCTCTCACACACATACACAATCCCTCACGTAGTCTCCCTATTTCTCTGGCACTCACACTCGCCTTCAGGGCACATTACCACACTTCTCTGTCACACAGTTAAAACGGGTGAGATTTTTGTCCCCTCTTCACCTAAGTCTTTGCTCTGCACTCGCAAGAGCTTGCAAAGTTCCCATGCCTGTTGTGTCTGGGAGAGTGAGGAAAACACTCCGTCCCCCCCTCGCAAAGGGCAGGCGGCAGGCACTGCAACAGATTTGGGACACTTTGCCTAGCTTACTTTGCTCTTTCTGGGAGACCTATGCCTTTAAGAAATCCAATCGGGGGCTTGAGAGGGAGGAGGGAGCAGGGCTCTGGCTTTCACTTTCGTTATGGTGCTTTGCTGGGAGTGGGGGTGGAGCGATGCCCATGTAAACTCTTCCTGTGGTGGCTGAGACCCAAGGGCGGGTTGACAGCAGTGCCTTCCCCCTCCCCCCCCCCCCCACAGTTGCAGGATATTTACTTGGCTTCTCCTTATCTGCGGGACTCAGGGGGTAGGGGAGGAGGGCGAGCTGTTCTCTGTTCAGCTCTTTGCGCTTTGGCTGCTGCAGGCTGCAGCTGCTTTTGATCTCTTCACAGCCACTTTCTACTGCATTTGTTCTGCTCTGACCATCCCAACTCCCTCCCCCCCCCCCCTTCCCCTGCGGTGGACAGCCTGGCTCGGCAATTCTTCTACCCTTTCTTCCTCCTGTGTGTAACTGTCTGGCAGTCCCTACTCCCTCCCCCCTTCCCGTTTCTCGGAGCGGCGACTCATCTGCCCTTTCCTCCTCCCCTCTGTGACACCTAGCACGTAGCGCAGAGCTCTATTGTCCGCACATGCGCACACACATGCGTACACACTGGCTCGCACATGCACACAGACTCACACATGCATATTCACACAGACACACACAAACAGCCACAGGAAAACACACAAAGGCAGACACACAGGCACACACACAAGCACAGGCACAGGCTCCAACACACACATGCACAGGCACCGACACCCACAAACAGAGGTAGATGCACTCACACACATCCATACAGGCACACACATACACACAGGCAGACACAGAGTCTTTCAAATAATAGAAGGGCTAGGGGGCACTCCATGAAATTATCAAATAGCACATTTAAAACTAATCGGAGAAAATTCTTTTTCACTCAATGCACAATTAAGCTACGGAACTTGTTGTCAGAGGATATGGTTAGTGCGGTTAGGGCTAGATTTTAAAAGCCCTGCGCGCGTAAATCCTCCCGGATTTATGCACGCAGGGCAGTCGCGTGCCGGCGCGAGCCTATTTTGCATAGGCCGCCGGCATGCGCAAAGCCCTGGGACGCGCGTAAGTCCCAGGGCTTTGTAAAAGGGGCGGGAGGGGCGTATCCGGGGCATGTCAGGGGGGCGGTCCGGGGCGGGTCCGGGGGCGAGGCGACGGTTCGGGGGCGGGCTGGGAGGGCACTGCGGCCTGTGTGGGGGATGAGAGGCGGCACGCGCAAGTTACTCCTGCTTCAAGCAACAAAGGTGGGGGGGGGGATTTAGGTAGGGCCGGGGGGTGGGTTAGGTAGGGGAAGGGAGGGGAAGGTGGGGGGATGCGGAAGGAAAGTTCCCTCCGAGGCCACTCTGATTTCGGAGCGGCCTCGGAGGGAACGGAGGCAGGCTGCGCGGCTCGGCGTGCGCAGGGTGCCGATTTTGCGCAGCTTGCGCGCACCGACCCCGGATTTTATAAGATACGCGTGGCTACGCGCGTATCTTATAAAATCCGGCATACTTTTTAAAGATCTACCTCATAGTGTAGCTGGGTTTAAAAAAGGTTTGGTTAAGTTCTTGGAGGAGAAGTCTATTAATTACTATTAATCAAGTTGACTTAGAGAACTGCCACTGCTATTACTGGCATCAGTAGCATGGGATCTACTTAGTGTTTGGGTACTTGCCAGGTACTTGTAGCTGGATTGGCCACTGTTGGAAACAGGATGCTGGGCTTGATGGACCCTTGGTCTGACCCAGTATGGCAATTTCTTATGTTCTTATGTACACATAGGCATGGGCTGCTACACACACAAGCACATGCACAGGCTCCAACACATACATGCACAGGCAGATGCACCCACAAAACAGGCAGAGGCATCCACAGGGAAATCCAAACAGGCACAGCCCCCCCCACCCCAACACAAACAGGCACCCCTCCGCCACATAGACCACACACCCAGGCATCGAGCACTTTTTGCTAGTAAAAATAATAAGCAGCAAAACAAAATTTCCTTTTGTCGAGGACTTAAGAAAATCTTAGTGAGTTGTATGTTGACACCATTATGGAAGGTAGATAAACAATGAAATCAACCCTGCTGGCTGTGTGCCAGCTCTGTCAGAGCTTAAACTGTTCTTCGGCAGTTATGCAAGAAATATCCAAAATGTCCAAAGAGTGAGGGAACACACAAAAAGCCCCAGCAGTATGGCCAGCCATGCGTTTCCCTTAAGCTCTCAGTGGTGAGGACGGGAAGTGCAGAGGGAGAAATGAAAGCTGTGGTTCCTGACCTGCTTGGGCAGAAGTTGCTTGCTTTCTGCTGTCTGGGCTTTTGAGGAGGTGGAGGAGGGAACTAATGAAACTCAGGAAACATCTGCTTTCTTTGAGCAAGATATGGGTCAGAGGAGCAGGGCGGACCGACGGCCACACAGACACAAAGAAAATTTAAAAATAAATAAATAAAAGCAACAATGACTCTGGCAGGCTCCCTTTGCAGCACTTCAGCAGCAAAACACAATCACTGAGCCAAGGAGGCTGAAAAAGAAGCCGAGCCCGGCTAAAAAATAAATAAATAAACCAACTCTATGGTAAGTCAGCCATGACATGAAAATCAGGAACCTCGAGCTGGCTTTTGACGGGTTTCTAGCTTTCTGAATGCAGTGCAGAAGCTTTTTCTGCTGCCCTGGGAAAATGAAACCCTCAGGTTTTGGGTTACATCCTGAAGAGTAAGTCCAGTCAGGAGTTCAGGATCAACTGAGCATGATCTAGTCTTTCTAAAGTGTGTTATTCCAAGAAAACCCTATTCACAAAATACCATTACAAGTTTGCTCTTTTTTTTTTTTTTTTTAATTACTCAGGTGACTAGCTTTGAAAATTGCCCAGTTTTGCATCTACGAGAAAACGTTTAGAGAACCAGGCCCTTAACATCAGGTGCTGCCCTTTGTGATTTGTCCTGTGGTATCTACAATAGGGCTTGTGTTAACAGAAGTTGTGAAATCATGCTTCATCCATACAATAAAAATATAAATAACGTAAGCAAAAAGAACATAAATATTCACCATAAAATCTCCATGAACTTCCAAAGTCTTGTCTCGTATATCCCTACCCTTCCCTCACCTACTTAATTTTCTAGTTAATTGCCATGTTACTGCATTTATGTTACAAACTGTTCCTTGTAAAGGCCTCGCCTATATATTATGTGTTATAAGTTATCTGTAAACCGGCACGATGTGCAAACGGTTGTCGGTATATAAAACCAAATAAATAAATAAATAAATAAATGACTAATGACAATATAATATATAGTTTATCTTTGGTGTACAAAATCCAGTGTAGAAAATACTGTGCAACAATATGTTTCATCATTGGAGTTTGCAGCTCAGTAATAGCATTTTGTTACTTTTTGAAAAAAAAAAAATCAGAGTAGCATTTAAAGCAAGAAAAAAATACCTTTTTTATTATAAAAAGTTTAACAATGGATTCTTAGTTCATAGTAACAGAAAAAAAACTATGTGCCCCCTCCCCCCATTATAACCATGAAAATATGAGAAGATAGGTAAATCGATATAACCCATATGGTAGCTCGTCTCAATATCAAACTTCTTGGTTGTAAAAACAGAAGTCTAGCTCCTGAAAGTAATTCTTGGCCAAGTATCATTCTGCTCTAACAAAGCTCTTTGTAATTAGCCTAGTCCCCGACGTGTTTGCCATTTAGAAAAGCACTGTTATATTTAGTAAAAAAAAGAAAAAAAATATACCTCCATACACCATCTGTTTTGATACTTCTACCATAATGAATCTAAATAAATCAAAGTGCTAAGGTGCAAATCCTCACTGGAATCTCTTGCAGTCCTCACACTGATATAGAATTATAGCAGGAATAATGAATAGCCACTGGGGGATTTACTTTCTCTAAAGAGCTACATATAGAGATTGATCAGAAGTCTCACAAGAGATATTTACATCATTTCTTCTTTTTTTGGGTGGATTTTTTTTTCCTTTGGTAATTTCAAGAAATGAAAGCCTTGGGTGTAAGGTGTGTGCACTATCTACAAATTATGGCAGCAAGCTGGCAGATTTTTTTCTGTACAATGCTTAGATCTGGCCCTAAATGTCCTTCCCTTAGGCTTCTTTTCCTTGTTATTCAATTGGTCAGACATAATTAAGGGCTATCCTTCTCTAGTATGACAAGAGCAAATACTTCTAGGTGTACAGAGGCAGATTTATATTAGAACCCCTTGCACCACATGCTATACATATGTAGGGATCCTGTCAGCTCCCTACTAATAATCAGGCAGATTGTACTATTGGCGTGGGGAGAGACAGAGTAATAATGTGGGTGATTGGTTTTTCCATGGAAGACACTCATTGTAGATTTCTATGGTGTATATAGCCAGACCACCATTTTAGGGTGTGGATTTACTAGTTTCTTTTGCAGAGGCAGACTGCTCTGGCTATTCTCTAATTTTGCTGTTGTTTGAGTTGTATGGGAGTTTCTTTCCACCTTCCCAGTCCATTTTATATTTTTACATTTGGATATTTAAGTTTTGAGTATTCAGTAGCTAGGACCCGCTTAAGTTATGGGATATGCAAATATGTTGGGCTGGCACACGCTGAGCAGATTTTAAAAGCCACTCATATATACATGTACATGCTGCTGTACCCACAGATGAAAATTTTCCAAAAGGGGCGGGGCATGGGCATAGTTTGGGTAGGGCAAGGGCGAGGCATGGGCCTTCTGGGATTTTAACATGAAACTTGCATGTAAATAATTATATGCACTGGCGCATAGAGCGGTCCCCTGCTGCGTAACTTTGCTTCTGCTATTGATAATGTGTAAGTTATGAAACAAAATCTAGGCAGATCTGCGGGTTTTAAAGGTTGGGGCTAACATTGGGGAAGGGAGGCTAATAAACTGGGGGGGGGGGGGTTAGAAGTCCTATGCCTTAACTTGGTGAACTGGGAATGAACTGGGAAAACTGGCAATGGTGTCTGCTCATGTGCTTTTTAAAATCCCCCCCACTTATGCAGTAGAAGCAGCATTTGAACGTACATGCATGCATCTGCTTAAAATTGAGTGCATATGGGCATGTGATCAGGCTACTTTATAACATGCATGCATATACATGCATATGTTATAAAATAGCCGTGTCCCTGGGCACAGGCTTTGAAAGTTACCCTTTTAATTTCTTTGCTGTTCTAGCATCAAATGGGAGAGGTTCCCTTCAAGAAAGAGGAACCTAAGATCATCAAGATCAGTGGAAAGGGATGACTTTCTGCCATCTAGAAGAGAAGGAAGAGAGAATAGGAAAGTGGTTGGAATGGATTCCTAACAAAGCCCAACATCATGTATTGCAGATTTGGAGAAGAGGAGTCACCAAAGTATCATCCTGATACTGAAGGGGAGAAGAGGAGAATGATTGTTGCTATTTGGGTACTGTGAGGAAATAAGGCGTTCAAAGGAGAAAATTTCATGGAAGAGGGAAGGGGCAACCAAAATGATAAAGGGGATGGAACAGCTCCCCTATGAGGAAAGACTGAAGAGGTTAGGGCTGTTCAGCTTGGAGAAGAGATGGCTGAGGGGGGATATGATAGAGATCTTTAAGATCATGAGAGGTCTTGAATGAGTAGATGTGAATCGGTTATTTACACTTTCAAATAATAGAAGGACTAGGGGGCAATCCATTAAGTTAGCAAGTAGCACATTTAAGACAAATCGGAGAAAATTATTTTTCACTCAATGCACAATAAAGCTCTGGAATTTGTTGCCAGAGGATGTGGTTAGTGCAGTTAGTGTAGCTGGGTTCAAAAAAGGTTTGGATAAGTTCTTGGAAGAGAAGTCCACTAACTGCTATTAATCAAGTTTACTTAGGGAATATCCACTGCTATTAATTGCATCAGTAGCATGGGATCTTCTTAGTGTCTGGGTAATTGCCAGGTTCTTTTGGCCTGGTTTGGCCTCTGTTGCAAACAAGATGCTGGGCTTGATGGACCCTTGGTCTGACCCAGCATGGCAATTTCTTATGTTCTTATGTGTAAAATGCATTCCATCTTTAATATTTCATGTATATTGAGAGGGAAGTAACAACTTGCCCTAAACCAATAGGATGGGAGAAACATCAATGTAAAGACTAAATCAATTGGCTTCAACATACTCAATATGAATAAGACTTTGTCAAGTCACAAATTTATTTAAAAGCCCTTGTACCATCTAAAAGTGAATTGAACAGCTGAAGATTCTTTTCACCATTTCACAACTTATCAGTAAAAGTATTGTTAGAAACCACCAGAGCTTCCAGTGTGTCTTGCTTTTTAATTATTTAATGCTCATCTGTGCTGTTATCAACACTGCAGTATGCAAAGACTTTACACTGGGAATTAAGTATTGCAACGCAAGGGGCCTTGAAAGTAATCTTTTCCCCTATTCAGGGAACCCTGCAGTAACCCCTTTATCATCCTGGAAGTGAACCACATAAAACTATGAACTGAGATATGGACTCTGGAACCACTAGCCAGTTTCAACTAGCCGAGGGGTTTACACATAAACTATAAATAAAACATTCTAACAAATTATAATTTTGAAAGTAATTAAGTACTTTAAGTACAGGATCCAGCATTCCTACAAAGATTTTTTTCCGATGAAGGGATTTGTACTTTTCATTTCTTTATGAAAAGAAAGACTACTATAGACTCATTTATTAATGATTTTTTTCCCATTTTGTATCTGGTAAATTAGACCCATATAAGTCCACATATGTAGTGTAATATCATGTTAAAAGCAGGATTGGCTCAGTCTGGCTCTGGTGAATTTTACTCCTATCAAAACCACCATTTTCAACAACTTTTGGGAGCAGGCAAATGCATCCCTATTTACTAGTAAAGACTATTTGTCAATCCCCTTTGCCAAAAACTCACAACAAAATTTGCCAATCATCCATGAACAAAGCAAGGCAAGCTTTATTTATTTATTTATTTTAAATTATAACTGGCCACTCACCCAAGATTCTGAGTGGCTTACACTAAAAACATTAAAACTAACAAACAAACAACAAGTAACTAGGCCCTCATTTACAACAAGTAACTAGGCCCTCATTGCCATCTTAAAATATTAAGTTCTTGAAAACAAGCAAAGTCTATTAAGGAATGCATGTCTACATTCTGTATACCGTTTGGATGATTATGGCCAGAAAAAAAAGCCCAAAGTTCTATTGTCTGTTGAAAAGGAATTCATGCAATATGTGTTGCGATCCTGGCCGCGAGTACCGTGGCCAGGCCCTTACCTCTTGATTCCTGGACCTGCTCCCGCCTCCGGAGTCCTGGCTTGCGGCCTGCTTGGCAGCGTCCCCACTGGGGCAGCGCCGCCGTGAAGGTTCCGGTGGACGCCCTGTTCCTAGGTGCGCGTGCGCGCCACTTGGGCGCCTTTGTAGCCCGTTTCCCGCCAGTACTGACTCCGCCCAATTCCTGACGTCAGACGCCGCGACCTTGATAAGCCAGCCATGGCCATCCAGCCTTTGCCTTGCAACGGGTTAGCATTCTGGTTTCCTGTTGCGTTGTGCCCCGGAGTGACCTGCTTGGCTATGTCGCTCCGTTCCCGCTACAGTACCTGCTTGGTTCCTGCCTGCTTGCTACAGTACCTGCTTGATTCCTGCCTGGTTCCAGTAACCGAGCTTGTTACAGTTCCTGCCTGGTTCCAGTACCCGAGTCCTGCTACAGTCCTGCCTAGTTCCAGTACCCAAGCTTGCTACAGTTCCTGCCTGGTTTCAGTACCCAAGTCCTGCTACAGTTCCTGTCTGGTTCCAGTGCCCAAACCTGCTACAGTTCCTGCCTGGTTTCAGTACCCGAGTCCTGCTACAGTTCCTGTCTGGTTCCAGTGCCCAAACCTGCTACAGTTCCTGCCTGGTTCCAGTGCCCAAACCTGCTACAGTTCCTGCCTGGTTCCAGTACCTGAGTCCTGCTACATTTCCTGCCTGGTTCCAGAACCCGTACCCAGTTACAGTATTGCTACTGTCCTAGTCTGGTTCCAGTTACCTGTCCTTATCCACAACCCTCCTAAGTCCCAGCGGCCAGGCCCCTACGGGCTCTTCCCGGGGGGGGGGGGGCTTCGGCTTCCAAGGGTGAAGCCACCTAAGTCCCAGCAGTTGGGCTCCTACGGGCTTCTCCCGGGGGAGTACCAGCTACCAGCATGTAGAGCATCTACGTCCCGCCTGAACATCTGCCTCCCGGCCTGCTGTTCATCAGAAACATTGTCCATCTCTTCCTAGTCTCCAGCAAGTCGGCCCAAGGGTCCACTAAACTGAGACTCCCACAACAATATGTAACATATAAATTTGATTGTAATCTGCCTCAAAATCAGCTTGGTAAAGGCAGAATAGAAAATGTTTATACATAAATAAATATGCCCCTGAGAGAGGGAGAGAGAGAGACTCTTTTTAAGGCGCTCATATAAGTAAACTATTTACACCACTGTAAGAGGGGCAACTAGTAACTTGGGGTGAGGTTTTGGTGATGGCCTAGGTTTTGGGGGACATTTGTCATGCACAGTCAAAGGTATGAACAGCACAGCAGACATCAGTGAAGATTTTATGTAATTTGGAGCGATGACAGGTACACAAAGATGAGATTTGTACATTATACTCTCGACCTAGCTTGATAGCAGCTAGACAGAGAGTGCATCGAGCTAAATCGAGAGTACATTGTATTAATCTGTCTCATCTTTGTGTACCTTATGTCATTCCAACTCACATCAAATCTTCACTGATGTCTACTATGCTGTTTGTACCTCTGACTGTGCATATAAAACTGCCCCCCCAAAACCTAGGCCACCACCAAAACCTCACCCTGAGTTCAGAAAGGCCCCTCTTACAGTGGTATAAAAGGTTGACTAATATGTGTGCCTCCCTGGAGTCTCTCTCTCTCAGGATTTGCAATATTTATCACAAATTCCATTTTGGGCATAACGCCCTGAAAAAAAGATGTAGATATTTTCAGTGTTAAACTGTGCAATAGTGCAACATTAAACACCCCTCATTTTCAAAAACGTCACCCTTTTGACTAAATTTTTAGAATTTGCAAACATCTCGTGATGCGTTATTATCGCATGCGTTATGTGTTATCACGGGCGTTAGGGCTCTAACACCGGCGATAATGCCCTAATGCGATTTGATGAATGATCCCCAAAGATTCTCAACTCAAATGGCATAACTAGACCTGCATCTGATGCATAAAATCAGTGGTTCCAGTCTCATACCACATTTCCTCACCATTTCCCTGAGAGATAAGGACAAACGGTTACATTTCTACTTTACTGCCTGCACAGCATCTGAAATATTGATATACTTTAGTTTCCTTTGCAGAAACACTGCTGTTTTTTTCCAAACTTTAAGCTTTTAGCATTCATATTCATGCATTAATATTGTCTATAAATAGGAATATGCATGCTGATATCCCTGGATGCTCTTTATACACGTCCTTGAACTTCAAGTGCCTTCACTGGAAGGCGTTCTAGGTGACTGATATTAACAAAACAAAACAAAACAACGTGCTTCCTCCTTATTGAACTACAGTCTATACAAGCCTAATGTTGGGTTCTTACCTCCTGGGGATGCTTCCAGTGAAAACCTAACATTTGCTGCTTTGGAATTAAAAAGGGAGAGGATTTTCTGTTATACATAATGGCAATGACCAATCGTAGCGGGACAAATCAGGCAAACTGTAATCTTAAGGAGCACTGAAATTAAGTATCTGGCTTTGTAGTGGGTATAAAATCTTTATATAGATGATTCTCACATAAGTATCACAAATTCCTAACAAATTTCCATTTTACCCATGAAGAGGCCAATTTTTAAAACCACTTACCAAGGTCAACAGTGATTTATCTGAGTAAACCAGCCTGTCTAAAAATTGCTCTCCTTAGAGCATCTAAAAAGTATATGCAAGGTTCACAACATGTAAAAGTTTAGCCATATTGCAAGGGGTATTCTTTTGGGTATGGGGACTAACACCATATGCATACTTGGCATCTTGAAAACGACACTTGCTATTCCAGTCCCTCTCAGCTTCCTATACAAATAGCAGGTGCAAATTCTGTGGATGCTTCCTGCGTGTGTATTTTACACCAACTAACTTCTAAATGCAAATTGCCCAGGGAGCTGGGCTTTGAAAATAAATTACAATGTACATATGGTAAAAGTACCTGCACACTTTGCAACTATGCTGGCAACTCAAAATTGCCCCATGGTACCAAAATGTAAACAGATACAATTTTCTGAAAAGAAAACAAAAGTAGTAAATGAGCCATTTGATTTTCCAGCAAAAAAAAAAAAAAAAAGCTGATAAAAAACAAAAACACACACACATGCAAAAAGTTCATAGGCAGCAAAATAAAACAAGACATCATATTGCAACTAGAATGGAAAAGCACAGGATTAAAAATGAAGTCACTTTAGAAAGTTCCAGATTTCTGTGGAAATCTGTGGATGACTTCATATGAAGCAGTAGATGTATGCTGCTCTATCTGCTGAAAATTGAATCCAGTGGTGCTTTTTTTTTTTTTTTTTTTACCATTTCTTGTTTTAGCAAGGAACAAACTACAAACAACAAAGTTTTGTAAGAAACAAAGCTGCTAAACTTTGCTTTAGGTCCCCTGGATTACTTGAATCTGTTGTCTTGCAATCTGACTGTCCTATCATTCCACATCTCCTTATCTCATTGTAATATTATACGGGCAAAACATCTTCACTTTACAGGCACACATTCTTCACTTACAGAAATATGTAACCATCAGCTGTGATTAATCCTCCTTCACTTCCCCTACACGTATAACTTTAAGTTGCAATCTGCACTATTGTCAAGGATATGACCTTTTCTGTAGCATACTGTAATAACAGAACTGTAAGAGTGGTGCTAAACATAGAACAGCCATATCTACTCAATTTAGATTAGGCCTTAAAGGTTCTAAAATAATTATTTTGTTCCCCTTTAATGTCCCCTACTTACTTGCTCCTATTTTTTGCCTCCTACTTACTCTTAATTTACCTGAGCTTTAGACTAAATTGATTTACAAAATGTATAAACTGCGTTTTCAGGAACTACCCACACAAAGTGAAGCACAGCAAAATAAAACCAAGAACAAATTAATCAATACAATTAATTCAAAACTGACAGATAAATAAAAAAACAACAATCACTAAACACTCTTGGAATTAATCAAATTATGACATTACCGGTATATATTCAAGTCCCTTCAAACAGAAAGTAAAAGAAAAAATGTTACAGCCCTACTACAGATATCTAAGCCTCCTATAAAAATAAATTTAAAAAAGACTGGGTTTTTAACTGTCATTGAAAAATTGTATAATCAAAAATCTTTTTAAAAATAACAGGGGGACATTCTACCACATGGGGACTACTCTTGTAAACAACCCGTCTGAATTACATGAGCAAAAGGCATTACCAATCTCCCTGCCTGACAATCCTTTGAATAGATTACATAATCAAGATGGAAGACTAAATGGATCTAAGGTACTGGTCCTTACCTGCTATCAAAGTCTAAAACAGGGGTAAGAAACTCCAATTCTTGAGTGTTGCAAGCTGGTCAGGTTTTCAGGATACCTACTATGAATATGCATGATATGCATTTGCATGCAATGGCAGCAGAACTTGCAAATGCATCTCATGAATATTCAGTGTGGATATCTTGAAAACCTGACCAACTTGTGGCATGTGACAACTGGAGTTGCCAACCTTTGATCTAAAAAAATAGTTGGAATAGAGTTGTGAGGTTGCAGTATTGCAAACATTCCACCTCTCTATCAAGAGCAGAAGCAAGAGAGGTGATAAGTAGAAAATAAAGGGTAGAGAAAAGGAAGCATTACTGCAGACCATGAGGTACCAGAGCAAGCTATAATTCCCTAAGAAATAACAGTATTGATACTGGCAGGTTGCTGCTGGTCAGGCACTCCCTTGTAAGACCATATAGATAGAGAAGGATGGTTGTTTATATATGTAGCTCTCCAGATTATTTGGAGCTTGGTAGTAAGGTGGGGTGGTGAGGGGTGGTTTCTGGGTGCTGGATTCCAGATGGGATCATGTATGGCCATCTATCCAGGGCAGCTGAGAACATATGAGGAAGGAAACAAAATCTGACTGCTAAAACAATGAGTTCCTGCAAGCAGTGAAGATGTTAAGGCTGTGAACTGGGACATACTTTTACAATGTGGATATGCATAACTAGGGCTAATTGGTCTCTTTCTGCCATCAACTGCTATGTTACTATTCCTGTTGCATAACAATTTTCATTATTCCAGGTTTTACTGTTAGTTTAAATTAGCATGTTTTGCTAGTAAGCTCAATTTAAAGCTGGAATGACTCAAACTGCTAAGCAATGGGTGACTACATTTTTCACATCTTGGGAAATTTCCATAGGCTTTTTAGATATAAATATATGAGAAATGATTTTCATAGAATTATGCATGGGTTATGCATTTAAAATTGGTAAAAATGCATAAAAGTAGGGTGACACACTTATAAGTCATTTTGCAAATGTCATGACTAAGCATGTACTTACTATGTCACATGTAAATGTGAACAGGCAGAAAAAGGTGCACTGTAGGAGCATTTCGGGGTGGGGTTTGGATGCATGTACACGAGTTGCTATTTTGTAAGCGGTATATGTGCACACATTACCAAACTTGTCTGTACAGTCTTACACATGCTAATTAAGTCACAGACGTGAAACTGAACTTGTCTTTTGCCTGCAGTTTTGAGTAGAGGGGCAGGGTGAAGTGATGGAGAGTCTGGCCGAACAGGTGGAGGAGATGTGGACGATTGCAAGTGTGCACACAAATATTTTCAAATGCAGAATACACACATTTTTTATAAAATACATGCCTCTGCGTATAATTCAGGGTTTTATGTGCACATTACAGTTATAACACGCGTAAAATATATGCATATAATTTTATAAAAAGAGTAGAGAAAGTGTGTGTTTCTGGCATTACCAATATGTGCACATACTGAAACTCACGCCTATACTTTTGGGGTAGAAATATGTGATTTTTCAAATTTAATAAAATTCTAGCATAAATCTTTGCAGGTCCACTTAGACACACATTTGGTGACCTATGCAAGCCATTGAAAACTGGGCTCTTTCTATTGATGTGTACAATTGGTTAAAAGAAGCTCAGTTTAATAGCCAGTAGTTGGGAGTTGTTTGCCTGAATTTGAAAATTAGGCTTTAACATATAACCCCCAGTTGACTAATCAACAATTAATTTTGGGCTGGTGGGGCCTGGGGATCCTTCCAATATGGAGTGGACACTGTAGGGGCTTTTCCCTCCAAGGGAAAAGGCCCGAGGCTGAGGAGTGTAGAGCTAGTGATTCCTCCCTGAGGAAAAATGGCCTGGAGGAAGAGATAAAGGGATGTCCTGAGACGAGGGAGAACCCCAAGGAGAATGAGTGTGGAGCAGACCAGGGAATCCTGCACTTTGCCAATAGAGAGGCCCAGGATGAAGGAAGAAAGGTTCTTGAAGTCATGAGCTTGTGAGTAGTCCTTGGGGATGAGTGTGATTGACCGGAGAGTATTTGGAGATGTTAGCTCCATGTCCCTCAAAGAGAGAGAGGAGCTTAGAGGAAGACAAAGGGGTTCTGTGAGTAATGGATCCAAATTCTGCAAGTGTGGACTGAGAGGAGAGTATGTCAAACTTTGGGGAACTGGATAGGCTTTAGTAGTGGACTTTTTTGATTCTGACTGTGTAGCCCATGAACTCTTGAGTATTCAATATGGAATTATTTACCCTAATGTACAGAGTGGTTGACTGTGAAAACCAGAAAAAAGGTTTGGCTTTACCTTGGAGTGATGTCACTGTTTCATAAGACTTTATTTATGCCAGCATTACTGGAGAAATATGGGGACCAGGTTCATGGAGGGGAGAATCACCAATGCACTTCCTGACCAGTCAAAGGAAAATGAGCTATCCTACTGCTCCTAACAGAATCCACTTCATAAGAACATGCCATACTGGGTCAGACCAAGGGTCCATCAAGCCCATCATCCTGTTTCCAACAGTGGCCAATCCAGGCCATAAGAACCTGGCAAGTACCCAAAAACTAAGTCTATTCCATGTAGTAATGGAATGGCTAGTAATAGCAATGGCTATTTTCTAAGTCAACTTAATTAATAGCAGGTAATGGACTTCTCCTCCAAGAACTTATCCAATTCTTTTTTAAACACAGCTATACTAACTGAACTAACCACGTCCTCTGGCACCATCTGCATGACCCAAATTCTGAACCCAGAACTTCTCAGCATTTTATGTATCCCCTGTTTGATGATGGAATTACATGGGTTTCTTGCCTTATAATTGCAATTTTCAAGCTGTCCACATATATATATATATATATTTTTTTTTTTATATGCTGCTTCTTGCACTTTTTTCAGCACTTCAAAGTGGATTAGATTCAGGTACTGTAGGTATTTCTCTATCCCCAGAGGGCTTCCAATCTAAGGGCCTTATTTTCCAAGTGGCTCGCACGCGATAAGGAACGTTTCACACGCGAAAAGTCCCTTATCGCGTGCGATACCAAAATGGGGGCGGAGTCGGCCCTGGAAGAGGAGGAGTCGGGACGTCACCAGGGCCGACTCCACAAAGACGCCGCGGAAGACGAAAAGTTAAGGCCCTTTTCGCGTCCGAGTTTGCACCCAATAGCTACACCTTCTATGGTGGCGCTATTGGGTGCGAAACCGGCAGTGATCACACCGAGGGCCTGCCCCCCCGTTTCGGACCCCGCCCCTCATTACTAATGTATCGCAGGCCTGCGATACTTTAGAAAATGATGCCCTAAGTTTGTACCTGAGGCAATGGAGGGTAAAGTGACTTGCCCAAGGTCACAAGGAGCAACAGCAGGACTCAAACGCTGGTCTCCTGGTTCATAGCCCACTGTTCTAACCACTAGGCTACTCCTCCAATCTATGGAGACTTTTAACTGTGGAAATGACACTAATTTTCAAAGTTTAAGTATGCTCATAATTTTACTCTGAACATTGCCTAAGGAAAACATCTGCACACACTTGTTTCTCATTTTGTGCTAACAATTTTTTTCAAGTAAAGCAAGGTGCATAATATTGAAAATTAAAAAATATGCAAGCTATTTCTTTATCCACCCCAGGAATGCCTTTCCCAAATACAGATAAAATTACACACATAGCGGCACTATGCACATGCTTTTACCTACGTATAGGGTGGGCAACTTTCAAAAAGCACATTGCTGCAGGGAAAGCACTATTTTACCTTTGAAAATGGCTTTGAAAATTGCCCTTTACATACTGTTCTATTCCTCACCTTCTTTGGCAATTCATTTCTGAAATTTTGAGGCCAATATTCAATAGGCCATTTAGTGGGCAAGTTATCGGGTTAAAGTTATTTGGATAACTTGTTCCGTATATTCAGTGGGTTAAACATGCTGCTGAACATGTAGCCAGATAACTTCCGGCCTTGTGTGGATGGATACTCCTTAACCGGATATCTTTAAAAGATATCTGGCTAAGTTAGCACCGTCATAAAGAGTGAAAAGAAAGAAAAGGGCCAGTGGGCCAATCCCCTTCGCTTCCTCCTGAAACCTAATACAAATGTCCTGTTGGGTGGTACTATACACACCGTCCTCCCCCCAAAGTTGTTTGAAGTCTTGCCAAGTGCCAGCATCGTCGGCCGGGCTTCCCGTTCCTATTTTTTTTTTTAAATATCAAGATCACTGGTGGTGCCGGGAGCAGGGTCGAGGGTCCTGTGCTCCCGGCAGTAAAAAAATAAAGTATCGGGGGGTGGGGGGTGGGGGGAAGAGGTCTGGTGCCTCATAGATTCCCTGCAGGTGGGTAGGGAGGGAGCAGGGGGGCAAGGCGATCTGGATATTTTTCAAAAGGTGGAACGATTGCCAAGATTTCAAACAAGTTTGGGGAGGGGTGAGTACATATGTCAGAAAGCATAAAAATTTGAAAATCAAAACTACATGAAAGAATGGTGTATCCATCATACTTACTTTACAAGCAGTTACACAAATTATATATACCGGTATATATATATATATATATATATATATATATATATATATATAATATATAATATCTCTTGCCTGAGAGTCATTTTATGCATCTGTGAAAGTAAAAATGTTTTTTTTTAAATCTGAACACCTCAACAGGTGCTTAAAAAATCGCCTGCTGATGGAATCAACTTGTTGAAAGAATCCATTTTCTGTGTGCTGAATACGTTCAGAAAATCTGCTCCTATTGTGCTTAAATCTCTTTGTGGTATGCAGTAAAAGGGAATGAATTAACAAAGACCAGAATGCCACAACAAGACATAACAGGTGTGAAGATATTAAACAAAATGTAGCTCGTGACCTGGAGAAGAGAGGGCTTGCATGGTTGCCTCCGAAAAGAGTCCTTGTTGGATTGATTTACTTTTCTTTCAGGTAGGATCTTGAAGAAATGAGATTCCACGCCCCTATTTTCCCCTCACCCAAACCTTCATTTCCCTTTAGCAGTAAAGCAAGCAAACGAGTCTTAGCCTGCTGCCTGCAGGAAAATGTGCTTTGTTATGGAAGGAGCACCCTTCACTGAAACAACAAACAGAAAGCTCTGTTTATTTTTCCATGTACTGGAGGTAGAGGTGAAGGTGCAGCCACCTTAAGTCTGTATTCATAGTCCCTTCTCCAGTTCAGCAAAGCTGTCAGAGGGGGCATGAACTGAGAAGGAAGTTATCAGAGGATGTACAAACATATGGGATGCTGTTAAGAGGAGGCAGGGGCCATTTTCTCTCTCCGACATCTACTTGTGGAGGTAGGGGAAGTATGGTAAATCATCCTGTAGCTCCAGTCTTTAAGGCTACACTGAACACAGTCTGTAGCAGATCAGCTTTAATTAGCAAGTTGTGCACATCAGACACCCAGGCAGACAACCCAAATGGCTCAGATTTCACAAAATGACTGCTAGGAGTGTAGAGCTACTTTAAAGCATTTAGGGCAACATTTAAACCCCCAACAAAAGTCTCACGGTCTTTCTACGCAAGATTGTTTGCTGGCAACATTGTTCTTTCAGAGATCTTTTTCTCCTCGGAGGAAATCTTAGTCTTGCGCATAACAGTGCTATCTCAGAATTGCTCAATGGACTTGCACTTTTTTTTTTTTTTTGCAGCTTTTTAAGCCAAGCAATAAGCAGCAGAATAATATTGACTTTTCTTGGGAAATTGGGGAGATGGGAAATAAATTTGATCAAAAATAAATACATGGGATCAGGCATAAATGAAAATCAGAAGGAACTCGTTTAGCATACACTATTCCCAATGAGGTTAACCTCTTAAATGAAAAGAAAATGCAACGTGCCACTTAGATGAAGCAAAACAAGGGAATCAGGTGACATTTTCACCTTTGAAGAATGGAAAGGGATTTAGACAAGAGACTTTTGTCAGTTTTTCCTATGTCTCCTTTCACCAAAAGACAATGAATAGCATGGTTATGCATAAACTTAATTTACAAATCATTCAGATAGCACCAGCGTGTGCTTAAAGTATTAGTTCTACTTGCACTGCATCAAAATGTTAATCTGCTAGTTTTCTGGCTCTGCCAGAGCCTCCCTTTGTTCTCATCTGTAAGCCCCACTTATTCTCTGATGTAATATGTATACTTATTTTAATTATTTCAAATAAAAAGGTATGCAGCTTTTCTCATGGTCACACATTATGTATTTAGGCATCCCTTCTTCAGCTGTTCAAGATGTATTCATGACTTCATTTTATCCAGGTAATGCAAATTGCCTGGGTGTGGTTATGTAGGAGTAGCTTTCATTCAAATACTCGGGTTTTTTCAAGAATGAACAAAACTGAGATTGAACTCATTTCACATAAACCAAATGAGAAAAGTTTGACTCTTGAATTGGTCACATATTTGACTCTTGAAGGTCACATATTACTCGGTCTATCCGAGTAAAATGATTTTGGCTTAAGAATTATTCAAATAAGATAAATCGTTCTACCTGCATACATTGAGCCACCTCTAAGAAATCACCTTATGCGAACACCCCCTTCCCCCAAAAGCACAGATTTTATATACCCTATACAAAAAAATAGAGAGCGCAGGTTAAACCTTAAAGAAATATAGCTAAGAAAAAAAAAAGGGGTAGCCTATATCAATTTCAAAAAATTATGTTTTTCATATCCAATAAAAATAATAAAAATTCCATAAAAATAAAACACTGGGACAGTAACTTTGAAACTGTCACGCGGGCGCACATGTCCACGCATATGCCGGCTCATGCCAAAGGACGCTGCCATATTATAACATATGCGCGTATATGCACGCATGGTGCAAAATAGGATGCACATGCATACGTGTAAACAATTTTATATGGACGTGGCCATGTGCATGCAAATGCCACCTCTACTGTGTAAGTGGGGGGAGTTTTGTAGATACGCACACTGACGCGATTGCCGGTTTTCCAGTTAGCCCAGGTAATGGATAGGACGTCCTAACCCCCTAGTTAATTTGCCTCCCTTTTTACGCTGTTAGCCCCTTCCCTTAAAACCCCATTGACTAGCCTATTTTTTTTTTTTCTTCCTGGACTTACACGCCATCCATAGCAAACGTAAAGTGACGCAGTGGGGGACCCTGTCTTGTGTTTTTGCGCCTAAGCATTTATGAGCACATTTCATGTTAAAGTACCAGAATGCACATTCCCCACCCCTTTTTCAACTTCTTATTTGTGGGCCGATCAGGAAATACGCATGTACTCGGGCACCTTTTAAAATCCATGCGGCGCACGCCGGCCCGGCCTCTGTCCAAATCTCTCAGCTTTGGCATGCACCGAGCTCTTAAAATTCACCCCATAGGTTTCTGAAGGAGAAAAGCTGCACACTTTGATATTAAAAATGACAACAAAAATCCTCTAATTTCCTGATTTCTAATACCTATCTACATTTATAACACTTAATCAGAATTTAGATTTTAAGATTACTGAACTCAGAGGGCCTGTTTCATTCTATAACCGACTGAGGCTAGTATATCAAAGTCACCAGAATGCCTTGGATTCCATGCCATAAAAATGGTGTGCAGGAGGGCTTGCAGCCCCTCGTGGTGAGGAAACAGTGGGCTGCAATTCTGTGCCACTCATGGATCATGGCTAACAATTGGACCCAGCAGCCGTGGGGAAAAAGATTCTTTGAATACCGAAACGATATGTTTGGCCTAAGTGCAGCTGTGTCGAAAAAAAAGTACAGACTCCTCCTTGGAATTGCAAGCTCAGCTCTTTCCAGTAGCTACAGGCAGTCCATGGGCAGCATGAATGAATGGCTGTGCACTGTTCCCTTTTCCTATTTCTTTAATAATGGCTTTGTTTTAGCTTACACTAGCCTGTGGTGCTGTCTTGCAGCCACAATCTGTTCTGCTTGCCTTGCCTGTCAAGAACAGACTGTATAGGATCATATTACTAAGCACAGAGAGGTGAACAGCTGATGTTTTTCCCTTATTGAAGTGTTTACAAAACATTAAGTCAGGAGCTATTTGGGTATTATTGATGAAAGATGTAAGAAAAAATAGTATCGGGTAGCAGTAAGGAACTTGTCATTTTTGGATATGTTTGAGATGGAATAATGCAAAGTAAGCAAATTAAAAAAAGAAAAAAAAAAGCTAAACCATTCACACTGCCCAAATAGCAGCAAATTCAATTAGACAGCTAAATAGCCCTTGATGGGATAGGGCCACTATTTATTCAAGTTTTTTCCCATAGGCACGAAATGAGAGACAACCCTTTGATATATCAGGCCCTCAGGGGCAAGGTCACTGACAGAAATTTGTGGGTCCCCTGCAATATTTTCCCAGCAAAATCTGCCTCATCTCTATCCATTAAAGCAACTTCATAACAGTTCATAGACATTTACTCTTATATTCTACATAAGAATAGCAATGGCCTACCAATTCAGAATATCAGGAGACTAAAAAAATACCCTTTTTTTATTATTTATTTCCCTGTACAATGCACCATAGAGTTTATTTGTTGGTTAGTTATTTGCATGTTTGTTTATATTAAACATTTTTTAAAAGATTAATCTGGATTATGGGTGTGCTATAATTGCTAAGGGTTGGAATATTCAGCAAGGGGACTGTTTAGTTCTAGGCTATTTTATTATTAATTTATTTATGTTTTTATTTTATTCTTTACTGCTACATTGATGTTTTATTGGTAGGTTGTTCCTTGATTTGTATTTATGTTATTAGCTGATTCTTTGTTTTTTTTTTAATATGATCACATTGGATATACCATTTTTATTGTAACTCATCTTGAGATCTTAAGTCAAACACCAGCTGAATCAACTATTGCGACTGTCTAATGATGTCTCACAAAACAATCTGAGGTGCCTCCAGCTTCTATAGAATGCAGTCGCTGGAATCTTGGTAGAAGTCAAAGCAACTGACCACATAAAACCAATTCCAAGACCAGTGAGCCTGACTTCAGTGCTGGAAAAATAGTGAAAACTAGTCTAAAGATCAAAATCTTAGAGCATATAGAAAGACATGGTTTAATAGAACACAGTCAACATGGATTTACCCAAGGGAAGTGTTGCCTAACAAATCTGATTCATTTTTTTGAAGGGGTTAATAAACATGTAAATAAAGGTGAACTGGTAGATGTTTGTGTATTTGGATTTTCAGAAGGCATTTGACAAAGTCCCTCATGAGAGGCTTCTAAGAAAACTAAAAAGTCATTGGACAGGAGGCGATGTCCTTTCATGGATTACAAACTGGTTAAAAGACAGGAAACAGAGAGTAGGATTAAATGGTCAATTTTCTCAGTGGAAAAGGGTAAACAGTGGAGTGCCTCAGGGATCTGTACTTGGACCTGTGCTTTTTAATATATTTATAAATGATCTGGATAGGAATACAATGAGTGAGGTTATCAATTTGCGGATGATACAAAATTATTCAGAGTAGTTAAATCACAAACGGATTGTGATAAATTGCAGAAGGACCTTGTGAGACTGGAAGATTGGGCATCCAAATGGCAGATGAAATTTAATGTGGACAAGTGCAAGGTGTTGCATATAGGGAAAAATAACCCTTGCTGTAGTTACACGATGTTAGGTTCCATATTAAGAGCTACCACCCAGAAAAACGATCTAGGCATCATAGCGGATAATACTTTGAAATCATCAGCTCAGTGTGCTGCAGCAGTCAAAAAAGCAAACAGAATCTTTGGAACTATTAGGAAAGGAATGGTTAATAAAATGGAAAATGTCCTAATGCCTCTGTATTGCTCCATGGTGAGACCACACCTTGAATACTGTGTACAATTCTAGTCGCTGCATCTCAAAAAAGATATAGTTGCGATGGAGAAGGTACAGAGAAGGGCAACCAAAATGATAAAGGGGATGGAACAACTCCCCTATGAGGAAAGGCTGGCTGAAGAGGGTTAGCGCTGTTCAGCTTGGAGAAGAGACGGCTGAGGGGGGATATAATAGAGATCTTTAAAATCATGAGAGGTCTTGAAAGAGTAGATGTGAATCAGTTATTTACACTTTCAGATAATAGAAGGACTAGGGGGCACTCCATGAAGTTATCAGTTAGTACATTTAAGAGTAATCAGAGAAAATTTTTTCACTCAACACACAATTAAGCTCTGGAATTTGTTGCCAGAGGATGTGGTTAGTGCAGTTAGTGTAGCTGGGTTCAAAAAAGGTTTGGATAAGTTCTTGGAGGAGAATTCCATTAACTGCTATTAATCAAGTTGACTTAGGGAATGGCTGTTGCGACCGTTGGTCTTCGACGGCTTCGCCCCGCCTACCTCTCACTACTTGAGGCTCCTCCCACTCACCTCAGACTACTGGCTGCCACGGCGTCTGTTTGTTGTCCTCTCCAGCGTCCCCGGACCGGCTTTGGTGCTGCCTCCCGCCATGCTTCTCCAAGCTACCTTAAGGCGCGCGCGAGCACACCACCCTCATCTTTATTTCCACGTTGGTACGAACCTCAGGGGCATCCCCCTGATATGAGGTCACACTGCCCAGATATTTAAGCCTACAGTATTTGCTAGCTCATCGAGTTAGCATCGGAACTCTACGGATGGGATTCACTCTCCGTACCGAAGCTGCTCTGCCACTCCAGCGCTATCTGGAACTCTTACACTCTTCGGGGTTGCTAACAGGGAACCCGCTCCTTGGGAGCCTCTTCTGCTTCTTTCAGGTGCTATCAGGAAATTGGTACTCGCTCCTCGAGGGCCCATGTTCCCTGAGTCGCTGCCTGCATCTTCAAACCTTTCTACTTGGAAGACTTCACTAACAGTTTCTATCTGTGAGTACAACTACCATCTATTCCACAGTACTGCTTCACTGGAACCAGGTACTCGCTCCTCGAGGGCCTGCCCCCTGTTCTGGTGCCAGACCTCTCATCTAGTGGAATCTCTGTTACTGCTACGTGAGTACAATACAACTGAGTCTCTCTGCTCTAGGGGATCAATCAGGTACTCGCTGATCGAGGGCCTGCTCTCCCTGTCTCGGAGTTTCTCCTAATTCTACCTGGGACTCTGAATGCTTCTTATTGTGTACTCATAACTCTCAGTCTCTTTCCACTACAGCACAGCCTAGCAGAGGATTCGCTGTTCCAGCTTTCTGTGGGAGACTTGCCCAGCCGGGCTCAACATCCACTACTCACTACTGCCACCTCTTGTGGTTTCCAAAACTGTTTAATAAAAGATTCAAATCTGTGTTTGTGAGTCCAGAGTCTAGCCTGACACTGTGGTCCCTCACGGGACTGCCCCCCTCCCATGGGCGTGGTCAGCTGCCACAGTGTCCAAGGATCCACCCAAACATCAATAACCATAACAATGGCCTCTGCTTTTACTGGCATCAGTAGCATGGGATCTTCTTGGTGTTTGGGTACTTGCCAGGTTTTTGTGGCCTGGTTTGGCCTCTGTTGGAAACAGGATGCTGGGCATGATGGACCATTATTCTGATGCAGCATGGCAATTTCTTATGTTCTTATGTTCTTACTACCCTTGCTGCACTGGCTCCCAGTGAAAAGCAGGATACACTTCAGAAACCTTCTGCTTCATTAACAAGTGCATGAGTAAACAAGCCTCTGAATATCTCTCTCAACTTCTTTTCCCCCTACACTCCTATTAAAGAACTCTGATCCTTTGAAATGGCTCTTCCCTTCCCTCTTCCTCTAGCTTCAGCTAGACTATCCTTTTCAAGACTTTATGCTTTCAGTTGTTAGTTTCCACAAATTTGGAACAAGGTACCCCTACCCCTACAACTCAAGCCATGTTGTTACCTCACTTTCAGGAAAAAACTAAGGCTGGCCTTTGGTCACACTTTCCCATAGCCCCCTCGGCAGAGACACTCGTCTTTCCGACCTGTCTACCTGAACCATCCTGGCCTCTCAATGCTATCTATTGCAATTTGATTCAACTGTGTGTAATGACCCACTGGGATTCATTATTAATGTTGCCCTGTTCACTCCTTTAAGTAGGAACAG